>NC_073308.1:22456042-22789375 GCF_027595985.1 Sorex araneus | reverse complement strand
TCAACATTTCAACATTGTGTGAATTTTATAAATCAATACTAGAGGATAACATTTATATTACAGTAACAAATAACTGCATGCTAGATAATTCAAATGTAAAGCAAATTGACATCTATCAGAAGATTTATTAGAGTTATAGGAACACTAAGTAGCATAGACATGAAGGGAGTGATAGCAGCAAATATCCATAACCAAACAGATCTTCTCACATTCTTCAACTTCTTGAGGAGGGAAACTTGTTTAAAAAATAGTTGTTCAAAACAGAAAAGGAGGAAGATTCATCATATCTCACTTCCAAGAACCATATCTGTTGTGCCATTTCATTGTTTTCCTCTGCTAATTTAATTTTCTTTTTTACACAACTCCAAGAAACAGTTACTTGTTGATTAGGTATCTGGGACATGAGGTAGAACTGGGGTTTGGGCACACGCCAAGAATGAGCCATACAGGAGTTTAATTTTCACCAGCACATGGTCCCCTGAGCACCCCCAGATGTGGCCCTGGAGTTCTCTAGCTCCCGAGAAACAGACCCCTTTGTACTTCCTCTACAAAACCTACACCACAACCAAAGCTGAAAAGATTCGCTTCTTTAACACCTATGGGAGAACTCTAGAGCAAAGCTCTCTTGATTGCTTCTTCTCAGTACTCCTAAGTACTCTTGTGAAATAGAGTTTGACAACATTTCTTGAACACGCGTTCAAGGTATTCTCTGTAAGGAGCTCAAGGGTTGGTGTTATATACAATTATGGAATGACATTTACTGAAATAAGCTGCACCCCAAATCCCACTTATTTCCAATCCTGTGGTCAATATCTAAGTCTCAGGTATAGAAGAACACTTTGACACTTAGCTGTATCTTATACTGGAACCTTAACGCAGTCCTAAAAATATACCTGCGGAGCCAAATCAAGAGGCAGTGGCACCTCTTAATTTTAACCAAGTTGAGCAAAATGTCCTTTTTAACCTTTTTAATAGCACCCTCCTCTGTTTTAAATTGACTCATTCTGAGTACCTGAGTTTCATGTTTTATAGTTTTATAATTTGTAACGTCTGGCAAAGATCAAGGATTTTCACTTTCCACCTCACAGATGTCCTTGCAAACTGGAACAAGATTTAAATGGTTTACATACATATATTACTTCATTAGTGCCTAATTAAAAATACTTCTGACAGCTGGCAGACAATGAGGTGCTTCAGATTATCCAAGTGAACTGATCAAGGATGGAAAATTGTGCTTGTAGTACTTACATGAACTCACTGTGTTCCTTTATCATTTATGGATTTTTTTTCTTCTTAGACTTTACAGATTGTGTATACAAGTTACTACTGCATACTCATGCTGCACTTAGTGTAAATGTCATATTTTACAGGAGCATATGGATCACTTTTCAAAAACATTAGAAGTACTCACTAGATACTATGAAAATGAAAAGTTGATTTAAACAAGTAGTGATTTGAATTCTGATCAACCCCATGCCTGAGTCCCCAGCATATGAGTTTTATCTTCTGTAATTGTTAAAATTTTGCTTGATCCATGCCCTCATCTATTTGATTTGCTAATAAAAAATACAATTTTATGAATAATATATTACTATTAATTCTCCAAAAAAAAAGAATAATGATACAGATGCTGTGTGTGCATGCATTTTTGAGTATGTACATGTGTATACATACAGAGAGGGAGAAAGAGAGGGAAAGAGAGTTTCAAAAGTTGGTTGTTTCATGTCATTAAGGGACTAGAAACTCTGGCATATACAGATAAGGTATAGACCAATGGCAAGATTGAAGCTAAAGCTTAAATTCAAAGGTAGTGGGAGGAAGCATGGTTTGTCAGCCAAGAAACCTGAATTTTTTTATATTCTTTCACTAAATTGGGCTTATTATATTATAACATGAACAGTTCAGAATTTATTAGAAGCTAAATTCTAATAATAGGTAAAAACTGACCTCACATTAACATTGATCTAGTACTTATGCAAAACCTGAGTATCTTAGCTTAGACAATATGACAGACAACATTGTCATTCTGACAACCATCTTTAGCAACGTTAGGGTTTGTCACAGATCATATATTCTAGAGTAATTTGTGAGTTTAGGTTACAACATGCATGTGATCTGAATTTAAATGACAGCCTTAGGTTCAGAGATAAATAAACATCTTCAGAACCCATCAAGAGAGGTGATTTTAGGAGGGAAAGCAGATTTGATTGGAGGAGACAGCAGAAAGGAAATATTAATGGTAATAATATCAGCTTTTGAAGATAATAGCATTGAAATTCTTGTTAAAAAGTTAATTCAATGCTATTCTAGTGGCCTACAATTTCTCTTCACTCTTTACTATAATAATTACTTTAAAATCCCTAATCCATAAGTGCCAAGTCTCTCAAGGGAAGTCATTTTGCCAGAAAAACTTCATCTACTGCGTGTTTTGTATGTGTGTGCGGTACAGATAATAATATAAATACTCTAATTGGCATAGAGAAGAAAAAGTTTCCTTCCAAGGATACTCCAGAAATAACAGGAAATGAGAGCTCTTAGTCTTTGGAGCTATAAATGAGCAAAACATTTGTAGTATTCTAGGAAAAGATGTTGAATTACATGAAGATGTTTTCCAGCTTAAGTGCACAGTATCTGCATATATATGTACGTACATATATATATACATATATATGTATTCATCGGTTTGATCTCTAAAGCACTATGACCTATGACTCAGCTGAACTTTTAATCAGCTAGAGTATGTATATGTATATATACATATACATATCTATATGTGTATATATATATATATATCACTGTCATCCTGTTGATCATCAATTTGCCCGGGCAGGTGCCAGTAACGTTTCAATTCATCCTAGCCCTCAGATTTTAGCAGCCTCTCTCTATTTTTTCTTCTCAGCATTGCCGCATTGGAGGATCTTTCGAGTAAGTGGAATGAGACCCATCATTATTACTGTGTTTAACATATCACATACACCACGGAGAGGTTGTCAGGCTCTGCTGTGCAGGATATGTGTGTGTGTGTGTGTATGTGTGTGTGTTGATATCATTTCCCTTAACCATTCTGTTAACTAAAACACTGGAAGATGACAAAGATTATTAATAAAATACATAATTTGTATAAGCTCAGCCAGTGCTGACTTTCTTCCCACCGCAGATTTCAAAATGGCAAGTTGGATGAATTAAAATTGGATTCACAGGAATTGGTAAATGCCACAAACCAGGAGTTTACACCCCAAGAATGGTGTAAAATATTTATATTCTACTTGTAACTACATATTTGTTTAAAGTAACATTTAGGCAAGAGCAAGCACAATCCCTTTATCTTTCATGTAAATTGCTATCTAAATTCTAACAAAAACTAGGCAAGTATAATCAGATAAAAAGCCTATTCATCAGTTGTTTAGGAAATGATTTGTTTGACCTTTACCCTTTTGGTTCTAAAAGTCCTTGGATTTCCAGATGGACAGCATTTTCTTCACTAGTTTTTAATGGGCCGTTATAACCACACTTGAGCTTATGCTGGAGAGGGAACAGTGCAAGTGACCTTGTCAGGGAGACAAATCACAGTTGATGAGACGCTTGGCTTGTGAGCAATCTGATATCATTCCAACCTTCATGAAGAAGGAAGGCTAGAGATCCCATTCAATCCCATAGTCATTGATGCCGATGGCAATGTCATCCCAAGAAAAATTTTAGACAGAATTCTGGTAAGTCTGATTGGAAAACACATTCTATATGTATTAAGACACCAGTCCTACTGGCCCATATATTCAGAGAATGAGAGATGATGACTCAAGCTGAGATGGCACGGAAGGTTAAATTTGGGATGCTCTTAGATCCTGCCCTGGGAATCTCTTATCTTGAGTGATCCCAATATGTAGGCATTTTTGCTGTTTTGAAACTGCAATCATGAAGCAAAATGACTCATGACTTCTATGAGTTTCTCTGGAGTGTTTTAAGTGAGGGGATAATGAGATACCACAATATTTGTAGTCAGAATTTGACAAGTGGATGACATGAGGCTGCCACAGCCTGTAGCTGGCATCTAAAGTCAGGACCGTTTTTGGAACCCTGGCCTTTCAACTTGTAACACTTGGCCGACATCCAGGTATTTATATCAGAGAACTAAAAAATTAGGTGTCTCTGAGACAGACAATATTAAATACAAGTACATGTACTACGTTTAGTGCTTTTTTTTTTGCACTTTCCTTAAGATTCTATTTGATTTGGCTAGTAATGTTCTGTTCATCTGCTTTTTACACACTCTGGCTTCAATAACCAAGCATAAAAAATGGGTAAGACAGATATGAGATACAGAATACAATTATAAGACTCTCCTTATCTTCCATGAATGGTTGATTTCAGGATTACTAGCTCAAAATAAAATTTCATTCATTTTGAATGACAAAATATATATTAGTCAGAAACAAAAATTAAAAAAGCAGAAACATGATAATATTCTCATTTTAATTTTCATTCTTTCTCTTCTTCTTGAATTTTTATCACTTCTGTGTTTTTTTCATTTAAAATAACTTGAGTAAATATGAACACACTTTAGAAATAGAACCATTATATACAACCATATATATATGCATGTATATAAAAAACTATGCCAAAAGCGTAATTTAATTAATCTCTATGCCATTTCTTTGCATCCAAATAAAAATAAGTAACTTACGTGACTAAAGTCATATAATAGTAGGGGATTAATATTTTAGAAAGTTGAAGAACCAGATAGTAGTAGGGCAAATTTTTCTTGCAAATGATTGACTCTTTCAATTCCAGCAAGGTTATGCCCTCTAACTCAGCTAGTAGTAGTCCCTGAGTACCTCAGAGTGTGCATCCCCTGCCAAAAAACAAAAAAAAAGTCAAAAAGAGTGTGCCTTCCAAGACTGACACTAGTTTTATACCCAATACCAGTACCCCAAAGTCCCTTGAACACTGCCACATGCCACCCTGCAGGCCCCTTTGGAACACAGGGTAACCACGTTTCCCCCTGACACTTCAGCACCCAGGAGCACTTCAACCTTGCACTCAATCTTCACTTGCTTGCTTGAGAATTGCTGGGAGCAGCTCTTGGAAGCTCCCGCAACCCACTCAAAGCAATAGATAATATTTCATTTTAGTCTGTATGGTTTCACGTTAAACTTGAACACAGGAGGAAGAGACAAAGGGCGGAGTTTTAATCACCAAATTACAAATAGATGTCCAGTGATTTATATCTGTATCACTGTATAACTGCCATCCAGTTGTTCACCCATTTGCTCTAGTGGGCACCAGTAATGTCTTCATTTGTCTCTACATGTCTGTATGGTTAAACTTGAACACAGGAGGAAGAGACAAAGGGCGGGGTTTTAATTACCAAATTACAAATAGATGTCCAGTGATTTATATCTGTATCATTGTATCACTGTCATCTAGTTGTTCACCCATTTGCTTGAGTGTGCACCAGTAATGTCTTCAGTAGTCCTTGTCACATGCTAGTGTAGCCCAATGGCATCTGCTCACTCCAGGAACATGAAGAGCACATTGCTGTTACTGTTTTTGGCATATCAAATATGATATGGGTAGACTGCCGTATATCTAGAGGCACTAAAGTTAGAAGGAATGGGGGAATGAGGGGAGGGGTTTCAAGTTATGCCACGGCATGATGCTGCTCACCTGTGGCTACTTCAGGTCTGTGAAACTATTTCCTTACACATAAGAAAGGCAAAGAGAATGATCAACTGGGGTTCAGAGGCACTTACATTTACATTTAAAGGTATATGTGTGTTTAAAATCATATTCTGAAACGTAATCTACAGTAGGATTTTTCAATAACATTTCTGCATCGATAAAAATGTTTTCTCTCTGTGATGCCTAATAAAAAAATCTACTAGTCTACTATGGTTCTGGAGCACATGAAATGTGCCTGAGATTCTAAAAAATTAATTTTACATAATTTAATGTGTTTAACTTCTAACATTTCTATTATATACAGCACTACATAAAGATAAGTAATTTTCTGGTAAGAGGGAAAAAGGGAAAAAAAAAACATAGATTGGAAACAAGTATGTGGAAACGAATGGATGGGAAAAATATACCTGACATAGTATTGACACTGATTAGCGTTTAAAGGTGGTCATGAAAAGCTGTTCGATTAAACATAAAAAAATAGTCTTAGGCTACATCCTGCGTAAAACAAATCATACAGTAAATCCAGAAAAGAGTATGTGTAGTGTATTCTGAGGAGCCCTTAAGATAAAACTCATCCAAAGATATGAAATGTCATATTGAACCTGCCCCAAACTTGTTTGTCAGTTCACAAAAGGATTTCAAAACTCTCAAGGTTTTGGATTATATCTGAGTACCTATCACGAATGGTGCAGAAAAAGAAAATTGTGAGAACTACTTCAATGAGTCTATATAAATTTAGAGTACAAGCACCAATACTCTAAGTTAAACAATGTAGAAAAATGTTTTTCTTACCTCTTCTCTCTATGATTTATCCTCAGAATTCTGTGAATGGTAGAACTTCTATCAGTATAAAAACTAAGTTTTAGGATCATTTTGGTTTCAAGTTAAAGAAAACCTAACTTAAATTAGCTTTAGGGAGAGAAAGAATTGGTTCCTGTAATTTAATAACATTGAAAAAGTTTTCCTGGACCATTTGTTTTGTAGGATCAAACAATAGAAGGAAATTGTCCCTCTTCATCTCTTGTCTGGTTTTACTTAATACCACCAACCATAAATCTGAGCTATTGTTTTCCAAGGTTAAGGCTAGTTGGAACCCCAAAGTGTCTCTCCCTACTTTTTCAGCTAAAGCTCCAAAACCAAAACTTAACTAACTCTAAACATATGCCTATAAACTGATCTATTGCTTGGACCAGAGGTGAGCAATGTTCTGATGTCAGATTTGCTCACATGCCCACCTCAAGAAATGAGGGTATATTGATTCCTCCAAAATCACATGGACTCCAAGGGAAACAGTAAGATCTTTACTAAAAAGAGTGAGAACTAGAGACTACTATAGACTGATTCATTCTGTCACTGAATGAATCAACAACAGCAGAGAGACAGAGAAGCAGACGGTTTGGAGATGTCCTGCCTCAAGAGCAGCAAAAAATTCAGTAATACCCAGTCAGCTGAATACACAAGTCGTTCCTGATAGAGAAACTTCTTATCAATAGAGACAAAAGTGCTTCTGAGGCTATTAAGTCAGAGTTTTGAGATTCTGAGAGAATTGGAGTGTGATGATTAGTAAATGGTATAAGTATCAGTAATATTTGAATTTTATTACTAATAAATTCTTAGTACGCCATATTTGAGTAGGTTACAGAGAACTTCCTATAATGCAAGCATCAGACAGGCAATTTTAGTTAATTTCCAACATATGGCAATAATATAAAAGAAAATAGTAAACTGACAATATGCGAAGGGAGATAGCTAGGATGAGGTGAACATTTATTACAAATGTAAACATGTCAATCATCTTAATTTTTATTACTTGTTTTCGATTTTGGACAACACCTGGTAATGTTCAGGGGTTATACTCCTAGCTTTGCACTCAGAAATTACTCCTGCATTGTTCAAGGGACATTTTGATGCCAGGGATCAAATCTGAGTGGTTCAATTATAAGGCTAGAACTCTACAAGCTGTACTATTCAGCTTTTCATCTTAATTTTTAAATAATTACCAGATATATTTATATTTCATGAATTTTAAGAATTTCTGAAGTAGATTTTATACCTGAGGTAGATTTATTAGATAATATGCATAAAGTTTTAGGCTAAAAATGTCATATCATATGGCATTTTCTACTTCAAACAAAATTCTGTTTTTAAGTAAGTATCACTAAAGTAATAAATTATACTAACAAAGCAAATATTCTGAGAAAAGAAGATATTGTAATGGATGGCCTATAGCTTATTGAAAGTAAGATGAAAATAAGATGGCATAAGAATTTATGGGGACATTTTTAACAGGGATATATAATAGGAATTTTTATAATAGGGGTATATACCAGGTTTTGAGCCATACCTGGATTACTCCTGACTCTGTGACTAAGGGTCAATGCTGGCAGTTCCCTTCCTATGACCTAATTGTATACAGGTGTTGCTTGATAATGAAGATATCATTAAGTGATTTTGTACTTCTGTACATGTCACAGCATATAATTAAACAAACCTAGATGTTACCATCCAGGAGGATGCATTACCCTATGGGGATTATCATTATTTATGTGGTCCTTTGTTGGCCTTTTGTTCAGCAAAATGCCATTGATTGAAGCCTTCTCATGGAGCTAAAAGGTCCACATCATCAAATAATAACACACTGGAGAGTAGGGTTTCAATATGTTCAAGAATTTGAGGTAAGAAGAATAAATATTTGGTTCATAGCATGTTTAAATACAAAGTATGCATAGAAGATTGAATATGTAGGTGTGTTCATAAGATAAATAAGCACAGCAGCTTACATATTACTAATGAAACAAAACACTAGTTTATAAACGCAGTTACTTTTCTGTACATAAATTCTATAATGTCTATTCTTTTCTAGTATATTAAAACAGTACATTTTATCACATAGTTTTATGCCATACAATATTGGGAAGGCTGGACAATAAGTTTAAGTTAAGGAGAATAAGTGGTATTTGCACACAATATCTATGGAACAAGGTTCTGTAAGCTACATTCTATACAGAATTCGAAAATTGAATATAAAAGAAATAAAATCACCACCAGTTATAGTTAATGTGGAAAGTGTTATAAAGCAGTTGACTTTTACATGGAACTTTGAAATGTTGATAATATTTCAATAAATAAAGGTGAATTTTAATTTAACTAATGAGGAGATACCAATTTTTTTTCATTTTAATGTGCACCCCACTAAGGGTGACAAGATTTTTGCTTTCAAAACTTAATAGATGCTGTATATTTAATTTATATCTTGAGACCATACTAATTGCTGTGTCTTGCTAAGTTCAAAAGGATGTTCCTTTTATTTAGTTCTTCAGTGGAAGTATCAACCTTCTATAGGTTTCAGTCCTTCTCTTTTAAAAGGGGAATAAAAATGTGCAATTAACTTCAGACATTTTCTCAGAAATCTTGTATCCTACTGGGCAATGTTAAGGTAGCAATCGCTTGATGATATATTTTTTCTCACTTGATTTTTAGCTCCTGAAAATATTACTGGAGCTTTTCAAGTCTGTAAGTGGAAAGGTACATCTCTGCTAGAAATACTATTAATGTAGGTCCTAAGTAGAGAGGTTATTAATGTTCAAGGAATTGGATCTGTTCCTAATTCAGTTCGAAAGATCACACAGCTACAGAGATAGCCCCACAGATTTTGAGTTAATAGAAAGTACTGGATCAAAGTCTAGAGAACTACTTAGGAGTTGGGATGAAGCAAGGTTATTCTTGAAAAATTCTCCAGAAGAATCATAGGAAAAGAAAATGAACACATTTTAATAACAGTTTTACTTTTTCCACTGAACTTTGATTTAAAAACATTAGCTATAGGTGTTTTAGTAAAAACCATTTTTGGAATGAAAGTGGTGAGTGTAAACAATTGAACTTAAGATGCCTAAGGGGGATTTTTAAAAACCACTAATTGACTGAAAAACAGACCACCACAGCTGATAGACTGAGAAAACTGCTACCTCTTTTTTTTTCTGAAATATAGCTGGCATGCTCACAACTAGTAGATACAACAAAATGGGACATCACCACTAAAGATAGGTCCAAACAATTCAACACATCATCATCCTGATTTTCTTGGAATTCTCACTCATTCTGTAAAGTTAGAGCCTATAAGAACTTAAGGAAAAATAGCAGAGGTGCTGTTAGAGAACAGGGTGAAAACCTGCGTTCTTCTGAGGTTAGATAAATGAGCAAAATGAGCAAAGTGACATTAGACATGTTAGCAGAAAAAAAAAAAAGCCAGTGCTCAAGTATATATGTATGAAGAGATTACAAAGCTGTAAATTCAAAACTGTTGTGAATCAGGGATGGACAGTTCAGCAGATAGCATATATGTCATCATCATCCCGTTGATCGTCGAATTTCTCCAGCGATCTCGGGTAACATCTCCATTCGTCCAAGCCCTTAGATTTTAGACGCCTCTCTCTACTCATCCTTCCAACGATGTCATACTGGAGGCTCTTTCAGTGTCAGGAAAATGAGACCCAGCTTGTTACTGGTTTTGGCATATTAATACACTATGGGGACCTTGCGAGGCTCTCCCATGTGGGCAGGAAACTTCCAGTATTTGCCAGGTTCTCCCAGAGGGAGAAGTAGGCTCTAAGATATCGTGGCCGCACGCAATAAGTAGATATGGCTTTCTGGCCGTGCGCTTCCGGGAGCTTGCTTTGAAGTCTCTAGATGCTGGCTGTTGATGGGATTCCACATTGTTGGGATTCCACGGCACCGGGGGCTATCTCTGGGTGTGACCGCCTAGTTGCTGGGAAATGGGAAATCTGGGCAGAGGAGGCCCATTCTCCATCCAAGCAGGCTTGGAGGACTCAGTCCCGGGTCCTACACACCTGGGTTCCTTTGCCGGTTCCTTCATGTATGAGGCCTGTCCGAACATGTAGAGAGGGGCCTTGAGCATGGCTTTGGCTAGGCTCCAAAGGTCTTTGGCCACTGGGAGCTCTGCTTGGGGTGGGGAGGGAAGCTGGAGCCCATCCCCTCTGAGGAGGCCCCGGGAAAGACAGTCAGGCATGAGGGCAAGAGACTCTGCAGCATATATATGTAGATATGTATATTCATAAGTCGTAATCCCCAAATTATATTTTTCCAAACTCCAGAACCATACATAGTCCCCTGTTGCTGTCAGGAGTGATTCCTAAGCAGAGAGTCGGGGGTAAGTCTTAGTATCACTGAATATGGCTATGTAAACCCAATCAGTTAATCAACCAATTACCCAGGTGCTGCTGAGAGTAGCTGATTCAACCTGTATTTGCAGTATCAATCCTCCTATTTCTGTCAGCATGCCAATCTACAGGAACATATATACTTGTGAGAGCTGTGTTTTTCTACTTAGATTTATATAAGTGCCCATTTCTAAACTTCCTGTTGGATTAAACTCGCCTAGTATTCTAGTAGAACATGTATTTAAAGAAGGTATTTATTTTAGCATTTTAGTAACTAAATACAGAGAGATATCTGCCAGAAGTTGCATCATTGCCAACTTGTACTTCTCAGTTACATTATATTCCACATATGAGTGCAATAGAAACCCAAAACCGAGAGGCTGCTAATTGTGGTCACTCGACCTCATACCTCTTCATTCTCAGCAATGGAAAACAAATTATCTAATGCTTCCTTTTCAGCATATCTGACTTTAGGGGAGAGACTCTCCAAACAATAATAGTGAGTTTTGTTGAAATATAGAATGCAATCAAAGTGAAAGTAAAGTGTAATTTATTAGTTACACAGGCGGGGTGCTACGGGTGGGGGGACTAGGGGCGTGGGGGTGCGGGGTGGAGCTATACTGGGATTCTTGGTGGTGGAATATGTGCACTGGTGAAGGGATGAGTGTTCGAGCATTGTATAACTGAGACTTAAACCTGAAAACTTTGTAACTTTCCACATGGTGACTCAATAAAAAAAAATAAAGAAGGCATTTAGTGATCAAGAACACTTAAACTACTAAGATGAGAGCGAGAAGAGAGAGGATGTAACAGGAAAACAGGTGAAGAGGCTGAGTTCTGGGTCTTCTTCAGCCTGTCACTGGAGTACATTTCCATGGATAGACCCTGGAAACATGGCTAAGATCTTGAGGATCACTTCTTAGAATGCCAGAAGAGGAGTCTTTCTGGAACTTCTTAGATTTTTCTTATACCCAATCTGCAATTTTTAATTTTCCCAATTGTCCATCCAACACAGTTTGAGATAAGAGGTAAAGCAAGGTGAATTAATAAGAATGCTATCTTACCTTAGCAGTCCTCTAAAGAGAAGGGTTAAATATACAGTTATGGAATTAAAAGTAATTTTAAATTCTTGCATGCACTGGTTTGTATGTGTATACATCAGTGTATAGATCTTCACACTTCCATTTAAAATAATAAAACAATAAAATAGATCTTTGAACATATAGATTATTTACAGGAGCTTCTTTTGAGGAAATTAAGATAGAGAAAATCCTATTGAAATGATAAAAAGTCAGAAGAAAGCAGCCACAATTGAACAATGAACAGACTACAGACTCAATGTTCCTTGCACCTCCTACGAGAATTATTGATGTTGCTTCCACATACAAGTAGATGATCAGACAGGCATTTATTATGTATCCCTCTCAAAAGACCATGTGGGAGATACTGACCTTGGATCAAGGAAAAGCATCGGAAAGATTTTCCCTGAATGTTCACTTAGCAAACTTTATTTTTGCTATAACTTCTAAAAATCTCATTTTATTCATGGAACAAGTGATTAGTTTTATGTTGAAGTAACACTACTGACAAAAATGGTTTCTAAAAACCAGAGAGTATGCTCACTGGTTTCTCTACCCAATGAGCACTGCAAGTATTCTAAGTTTCAAAATAGTAATATTTGCTATTTTTTCCCCAGACATGTGCCTGCTCCCTCTCTCTCCCTGACCACCGATGTTGTAAGAAGGCTTTCATTAACCAAGTCTTATGTTACAGGAACCAATGCAGAAAATAGACTGAACAAAGTCTCGCTCTACTTGCCAAAACTGATTCTGTCCTGCTGCTAATGAACATTGATGTAGGCAATAAACTGATTAAAATTGTTTTGATGGTGCATCAAGAACAAAGCTATTTAAAGGCAGACATTACTTCAGCAACAAGGGTTTGTCAATTTGTAGTTTGGGATTTTTGCATTAATATAATGCAAACAGCTAGCTGGATTAAAAATGACCTGTCACAGTCACAAACTATTTAGAAAAACAGCATGATTACATGGAATTGTGATGACTTATTTTCCTCCCTTGCCAAAGAACTCTGAAATATATTAGTTTTTAAAGAATATTATCTGAATATAACGTTAATCTTTTCTGTTAAAGATCTTGCCTTGTTTTCATTAAATTTCCACATTGTTAACAGTTGCATTTAGTTAGAAGGCAAATTGAATTTAGTTTATTCTATTTGGGGAGGGGGCACCAACTTTTCTAAATGATTAACTGTAAAATAGTATGTGGATATAGACTGAAAATGAAAAATATATGTTGCAATACCATTATGTATTAAAACCATTAATGTTATTTGCCAATCTGAAAATAAGATCTTTTGTTCTACTTAAGTGAGAAAATCTATAAATAAGAATTAGTGTGGTTTAAAAGTCATCAATGAAAAGTTATGACTTTAATTAGTCTTAATACCCAAGTGAAAGAAAAATATTTTTCATTCAACTCTTTGGATAAAGTTATCTTTATATTTGGGCATGTGCAGGGGAACCAAAACAAAATACAGAATAGGCATATGAATTCAGCTAATTCAACTAATAATACACTTCTTGTTACTTGCAATATATTGTGTTCTATATCCATACACAGACTCTTTGAAAGAATGCAAGCATATGACTAACAATAGTCCGGGTAGAAGAGCAAAATATTTGAAGCAGAAAATCAGAATGTCCAATAATAGATATTATTTTATTCATCTGGAAATATCAGTGGAAAAAATCTATTGTGTTAATGAGTCATGTTACCACCCTAGGAAATAAAATATATAATGTGTTTTAAAACATAGCAGGGAAAGTAAGTTTTATACACACACACTATTGTAAGCATTGAGAAAAAGCACAGTGAATCTAGAAGTGAGGATTTCAGAGAATATACTCTGGAGAAGCAGGGAATGATCTACACTTTAGAGCATAATTTTTATTAGAGCTGTTTTTGGATTAATTATTGAATATTTCCTCTTCTTGCTCTCTCTACCCCTTCCTCCTTCTCCTTCGGTTTCTGTTTCTTACTGAGTTTTGAAGGAGTGAAAATAAACCAACATTATCTGTGACCTAAAACTTATTTTCATTGAGTCATACATACACACACAACTTCTTTATCGGCAAGTTTTTATAAGTTTATGCATTGGATGACTGAAACAATAATTTGTTAATTATGAGTTCTTATAACCAACTGTACTGTATAGGAATTCATACAGACCCTCAATAAATATTGTGCTGTTAATGACTGGCAAAGTAATTATAAGTCAGAAGCATTGAAGAAAGGATGCAGTCCTATGCTAGAATATACGGTTTGAACTTGGTAAAAGGTGCCATTATGTTATAAGGATAAAACGCACCTGTATTTATAAACCTGGCAAGCAAATTTTCTTTTTACTGAATAATGGATAACATAATATAGGCATTTTTTCTTTTTATCCATTTTTATTTCAACTGCTTCTGTATTTTATAATACTATATACTATAGAAGACTTTAGTAAAGTCTGGAATATATAGAAAGATAAAATAATCTATGTAGTTCCATTTTCTTATCATTAATAATAGAGAATCACTATACATTATGGATAAGAGTACAAAAATTTGGAAAAAAAATTGAAAATTATGCAGATTCTATCACTTATTTCCACTCATTAATGCCACAATATCCTCACTGGTAAACTGGTAAGAAATTCATGTGTACTTGATGATTTTTTATCTCCCTTTTGCCAGTATGAAAGTAGCTAAAGCACAAACACAATAACTGAAATTGTATGGCCGTAACAGGATTTTTATGTTGGCATCCCTGTAATTCAGGAGGCACACTCTATACACCAACTCTGTGTTGGTGACTAAGCGTTGCCTTTGATACAAATTATTTAAGAAGAAAACTGAACACAAGTAACATAAAACATTATTTACTGGACAAAAATAATCATAATCAATGAATTCTATGGATATAAAGATCAATAAAATATTATGCTTTGTAGCTCCCCTTCAAAACTATTTTCAGAGAATAGAAGAAAAAATAGATGGTAATTGAAAAAGGAAACTTAATGAAAGTTACGTTTATGTTTTCTTTTCAGTTGCCATCCTCATTTTTAATATTTACCTAGAAAAGTTAGAAAACTTAAAAATCTTTTCTATTTTAAAGCCTAATGCAAGCAGAACTTTGGTCTGTTCTTGAGCCCCTCCAGATAAAGCCCATCTGGCCACCTTCTGAAAGTTCTGTTTGCTTCCTAATACTCTTGCATTCCTTTAGAATACAGGCAAATTTGTCTCTTTAAAAAAATACATATTATTAGCAGGAAGTTATATAACTCTTAAAAATTTTTATTTATCACCTCTGATTTTACATTTTCTCATTTTTTTTTAATTTTTAGAGTCATGGATAAAAGCAAAATCCATTTAGTAATTTGGATAATATTACATAACAAAACCAAGATACCCTGTCACGATGCTATAGGAAAGAAGGGAGGAATAAATTCTAATTGGACACTGAAAATATGTGTTTAACCTGAAATAGTAATGTAGGAAATCATTATTTCAATAATTTAAGCTTGGATAATTTAAAACGCACAAGGCTATGCATAAAATGAAATATTTATTTGAAATTTAAATTTTAAACTACTTCATTAGTTTTCCTGAAACTATCTAGTCACTCAGAAAATGTAATGTTTTTGGTCTTGTGTCTGCATTTTTAAGTAAGGACCCTTTCATCAATTTGTAAGATGTCAAACTACATATGTGAGCAATTTATACTCGTGATAATGTGAATTTTGTTAACCCTTGAAAGATTTAATTTAAATAATATTATTAAAGTTGAAAATTATACTTTAAGGGGGCGAAGGACAGTTAAAAAAATCTTCAACTGCTATTGTTCACTCAAGATTAATGACTCACACTTGACTTGCAGAAAAATACAGAGAAGGCATCAAAACTTAAGCCCTGTGGCTATTTAAACTTTGTTTAGGAATAGTAATTCAAATAGTTGCCAAGCTTTTATAAAAATGTGAAGCCGAGATTTTCAGTCAGAAGTATATTGGAACTTGATTCATTGGTATATTCTAGTTAAACAAAATTATTGAAAAATAAAACAATAAAGGTGTCAGAGTTAATTTTATTACATGATCATTTAATTTTTATAATTTGTGAAATTGTAATACTGTTAAAATTTATGGTTTTGATATACAAATCTCTATCACCAAGTGCCCACAACCCTTCACCATTGCCTTCATCAATTTAAGAGGCCCCAGAGAAGACATTTGTGGTCCTATATTTATTGCATCACTATTCAAAACAGCCCAAATCTGGACAACCAAAGTGTTCAAGAACAGAAACCTGAATAAACTTTAGAATACTTGTTGGCTATAAGAAATGACAAAATTATACAATTTGCCATTACATGGATGGAACTGGGGGGTATGATGCTGAATGGAGTCAACCAGAAAGAGAGGGACAGTTACAGAATGGATTTCTCATTTGTGGGATAGAAGAAGCATAGGAAGAAAATGGACTGAAGCGATAGCACTCGAGTAGGGCATTTGCCTTGCAGGCAGTCACCCGGGTTATTCTTCTGTCCCTCTCAGAGAGTCCTGCAAGCTACTGAGAGTATCCCGCCTTCACGGCAAAGCCTGGCAAGCTACCTGTAGCTTATTCTATATGCCAAAAACAGTAACAACAAGTCTCACAATGGAGATGTTACTGGTGCCCACTCGAGCAAATCGATAAGCAAGGAGATGACAGTGATACAGTGGTACAGGAAGAAAATAACAAGTGTCCCAGAGCAATAGTATCTTTAAATGGAACTACAGGACTGAGCTTCCCATGGTGAGGAAATTGACTAAGCATATTTTTCGCCTTCATACAGAAATCAAATTAATACTGAAGAAGACTTTTACAGAAATTATTAATAATTGAGGAAATGTGCCCTTAAGAAGCATAAGTACTTCAAACTGAACTTGTAACTATAGAAAGGCCAATTATAATTTATTCTGATATCATTAAAATAACTTCACCTAGAGTCTTTCCTGAAACAATATTTTATTTCTTGTATTTTAAATATAGTTTAGTCTTTAACTTTAAAATAATCATTATTTTAGTCATTTTTGAAAATTATTTCAACAATTTTCTTTTATTATTGATACAACTTTCCCATTTTTTGAGTATTTCTTGACATTCCAGTTCTCTTGAGTGCTTGTGCATTGCCACCACATCTGGTGCTTGCCAAATTTCTTATGCAAACACATATTTACACAATCAGGCATTTATTTATAAATAGCGTTTGCTTTTCTAGCACATAACTATTTTGAGAGAACTATCATTTTATTGTTAATGAACCCTCAATCCATACAAATTTGACCTTTTGATATTGTGCTTTAAAACATTGATTCATTGATTTTCAATTAATAAGCAAATGGAATAGGACTGAAATCCTTCTGTTCCTTTAAAATAGGCTCCTTTTGAATTCAGAATTTGTGAATGTGCCTTGAGCACTTCACTTAAGAATTCACTAGACTTATGAGATGAGAATCTCATATGGAGTTAATTAATACTCATAAGAGTCTTTTAAGGCAGGATGAGTTAGGGTCACACAGTTAATTAGCAGAAAGATAAATACTGAAGACCAATCTGTTCTTCCCACTAAACTTCAAATACTGATGTTCATTGAGAATGACAGTATATCTAAGTGTTGTAAGCGCTGAGGCCACAATTACACTACAATAACCTTAAGTAATATGCTATGAGGGTCCATTTGTCTTTTAGGGATTATATATTTTAAAGTGATAACACCTTAACTTACAAGCTACTTACTAGTACAATTGTCAAATTTAACTCCATAAACATCCTCAATTTTCAAAGTAAAGAAAAACCTTTTGGATGAGGATGATGTAGGAGACACTGCCTACAG
Source organism: Sorex araneus (assembly GCF_027595985.1). Taxonomy (NCBI): domain Eukaryota; kingdom Metazoa; phylum Chordata; class Mammalia; order Eulipotyphla; family Soricidae; genus Sorex; species Sorex araneus. Next base: position 22,771,581 of record NC_073308.1, on the reverse strand, counting down.
AGCCAGCTTCTCTTCACCCACTATGTAACCCTGAGATACCTTCAAGAAAGAAGGACTCTAGCGAACTCTTAATGGAAATGATTATTTACTACTGTCTAAACACCTGAACTATCACAGGAAATATCATTATATTGATACTCAGGTTGTTTATTAGTATTAAGCAGCCCTTAGGTTCATATCAAATCTATACACTCAGATAATATGCAATGAAATTCTCTTGCTTTAGAGTAGAAGCTCATGAGCAATTTCATAACCCTAAGGATACCCATGAATTATGATAAATAGTACTATATTAATTTATTAATTGTAGCACTGTCGTCCCGTTGCTCATCGATTTGCTCGAGCCGGCACCAGTAACTTCTCCATTACGAGACTTGCTGTTACTGTTTTTGGCATATCGAATATGCCACAGTAGCTTGCCAGGCTCTCCAAGAGGGACAGAGGAATTATGTGTTTAAAGTATTTGTTTTGAACTCATTCATAAAGTGTAGTCATCAAAGTCAAAATACATTTTCTTTAATATCAAGATAATGCTCCCTATGGCGTATTCAATATGCCCAAAACAGTAACAACAAGGCTCACAATGGAGATGTTACTGGTGCCCGTTTGAGCAAATTGATGAGCAGTGGGATGACAGTGATACAGTGACATTACTTTTGTTTATTTTTTATTAGCCACAGCCGGTGGTCCTCAGCACTGACTAATGTCTCTCTACTCTATGGTTACTTTTTGCAGTGCTCAGGGAAACCTAGGCAGTGAAAGGCCAGGGGTCAAACTAAGGTTGCCCATGAGCAAGACGAGCATCTTAAATGCTGTACATCTCTGTGGCCACAGAAACATATCTTATAAAGCCAGAAGTATTAATGGACAGTTAGATATATTTGGCAGAGATCTTTAATGGAAAACTGATAATATCTAAAAATTAGGAGAAGTTTAGCTCAGATCTATATGATGTTGATGGGCCCCACAGCTGACTCATGTGAAGTGGGGAGGAGAAAGACAGTCACTTTCTCTCCATCTGCCTCTGACACGTGGAACCCAAGGTTACTGAGTTCTTGTCTGGTCTCGCAGAAAGGAATTTCAGGAGTAGACAAACATTGAAATAACATAGTTTTTATTTGGAGGTTTTGAAGGGAAAGAAGAAGAAAATGGGAGAGAGTGGAGAGTTATGTGCTTAAGAGAGAACCCGGGCCTCACATCCCAGCATTAGGCATGAAAGCATGAAAGTCCACATCTCAAGAGGGGAGATGTGGGTGGCACATGTGCTCAGCCACCGCATGTGTTTGGCCACATAGGTAGAAGCAGCACATGAGCTTGGGGAGCATATATGCGTGCCCTTCCTTTGTCCAAGGTGGCCTTTATAGGGTTTCTTCCAACTTGCCCCCATGTGGGGCTTCTACCTAGGTCAAAGTCCATTGCTAGGAAGGTTACCAGGGGCCTTGGGAATGATGGTGGTCTTCTTTGAAATTCCTTTCCTGACTTTTGTTTCTGCAGGAGCTTCTGTTAGAAGGGGTTGGTCAGGTGTCAAAGGAACAGCTATGTGTTTCTGGTGAATCTCTTTCTGATCCTTAATTGGCCTCTAGTTCTTCTGCTGTTATCATTGTAGACTTCCAGCCTCCGAAGGGTCTGTCACAGACTGGTGGACTTGTGCCATGAGGTTCTCCATGAGGACAGGGCTATTGCTTCCCAGGAGATTTACTGCCATGGCCTTGGGAAGGACCTTCCCCATCTGCCTGCCTACATCATATAGAGATTAAAAACAAACGACTAAATCCATTTAAATCATTATTAGGAGAGAATATACACATTAGTGAACAAGCTACAATAGGAAAGAGAGTAACAACTGAAAAGAATTATTCCATTTGGGGAACTAAGATATTGAGGAATTGGTTAAATCATGAGACACGGTCAAGAGACTTTAAAAAGGAGAACAAACTATGAGAGTTTAGTCAGAAATGTCTTGGCAGAGAATAAAGTAACGACTTTTTATAAGAAAGGAAGAGTCGACTGAGAAATCAATGTGGGAGAAGTGTATTTGAATAAAAGCTTTGGCCCACAGGAGACTGTGGATAACAGGGGTGTAGGAAGGTAGGAGAAGCAAAAAAGAAGTCCTGGGTGACTTGGTAAGTGTGATTAGCTCCCCTTTGTTTGATAATGAATGCTAATCTTAGGTAATCCCCCAGGTCCTACAGAGACTCTTAAAAAGGGTCTTTCTTCCTGAATTTACATCATAGAGAGAGTTTTCAAGTTCCACAGAGAGACAGACCTGTCTATGTTGTAAACTGGATTCCTCTGCCCCTCTAGGAGAGCCTGCCAAGCTACCCAGAGTATCCTGCCCACACTCCAAAAACAGCAAAACAGTAACAAGAAGTTTCACAATGGAGACATTACTGGTGCCTGCTTGAGCAAATGGATTAGCAGTGATACATCTCAAAGTGTTAGAGGGCCAAGATCCAGTATACTGAGTAAGGCGCTTATGTTGCAGTATGCCAACCTAATCTCTGCCACCTTCAGCAGAGATTCCTGAGCGCCGAACCGAACCCGAAAGTCAAATAGACAATTGAAATAAAATCATTAAAAAAATTTTTTTTTGCTTTTTGGGTCACACCCAGCGATGCTCAGGGGTTACTCCTGGCTTTGCACTCAGGAATTACTCCTGGCGGTGCTTGGAGAACCATATGGGATGCCGGGGATCGAACCTGGGTCAGCTGTGTGCAAGGCAAATGCCCTACCCGCTGTGTTATCGCTACGGCCCATCATTTTAAAATTAAAGTAAATGTTCTAAGAGAGGGGGAGAGGTTATTCCCATACAGAAACATGACAAAAGTGCATTAGGAAGTTTCCCTTGATCATATCCAAATTGAACTAGATAAGAAAAATATCTGAATCAGTGGATTAAAGGCTATAAATCACAGAATCTCAATCAACATTTTTTGAGGCTGTAATAAAACAGAGAATGGTCAATTTGGAAGAGTAAGAACTGGTGGTTTGTAAATCCTTAAAACTGAAGACTTGCTTGTACCTCTCTACTTCTTTATATTCCACATATGAGTGCAATCTTTCTAAGTCTGTCTCTTTCTTTCTGACTCATTTCACTTAATATTATACTTTCCATGTTGATCCACTTATGTGCAAATTTCATGACTTCATGTTTTCTAACAGCTGCATAGTTGATACAACTTCTGGCAGAAATCCCTCTGGACTTAGTTACTAAAATACTGTCATCCCGTTGCTCATCAATTTGTTCAAACGGGCACCAGTAATGTCTCTCATTGAGAGACTTATTGTTACTGTTTTTGGCATATCCAATATGCATGGGTAGCTTGCCAGGCTCTGCCATGAGGGCTCGATACTCTCGGTAGCTTGCCGGGCTCTCTGAGAGGGATGGAGGAATCAAACTCGGGTGGGTCATGTGAAAGGCGAATGCCCAACCCCTAATACAGAAATCCAGAACCTTGTGGCTGCTATTGTGGCCACACGACCTCATATCTCTTCTTTCTCAGGAATGGAAAACAAATTATGAAATGCTTCCTTTCCAGCAGGTCCATCTTTTGGGGGGGCGGAAACTCCAAACAACAATAGTGAGTTTTTTGTTGAAATATTGAATGTAATCAAAGTAAAGAGAAAGTAAAGTGAAATTTATCGGCTATACAGGTGGGGTGAGGGGCTGTAGGGGCTGGGAGGTGTGGGAGAAGTTTGCTGTGGTTCTTGGTGGTGGAATATGTGTACTGGTGAAGGGATGGGTGTTCGAGCATTGTGTGACTGAGACTTAAGCCTGAGAGCTTTGCAACTTTCCACATGGTGATTCAATAAAAAATTAAAATTAAAAAAAAACCTGAAGGCTCTTTGGGGCTGGAGCAATAGTACAGCAGGTAGGGCATTTGCCTTGCAAGCGGCCAACCCAGGTTCGATTCCCAGCATCCCATATGGTCCTCTGAGCACCACCAGGGGTGATTCCTGAGTGCAGAGCCAGGTGTGACCCAAAAAGCAAAACAAAAAACAAAAAACAAAACAAAACCAAAAAACAAAAAGAATTGAAGGCTCTTCAAAAGGGAATGCCCTGCCACAGAGGTGGAGTGGAAGGGAGGGGGTGGGGTGGGGGTGGTGGGAGGGATGCTGGAACCATTGGTGGTGGAAAATGGGCACTGGTGGAGGGATGGTACTCAATCATTGTATGACTGAAATGCAAGCACCAAAGTTTGTAAGTCTGTAACTGTACCTCATGGTGATTCAATAAAATAAGTTGTTTTTTTTTTTTTTAATGAAGACTTTTTTTTTTCTTCACAGTAAGAAGTAAAAGATTTCAAATGTATAGTTCTTGAGAATTATGAAGCATAGGTGAAACGGAGAAAAGTTATTTGAAGATGAGGAGATTTGAAGTTAATAAACTGTTAGGGTGACTCCTTTTATAATCAACAATGAAGATATGGTATTGCCTTGAGAGCTACTAGTTAACTTGGTGTTAAGGTCTTAATCTATTAAAAGTTTAAGAAAATTAAGAAATTTATAATTGGGCCAGCAACAAGGAACCTTAGGCCCTGATGACCATGAATAGAAGCTATTTCCTTTTTGTTGCTCTGTTTGTAAATGGAGGGAGAAGAAAGGGACCACAAGTGGAAAATTAGGAGGACACCATCTCAAGGCAAAGAGTCAAAACAAGGAAACAGTCTAAGGACTTTTCTTTCCCCCATGTTATATTCAGATCAAGAAGGCAAAAGGAGTAACCCAATAAGTTTTGAAGATATGGAAGATTTATTTGTAACTTCCTGGAGATATAATATGGAAATATTTGTGAAATTTGGAAGGAATGAGAGAGTAGGTCAGACTAAGGAGTGAAAAGAATTATTTGGATAAATATCCATCTTCTGATGGGTCACCTGGAGGTGTTAGACTTAGGGTAAGGGTTGAATAAATAAGTTGGGTTGCAATAGATGGTGAAATTAGTACCACTGTTTTCTTAGGAAAATAGTAGTAATTACTGTTTTCATTGCCTCCTTCTAGGAACTAATCTCTTAGGTTTTGTAAATCATGAGAACGATGGTATCTCAGGACAGAGGAAAATGAGTTGCCAGAACAGGACAGGGGAATCTACAGGGCACTTTTAATCTCTCAGAGGGCAATGCCATGCTCATGGGAAGAGGTTTTATTTTACCAAGGCTACTTGATTATTGTGATGGTGACAGCTCTCATTAAAATGAAAACTTAGGGCATGAAATGAAATGATTCATGATGTTATTATGGTACCATTAAAACCCTTGAATGCTTAGTTCTTCACTAATTATTAAACTAGAGACATTGACAATTTGTGGATAATCATAACTGTGTGAAACATTAATACTGACATTTACTTCATGATTCAGTTTAAGTTATATTTTATATAACTATTTTTCCCCACTTGATGGTGAAAGAAGAGAAAACAAATCAATACAAATGATCCTTTACTATATCTACCTGTAATCTATTACTGTAATTATTAACTATCATAGAAGGATATATTCTACTAAAGTGATGAATTCTCAGAAGGGAAAATGGCATTGTTTTCTCAACAGATTTTTAGTCATTACCACTTCCAATTATCCCCAAGCCCTCTCAGCCAAAGACGAGACATTTCAGTTACAACCCATAAAACCAGACTTTGAAGAAATGGATTCTATGAATTATTTTCTTGTACACAAACTCACTATTTAGTCAATGCAGACAGTCTTACAACTAACAAGGCACTGTGTCAAAATGACATTTCTTTATAACTTGTATTAATGTTTTAAAATTGGGACTCCTGGGGTACAGACTTCTTAATCAATTTTAGAAACTATGGAGCTTTCTCCAAAAATAATGATGAATTGTATCTGTTAGAAATGGACAGAATAAAATTGACTTTTAAAACAATTCAATATATATAATTTTAATCTTCACAAAGAAAAATGAGAGAGGTGAGGTTATGTTGAAGATACAAAAATGAACAGTAGGACTTTTATCACATGGTACCACACCTGGTGCAAGATGCTTTATCAAAATCCAGTTTCCAAAGTGGCATTGTAAACCACCATAAAATAGACAGTATTTCTGGTATTAAAAACAAGTAAACTAAATTTCAAGAAAGTTCATTGGTTTAGTCAGTCTCTTGCTATAAACAGTTGTCTGTGCTGCATGATCACAAGTCAGTTGTTTTTCAAATTATTTCTATCCTTTTCTTGTAAGAAAAATTCTCACCCATCTCATGGAGAATAGAAGAACCAAACTAAAATTCTACAAGAAAATATTAAGCAACACAGGAGGAGAGAAATATATGATAGGGGAGAGAAAATGTTCAAAGTCATGAAAGTCTTGTGAGATTTGATATGGAGAAAATGTGAGTTCTTTGGAATATGGTGAGGTATTATTGTAGAGATTTAAGTGGGTTAAATCATTTCAAATATAGTAACTTCAGTTGTTCATCTCAGGTAAACTAAAATTTAAGATATCATTTGCTATGTTTTTGTTCTGAAAATGAAGAGATGGGGTTGAAGTGTAGGCAAAAATTAACTCAGGCAAGCCAGAGATATTGAAACTTTAATGTGAGTGTGGATAAATGAAGCTGTGTTCTAAAGTAATAAGGTTCATAATCATAACCACAATTTGTCATAGTTTTTACATTTTACTATATCAGAAATCAAAATGATCCTTATAATTGGTGTTATAAAAGTGTCATCATATTTTAATGGATACATTTTCCTCAATATGCTATATAACTATGATGCAAACCAAAAAATACTGGTCTTAAAGTAATGGAGTATGGGAGATTTATATTTTTTTAATTTTTAAATTTTATTATCATAAAGTTGTTCACAATAATTGATTACATTCAAGGTCAATTTCACCGCCATTACACCTTCCCACCACTATTATTTCCAAGTTTCCCACTATCACTCAAGCCAACCCTGCTAGGTGCGAGATAATTTATTTTGTGTTGCTTGTTATAAACAGTATAGGATGTCTGTAAGAGTCTATATCACAGTGATTCAACAAAAGGGAAAAAATATAGTATGAGATACCCCACAGCTTCAAAAGTGGCCTCGTGTTGCTCCTGGGCTTGCAAACATTTAAATAATTGGGGTCCAGAGCCATTTCTACAGCCAAGTGCTTAGTTCTGAGATTCTTTTATCAGTCTCTAGATCATGGCCGTTAATGCACTTAAATGGCACCTGGAGGCAGTTCATGGGCATGACAGCCAGGACCCTGGAAGGGCAGGGAGATGGGAAGGGACAACCCAGTCTGGACACCATGAGGCTGAAATTAGGGAGGTTTAAAACATCTATATACTTTTGGTCTCCAGCCTAATTTTTTGGTTTCTGTTTTGTTTTGTTTTTTCTCCACTACACAAGCAGCTCAAATGTTCTACATTCATACAACTCTTTTGAGTCTTATCATGACACCTGAATGCTGGTAAATAAGCACTAGGGTTTTCTATGCACTCCTTTTGCCTCAGGTTCTACCTCAGGCCAATTTTATATACTTCCCAGAATCCTTGCTAATAACTCCTCATTGTATACCTTCAATCTCTCCACTGCCTGAAATAAATGAAGGACTCATACTTTATGAAACAATTTGCAATCCAGAAGAATCAAAGGGAGAAGTTATAAGTGTGCTCCTTCTTCTTCATTTTAATTATGGTTAATAATTTACTTGTATCATCTCATAACTGATCTTTGCTATATAGACATGTATGCACATTTACACAAGTATGAAGTTATCTATATCTGTATATTACTACTGCCAATAATTTTGCGATAGTATTTTTCCTTTGAACTACTGAATCAGTTTCATCCTCATATCTGAAAGACACTCCTCTTAATACAGGATAAAACTGAATTTGTCAGTTTATAGAAAGAGCATAACTAAAAAGGGCTTCCCAACCATCAAACAAATATTTGAGTCTTTTTTTCCACATGCTTGCTTATGAGATATGTGGGAGAAAGTACATGTTAAATGCTGGCATCCATAATATTTGAATTTAAAAATTTCAGAAAGATGAAAGGAAGAAAATGGGATCTTTAAGCATACAAAAGTAATTTTATTTGTGTCAACAGACCATATGTGTTCCCTCTCAGTAGCAGAGATTTTTAGATAAAAATAACTCAGAATACTTTTGTCTAAACCAATGTATTAAATGACAGGATTTGAAGTCAATTTTTTTTTCAATTATCTCAGTTTAATTACTTTGAGTAATTAAATTAGGCTTTGGTAGTTCCCACCTACTTTATTATTTCAAGAAAGAATATAAAGTCTAATTAGAAAATAGATAGTTTTTAATTTTCACTCCTGGTTCAGATGAGATGTGTGCTTACTAGTGAACTCATCAGAAGTCACCAACAATTATGCTGCATTGGTCCCCCTTTTACTCTACTGGGAACTATGTAAAAGGTGACAAAAATTAAAGGAAAAAAAGAACATGATTGCGATATGAGACCATTTTGAGTATCTGTCTTCAAAAAAATAAGGAAGGTTAATCTTTTTCAATGTATATTGTTATACTCTATGAATTGTAGATCCTGTCAATATACTGATAGCTTAAAACTAAAGCAAAAAATGTTATATACAGTTAGAGAAACAGGAAATTAAAGAACATATTTTGGATACATAATCAATAATTTAATAACTCTAAAATATATATATATAGTATTAAAATCATGATTATATCCTAAGCTTATTGACCATATTCCTAATTCTAGATATAGCTTTCAAAAAGAAAATAAATCAGGAAGTTTTAGTTTATTTTATGGGTTACTAAATATAATATCAAAGTATTTTATTTTGTTTTAAATCTATTTGAAAACATTGATAACTTTTTATAGACTTTGAATTTTTTAAGTTGCTAGTATCCTCTTCATAAAATCCATTAAGCGCTCTAGATTTCCAGGAGCTATAATGAGGAACCATTATTCAAACGTTTAATATATATAGAATGAGCATTTTCCCTGTCTCTTGAAGAATAAGCCTTGGGAAAAAGAGCAAGAGAACAAGTCTTATCTGAGATGAATTTACAAAAGACTTGACCTCCACGTTACTCCTCTGTCTTTCTTATTGTTGGCCAAAACTTCTCTCAACGGAATCTTAGAAGAATAAAGCTCAAACCTTATAACAAGTCTAAGACAAAGATATTTAGGAGCTCAAAGCGTCTTGTTATAAAATTGACTCTTCCCCAGTTCTAGCTAAAAATCCCATGTCCTAAGGTATTTCTCAAATTAATTGCTGTTCTCCCAGTTTGAGTTCCAAACTATTTAGTCTTAAAATAATACACCAGACAGAAAGCAGAAATCTTGAAATCTAAACTCTGGGGAATTTACTTTATCTTTGCCTCATTTTTCTTATTTCTAAATGGGGAAATAATTGTGGCTATGCCACAAGTAATGTAACTACAACACTTCAAAAAGCCTTCGCATTAGAAATTGTTAAATTATAGAAGATATTATTGTGGAGCTATATTTAAAAATAGCATTTATAACTGCCAAGAAAGAAAATATTATTCTATGTCTAACCTACATAGGCAATAAATGTAGAATCCTGATGTGGGAATTTTAAGCACTAATCACTTTATATTTGTATTTAAAATAACTATTTTTCTTCAAGATTTTGTATAGTTCTTCTGCTATTTTTGTCTGTCTATCTCTCTCACACATGTACAGATTTGCACATGCATATGGTACCTACATACAATACAATGAGTTGTAGATGCTGTCAATATATTGATAGCTTCAAACAAAAGCAAAAAAATATTATATACAGAGAGAAGAACAGGTGTATATAAGCCAAGAGAATTTGTCATAATACATTCTCATTGACATGTCTTGAAAAAGGTTCACAAATAGGGACTCAAAACATTAGCAAGATAAGGAACAATGAAAGAACAACATTAAAATTAAAAAATGCTATATAAAATAAGAATCGTAATATTTTTATTTGTTAAAGGAAAATATACTCTCATAGAGCTACCAAGATGTCATACAAACATGTAACCAATATTTAAAAGGTGAATGAAAGGAATAACTTTAGAGAGGAATTTAAAAAAAAAGGTATACAAAAAGTTGTGAATTTGGCAAGACTAAAATATGAAGTTATATGACATAAAATGTCTAGATAGTAGGAAAAATGACAAATATATTATCTTAAAAATTATAAGCAGCTATGGGGTCTGAGTGATAGTACAATGCGTAAGGGTTTTGCCTTGCATGCAGTTAACCTAGGCTCAATTTCTGGAATGCCATGTTCTCCTGAACATCTCCAGGACTAATTCCTGAGTGCAGAGTAGGGAGTAGCCCTTAAGCATTGCTGAGGGTGACCCAAAATCAAAAAACAAAGGAGCAAACAAACAAAAGAAATGACAAGCTATTATAGGTAAACAATTTTGGTAAAACATTATTTACCTCTAATTTCTTAGATAAATGGTTACTGTGAAAAATACAGAAGAGGACCTATGGATGTAGATTAATAAAGGGTTAGAAATATCACAAGAGATACAAATAATTACCCAAAAGCACAAACTCTATAGAACAGGAATTTTAAGTTATCTATATTTGCTTTAGATATTTTGAAGCATAGTAAAAATTGCAGCATATTGGGTAGAAATTTATAATGAGTAAATTACATTGTTTGTGGTTACTTATAGGACTGGAGTTACTTGTAGCACAGAGGGTAGGGCTTTGCCTTGCATGCAGCAGACATGAGTTTGATTCCTCCTTCCCTCTCAGAGAGTCCCAAAAGCTACTGAGAGTATCCCGCCCTCATGACAGAGCCTGGCAAGTTATTTGTGGCATATTCAATATGCCAAAAACAGTAGCAAGACGTCTCACAATGGAAATGTTACTGGTGCCTGCTTGAGCAAATTGATGAACAACGGGACAATGGTGCTACAGTGGTTATTGCATGATCATAATTCATCATGTTAGAACGCATGTTGAACATTATATATTAATTACACAGTTTATAATTTTAAACTTCACTCTCAAATTTTTATGTATAACTTTCTAAGAATACTCAGCAGATAACAATTTGTTGTATTTAATGGAATAACATAAAAAGCCCTATTTAGTGTGAAAATATAATAAAACATTATGTTATATTATAACAACATAATGCAGTCATTTCATGAAAAAGACATAAATAGATCATATGTACTGTATTTCAAATAGTTCCTATGTTTTATTATTATGAATTAAAACATATATAGCCAAAACAATATTACCAAATATTTCCAAGTATTTCAAAAAATTTCACACCTACTTATTCAGTAGGTGTTACATGTTATCAACTTTGAAATTAGTGTGGTTTATTTCTTCTCTTGGCCCAAATTATATTTTCAAAATTTGGCTAATAGAATAAAATATTTTAGCATGTTAGTAACTGAAAATATTATTTGTTTTGGTATGTGAGGCATCATTTTTATTTTTTATTTCTTTCTTTATTTTGCTTTTTGTGTCACACCCGGTGATGCTCAGGGGTTATGTCTGGCTTATGAACTCAGGAATTACTCCTGGAGGTGCTCAGAGGACCATATGGGATGCTGGAAACCGAACCCGGGTGGGCTACATGCAAGGCCAACACCCTACCCGCTATGCTATCGCTCCAGCCCTGGCACCATTTTTAGTGCTACCTGAGATTCTACACTTACTAAGGAAGATTCTATGTAAGAACATAGATTCTATGAAATACTGAAATGCCTTGATTGAAAATTTATGAAGCTTTGGAGAAGATTAAAATTGTTCTTAGGAAAATATATAAGAGGCTGAGAGATACTACAATTAAGTGAAGGAAATTGCCTCACATATGCCCAACCTGTGTTCAATCTGCTATACTGCATATATGCCTGCCCAAAGCCCCACCAGAAGTAATTCCTGAGTACAGAGTCAAGAGCAAGCCTTGAGCACTTGCTCTTTTTATGGTGCCCCTGCCCCCACCATAAAAAGAAGTTCGAAGTATTGGATGGTTTCAATTGTTAACATAAAGGTATATGCAAACTGTCTATTTCATATCTCCATGAATTAACCAAGTCTTTTAGGTGAGTAAAAATTATTCACATAAAAGAGACGAAAAGTTGGCCATTAGAAGCTGAATAGATTCAGGAATTGTAATTAAATCTAATGAAAAGTTCCATGTTTCATGAATATGATCACTTGCACTTAGATCTGAGAAGAATCAAGGAGAAATCAAAGAAGACCTTGATAATTTTCATTTTCAAAAGACCCTGAAACTTGGACTAAAAGAGACTCAATGGCTCAAGAACACAAATCACACTTCGTTACGCAAATTTTATGGGCCAAAAGCAAGACCTCTTCAGACATGAATGAGGACAATAAAAAATGATCTCCTAGTGTGCACATCTAAAAGCCTGGGTTCAAAGACTTAAGAGTTTCCATTCTGATAGAACTATCGAAGAAGAACTAGAGCCTAATCAAAGAACAGACCGTCTTTCTGAAAAGGAGATTCTTGAAAGATCTGCCTGTAAGCATTTTAGAATTGCGGCTACCTAATAGCTACAGTGTGAATTCAATTATTTTTCTTTTCAAGTAAGAACAATTGCTATAGTTTCACTATTTCATCCTTTAACCATTGCATGCATTTGTTTTCTTCCTAATAAAGGGGATTTATTTCTGTTCCTTAAGAAATGTAGAACACATGTCCTTAAATAATCCAATCAAATCACTACTACCAAAAACATGTACTCAAACTCTACTGTTTCTAATGGCCTTAACTTCCTGAGTATGTTTTCTATCCTTGGTTTTGGTCATACAACTGCCTACCACCAAGGGCTTGTAATCTGATTTAGCAAACAAAGTGTGAGCACAAAGTATCAATTCATCTTTCCAGATGGTAAGAGGACTTCCAGATAATACCATATCAATTTATTCTCCTCTGTTCTGACATGGAACACCACAACTTGGGAATAGTTTTCCCTTGATTGAATGTCCCTTAATGAAAATGTCATAAAGACCTTCTGAGCAAGTCCAAGGCAATAGAGCTCAGCAAATGTGCAGATGAGATTTTGGAGGTGCATGTTGCAGCAACAGAAGCAGACAGCTAAAATATATTCTCAAAAAGAAGTAAAGCAGAAAACTGACACAGTCACAAACAAAACCCCAAACCACCAACAATATAGGTTCCATAAATCATCTCTAAGGAAATTAAAAATTGAAAATCTTCAGGTAAAAATACATGAACTGAGAAATGAAAACAAAATTTTTGAAATACAATGCAGTTCATTAAAACAAGACTAAGACTTAAGCAGAATGTAATGTAAATGTAATCAGCCCTGAAAAACTCGTGAGTAATATAATTAATAATATTTGGAAGGGAAAAGGAAAAAGTTATGAGGTTTTGAAATCACACTGATTATCTCATTTGAAACTTGTAAACAAGTAAAATAATGAGAATATGCCAAGGTTTAAAAAGTAGAGTAGTTAAAAGAAGTAGGAAAAAAATAATGCAATCAATGAAACCTGGAGGTGCATAAAATAGTCACCTAGATGCCCTTTTAACGAAGAATACATTTTCCTTGGGCTAGAGCAATAGAACAGCGGTAGGGCATTTGCCTTTCACCCGGCCAGCCCGTGTTTGATTCCTCCGCCCCTTCTCGGAGAGCCTGGCAACCTACCGAGAGTATCGTGCCTGCACGGCAGAGCCTGGCAAGCTACCCATGGTGTATTGGATATGCCAAAAACAGTAACAGTAAGTCTCAGAATGAGAGACATTACTGGTGCCCACTCGAACAAATGGATGAGCAACAGGATGACAGTGACAGTGACATTTTCCTTGTTGAAAGGCTAAGAAATTTTCGTAAGGGTAGGGGACCTAGGTAGGGAACCAGAAGGTCAAATCTAAACATTGGACATGGGAGTCTCCCGGTGGACAGTTCCACAATGAAATTGATCACATCATATTCAATCAAAGGTTTTGCCTGACTGATGCCGCTATTGTCCCAAAATTCCAAACGGGATAGGATCACCATCTCCTTCGTGCAAAACTCTACTGCACAGAGCATGGGAAAAGGTCTGCAAAGTTTAAGTTTAAGAAGAGAACTCCCAGAATGACCACCAACTGGGAGCTTTTTGGCACATTTGAGGAAACATGGGAAGAAGATGCTGTCATTGACAACATCAATGAGGAATAAGAACAACTGGTTCAGCACCTCCATGACTGTGTGAAGAATGCTGAAAATGCTCGGAAACTCTCTAGCTCATTTGCCAACGTGGTTTGGCACGAACCACAGGCAATCACAAGCTAATGTCTAAGCTTGCAAAGGTGTGCAGAGAAGTGATAAAGGAAGACCTATAAGAGAGAAGAGCAGCAGTGTTGGCCAATGTGACAGAAACAGGAAAAGTATTCGCAATGCCTGTCCTTCGCCAACTACAAGACCAAGATGGCTGCCTCTGATGTCCTGATGGATCCACTACGTCTTCCAGAAGGGCATTCAAGAGGGTTATCCACAACTTCTACTTGGATTTATTCAATAGCCACATCCACCTGCCCACATACCAAATTGCTCAGGATAGATATGTTGTTCCCAGAATTCTCCCTTCTGAAATCTGACATGCCATTTTATTGGTAAAAAAGTATTTATCACTCGGTCCAGACAAGGTCAGATCTGAACACCTGAAGAATCTGCCACCAGTACTCATCAATACACTGGCTCGGCTCTTCACAGGCTACCTGTCTGAATGCAAGGTCCTGTTCCAATAGAAAATCAGAAGGACCATTCTGTTGTACAAGAAAGGAGACATCCATGACATCAGCAACTATCACCCAATCTACCTGTTATCCATCGTCTACAAGTTGTTCACTCGAGTCATCCTGAATAGAATAGGTAGAACACTAGATGAAGGACAACCATGCTAGTAAGCCGGGTTCCGAAAAGGATTCAGCACGATCAACCATATCCACACAGTGATCAAGCTCACTGAAGTTTCAAGAGAGTTCAAAATGCCGCTCTGACTAACGTTCATCAATTTAAAGAAGGTCTTCAATTCTGTTGAGACTGAAGTGGTCATTGAAGCCCTAGCCAAACAGTGCGTTCAACATTCTCGACCCACAAATATCCTAATTGTACTCCTTAAAAATCTTAAAATATATAGACTTCACCAATTGAACAAGCAATTTCTATCACAAGCAGTGTCCAAAAATTCATCTCAATACATGTAGAAAGCAACAGATTCAGAGGTCAAATATTTGGTCTCCACTTTAGAAGCCAGGTATGAGTCTAAGAGAAGCCCCTGGATTCGGGCTAGCTATAGATCCATAGCTCTTATGACAGCCTCCAAGCTTGTTTAATTTTGTGAAGGCAGCACATATAACAGAGAAAATCAATTTACTCATGAAATCAGTGATTTTTAAAAAAGGATATATCAGAAACAGGAAGATAGAAAGGACACATAAGGCAAGGGATGGGAAAAGGTACAAAACTCTGATGCTCTTCCTAGGACATCACTGTTTTTAAATTTCCAAATTTTTCAATGTAGAACTTCTTTATAAACCTTCATATTTAGGATTTGATTTTAAAGGAGACTTTGCAACAGAGACTTTAGTAATGGACTCATTGGCCACTGGAAATGAAACTCAGCCTCTAGCTGCTCTTCCTCTCACGGAGTAAGGGAGGAAGAAAAGAGTTCCATCCCTCTAAGCATATGTTGGTTCCCCAGACTGCAGAAAATCCCCTCGTTAACATAATAAGAGATAATATTAACCCTTCCATCACTTAGGAAATCCAAGTTCAAGTTCGGAGGAGCTGTGAGACAGGAACACATGCAAGTGATACCTTGGTATCTCAATGACCCGATAACTGCTTCATATGAATCAAAATATCTCACAAGCTAAGGTTGTCACAAAATTTGCTTAACCCACAACAGAACATGAAAAAGGAAGGAAATTGCTTAGCTAAGGCTCCTCCAACTGCTGATTGTAAGGCAAATATTTGCATAAATAACTTATTTAGAAGGCAAGTTATTGTGAAAGTTCAAATGTAAAGCCAGGCTCACAATATTTTGAAGACTTAGACTATCATGCTTTATGAAAATGTTAAAAAAAATCTTCAAGCACTCACTACTCAGAAATGAAGAAATGAATTAGGGAGAATTCTAGGCTCTCAAGATTCTTTCATATTCTATGAATGAATGGTGTGTAACCTAGAGCAATAAAAATGGTCTCTAGTGAGACATGTCCATTTTAACCCAGTTGGAAGTCTTTAGTTTATGAAAAGCATTCACTAAATACCCAATAGGGACTCTAGTTATGGGACATTTTCCAGGGAATCAGAACTCACAAGTTCTGTGGATTCTACATATGTCAGAATAAGCCTAAACAGGGATTTTGGCTCAACATGTTTTTCACACAAGTGATCATCACCCAGAAAATATTGTGATGTGTAGGGACCAGAGATTTGCTTGTCATCACAATCATAAAGAAGTGAGACTGGGAACATTCTTCTTTTTCTTTTCTAAGGCCATTTTTGTCTTAAGAATCAGTAGCTATAATTTCTGTCACTTATAGAGGTAAAATAATCTAAAGAGTAGTGATAGAGGGAACAGGAGAGTTGAGGAGTTAAAAAAGTCAGTAGCATGTGTACTAATTAGAAGGCATGATGATCTTTTGAGATATGCATAAAACCTCAGTGAGGAACATGGAACATAGAAATTGAGAAACCTTACCAGGTTGCGAGTAAATTTGTTTCTTACGGATTGAAACTTAGCCTAGTATTTGTCAGATACTTAAACAGAAATTGCACAAAGAACCCATAAAATAACAAGCATTAAGACATAACTGGTATTTGAACCTCACTCAATGAGAATTGCTCACTATCAATTACAACTAGACCAAAATCCCACATTAGGTAAAGAAATATGTAGCATTTAATGACTAATTCTAAGGACAAAACAGATAAATTTGAGAGGCATTGTTGAAAACTTTTTAATGGTAGGAATTCAAGTTAAACATAAATTAAAACTACTCCAATCTAATTAAAGATAATCAAAATTAAATCTCTTAACTATTAGAAAAGGCAATACTATGAAATAAAATAAGAAATAAAGACTGACAGCTTAGAAAGGGTACTAGCAATCAAACTAAATCTTAAATTAGCAAAAAGAACATGAAAATGCAAGAGGACCGCAACTGAGCTATAAAATACATATTAAAGCTCCACTCCAAACAAAATAACTATACAGATTGAGTTTATAAAGAAAAACATCAGTCAAAATAAAACAGAAGCTCTAGTGTTTGTAAATTAAAAATAAAATTAGTTCCATTGGTGTTCAATGAGTACAAGGTGATTTAAATCAGAAACAAATTACAAAAGAACAGAAAGAAGTTCAAACTTCTAGTAAGTAAAGAAGTAACTGTACTTTAAAAATTATCTGAGTCAAATAAAATATCAATGGATGTTTCTGAATAATTTGAATTTAATGATAATGAACATATTCATGTCACAACTCAAAATCAGTACACCCAAACTGGTATATGAACTCATGGACTCCAAACAAAAAAAAATCTAATGTGGTGGTATTTTGTTTGTTTGGTTTTATTTTTTTATCAACTGAAGATGCTATATATCTACTTCTATGTACTTTTTTGAGGGTGTGTTTTGTAAATTTACTTAATTTTTATAAAGTTGTTCACAGTAAATACATTACATTTGATATTGAAACACCAATCCCGCAACCATTGCACCTTTCCAACACCATATTTAGACTATTTCCTCCCCAAATCCCAAGTCGTGCCCCCCCAAGCTTGGTACATCAGTGCTGTAGAGTGTGAAAGGTCACTCCAGGAATCCTAAAATTTAGAATACGATAATGCAGCAAATTCACTAATGGGTAAGGCCTGTGTTGCTCTCTTCTGGAAGCGTTATTTCTGAGTCCTTGTATGTACTTTAATGTATATATGCATATATGCATACATGTAATTTATTTACTTTTTTATGGATTCACCGTGAGCTAGTTACAAAACTTTCATGCTTGAGTTTCAGTCATACAATGATCAAATCCCCATCCCTCCGCCAGTGTACCTTTAAAGCACACTAATATTCAATACCTAAATTGAAATATTAGGTATCTAAAAATTAAAATTATTAAAAACTACGGCAGTCAAAATTATTTCATATACATGTTAGTTTACAAATGGCCTTCATGTCCATATAAAGTTTACAAAAATGTAATACATTTTAAATTCATACCTATGAAGCCCTTTAACTCATTTAGGTAGTTCTTTGTAATTTAGTTGTTTGGTCTTTTTAGTAAAGAATCCCAGTGAAAATTATAAGAGGAAATTTTCTTTAGCTAGGTGAGAAACATGATAAAGACAGAATGCCAAGTGAATTATTAACCAAGGTAGAGCAGAAAAAAAAAAAAAAGCCTCTTCATTTCTAGACTATTTGGCTAGACTAATAATTGAACCCACACAAGTCAGATTAATAGAAACAAACATAATTTCTTACGTACAGGAGCCATATAAAAATATGAGCCTGGGAGCCCCCGGGGACATTCCTCAAGGGGCTGGGCCACAGACATCAAATGCAGAAACTGGGTTTCATTCCCTTCACCATATGGTCCCCGGGAGCTTCCCAGTGTAAACTCTGAGCATCTAACTGGGAGTAGATCCCGGGTATCACCAGCTAAGGCTCCCCAAACAAAATAAACAAAAACCACAATCAACACCCAAAAAATAAGAAAAACAATGAGCTTCAGAGGCTGAGGCTTACATAATGCCAAAGCTAAGAGTGAGAGAAGAGAAGCAGGTAGGGTTGAAGAGATTCAAAGAGGGAAAAGAAAACACCCATGGAAGATGAGAAAAGAAACTTTTGGTAAACAGACGTTAGTCCTGTCTTGAATGTGAGACTCACTCAATAAATATTATCTCTGCCATCTTCTCTCCCTGATATAGGTCTCTCGGTCAAAACTCTTCGAGGCAGTTGAGGCGAAGGCAAAACTCTTTTCCTGAGTTGACAGGGACTTAACTTTTAGTTCAGAACCATTCTCATGGCAATGCAGCACATTTTGGTATGGCCCATTCTCACATTACCACAAAAGGATGAATTAAACATTGGTTTTTCATTAAAATTCAGACAACTTTGTCAGGTAAATAACTGTAAGAAGTTTAATTAAGTGTAGTACTGGCATTTGACCACCAAATTTGTTTGTGTGCTCAGTGTCTAAAATTTGATTTTGGTCTTTGAATTTCTGTTTCATGTGTCACAAAGATTAACAACCAATCAGTTTTTTTCTTTTGTTTTGTTACTTTTTGTACAGTTGATTATCCTTCTACTTGCAAGCAAAAATGTGATGTCTGAAAAAATGTGATGTATGATGAGCTACCATAGTAGCTTAAAAATATATAAAAAAAGGATTTTTAAAATTTTCACTTACTTTTAAAAAGGTGAAGGAGGATGATTTATATAGTGGGAAGGAAATGGGGGAAAGGGTAGGTGCAGAAAAAGGAGGACAAAATGAAATGGCAAAGGATTCTAATTATACATCTTGACTTTAAAGCTTTAAAAGGAAATATGTAAAACTGAAATTCTGTTTCCTGGTACTAAAAAACAAATTGGAAGATAACACTTTCATTTATACATATTACCTGTTTCTAAAAACAATTAAATGCGGCTCACTCTTTAAGCCTGTGTTCTCTCTCAGACCTGTATCTTGCTTTTCTCTGTTGCTTTGTTTGCTTATTTTCACTCCAGAAAAGCTCATATTCCCTTTCGAACATGTACCTCTCCCATTTTCTTCCCACACATCTTTTTAAATAACTTTCAGTCAAAAGTATCTTACTTTGGCCACCCCCCAAAAGCAAACAAACAAACAAACAGACACTAAATGAGCCACAGGGTAGATAGCACAGAAGCACCGGGCAGGCCAATTTCAAACTCACCCTCTTCTTTAAAGCCTATCTTTAGCTCTGTGTTCAAAGTTCTCAAGTTTGTGAATAGTATATGTATATTTTTTAAATCACCAGACTTATCCTTTCTAACAAGCATTTAAGACCATCCCTCATTATTTTTTTGATAATAATTTTTGACTTGTCTTTCTGAGGACGTTTTTTCTCATTTCTTATTTCTGGTTCTTATTTTCTTATTTTCTTTCTTCTTCCCTCTGTCTGTACAGTATCCAAAGTAAGGTAAATATTCAACATTCTAGTTTTCATTTTAGTCATTTATTTTCACAAAAATAAATGACTCAATCTTTGGTATTAAAATTGACAACTTTGTTAACTTCAAAAATTGTTGGGATAATTTCACCTTCAACATGTGTAATTTTGGGGGCTGGAGTGATAGCACAGCGAGTAGGGCATTTGTTTTGCACACAGCGGAACACTGATTTGATCCCTAGTATCCCATATGGTCCCTCGAGCACCAGGAGTAATTTCTCTGTACATTGCCAGGTATGACCAAAAATAAAAAGAAATTTTGCATGGACTGATTCCTGAAAGGAAAGAAAAGTAATAGAAAGAATGAAACATTTATAAGTCATTGAGTGTTTTTCTTAAGTAAGAAAGCATTACTTTGAAAGTGATACTCAAAACCCATTTTAATCAAATTGTTTGAGATTAGCAAATTAATCTGATTATTTGAAAATAAGAATTTAACACAAAAAATGCACAGATTTATAAAATTACAAAAAATATTCCAATACCCATAGTATTGCATATATAAAAACATTGTGGATAATTCTATTAAAGAAAAAACAGTAACACCTAAAATGTAGTTTGTAGTGTGGTTAGTATATAATAGAAACATCCTGTTCTAGCCAGATTCCTTTTAGAAAGTGATTCCACAGCAAGACTCAAAAAATTGACTCAACAATAAAAAGCCAAATAATGTCTCTCACTCACATATAGCTTTGTATTTGAAGTATTAGGGTAACATGAAAGAAAAAAAAATGGGAACAAGCTGTTGGCATATAAGCATCCAGTCAAGCACTGAAGTTTAGCAAAGTCAAAGATAACCCTTAGATAAATACATAGAAATCATTCTTAACGATCTTATGTGAAGGTTATAATTCTAAAGATGAGGAAAATAAAACTTATTTCTTTTAAAGGATAAAGTAAGTTAGAACTGTACTAAAAAAGCCTTACCACCCACCTAGGAAAACAAGTTTTAGCTGCAGGTGTGTAAGTAAACAAGTTCTAAAAAGCTTTCAAAGGAATAAAGCAACACGAAGTGGAAATGGAAAAAAAAAATGACTCAGAGGGAACAAAGAAGCCAATCATTTCTCTAACACGGCAGGAAGGGTCCCTGCCTGCTTCTGTGAACACAGCATTCAGAGCTCAGACAGCCCGACTCCCAGGCTTTCATTTCCAGGGAAGGGGAATGGCTATATGACCTCTCTGGCCAATGTTTGGGCTTTTTTAGTTTTCTTCCATAAAAATTGTGAGATACTTTCTTTTAGTAAATAGAAAATCTCTCAGTGTTACTGTGGTTTTAAGAAAATTTTTGTCCTTATGCCTCAGTACCAAATGGGCAATAGACTATCAATATTTGAATCCCACTTTGGAAAGAATAAAATTCTCTGAGTTATAGGGAGAACCCTGATTAAAAACTTTGATTATTTCAATCTAATGTGAGAAGAATAAGTCCAACGAACCAGAAAATTAGGGAATTGAGTGAGGCAAGGTGAAATCAATGAACAATGGAATTACTATATGATATCAAAGAAAAATTACAAGTGGTGAAGTCACACAGATCTGAGTTCAAAACTGCATTAGAAACAATCACTCCATAACCTTGTGAATGATCCTCCAGTATAAAATGTTATACCAGCAACTGTATTAGCTATACTAGCAATTAATAAACCAAGCCTTTTTTAATTCAAATACGCTGAGAACCAACAGATAAGTTTTCTACATTACTATCAGATTGAAATTATATATGATTTATTTTTGTAGTGAGGATAGAGTAGGCCATAGTATATTATAGGTTAGGAATGGAACATATCCAGGAATATCATTATAGTGAACATTGTACATAAGCTATTCTAGGGTACACTCTGGCAGTCAACTTCGCTATTTTTTTTGAAATTTAGAAGATATAGTAAGTGCAACCATATAATCACATGTGGCATATGTCTGTGCATATCTGTGATTGTAAACTATATGACTGCTTTTCATTAAATGTGTAGGATATCGTGGGTTTGTCCATTCTCCCTTGCCACAAAGAGTTTAGGTTTATCTGGTAATACCCCTCACAGTGATCCTGAAGCACCTCCATTCCTCTGTGTCTATTGGAATGTAGCTCTAAACATTTTATAACAACATCAGTATGTCCTATTCCCCTTGCTACAGGAAGCTTAGGTTTATCACAGTGCTCCTGAGGCATTTCCAGTCCACTGTATTTATCTGTAAACTCCTCTCTATGCTTTCTTCCCCAACCGGTCTATCACCTTTTCCCCCTAGTCAGACTCAGTTAACTTGTAAGGTCAGATTCATCAGAAATCTAAGATTTTTTTATATGTATGAGTATAATACTGTCTTTCTCCTCTACTTATGTCTTTTGAATAGTTTAAATTAAAGCAATGTCCTTTTTGTATGGACAAAGGAAGACAGTCAATATTAAGCTTTGTAACTTGGGATTTAATTGGCTTCAAATATTCATTCCCAGGCATCTGCTTTCTCGACTTAAGCCTCAGTTGCCCTTATTTGCTCGCACCCCAAAAGCAGGGTCCCGACGAGGGACTGAAGGGACCCAGGACAAGCTGTGAGCTACCCTGGCATCAATATGGGCCAAGCCTAAGCGCTATGATTCTTAACTATAAGTTAAGAGCTCAATCATGGACAAATGCTATAATGATCCAAAGGTAACGACGAGACCAGGACCCTGCTAGGGATTGGAAAGACTAATCTGGCCTGAGCACTGTACTGTGAGATCGCGATGGCCCCAGAAGAACAATTCTATAAGCTTAGTGTATCTCTTACTGTGTCTATACAAAATTATTAATATTACGAAAGTTTATATGTTTTTGGACTAAGGAGAGTAGAAACACACCTATTTACCTTTAGGCCAGTCATCTTGCTGGATAAGAATCTGTCCTGAAAGCAGCATCCACTGAGGGAAAGAATTGTGACCACACTTATGTGTAAGCTCCAACCCCTCATGCTGGGGGATTTAACTAGGCTGTAAGAGTGGGCTGGGGGTTGCCAGATCCAGATCGAGAGGAGAAGGAGAATGAAGTAGCATGGGGGAGGAAGAAGCAGGAGGAGAATCTGAGGAGCATGGAGATGGGAATGGAATAAACTGAAACTGAGACCAACCAGCCTGGCCCTTGTTCCTTCCTTCACCTGCCCATGGACATTGACCTCTCTGGGGTGGGGGAAGAGGCATGAGACTACCAAATGAGCGTGGTGGGAGAGATAGAGCACGCTGCCCTTTTTATATAATGGCATGTGGGCTATGTCTGCATATGTGTGACTGTACACTCTAAGACTGCTTTTCATTAAATGAACTTCTAGGAAAAAATAATGCCTTAAAATGTACTGGGTGCACTGAAAAGTCCCTATTAGTCCTTTAGGTAAAAGTAGATTGTGAAAGTCTTATTTTGCTCAAGCTACTATAATAAAAGATACTTTTTGATTAAAATATCATAATTTATTTCTCACAATCCTGGAGGTTAGAAGTCCAAGATCAGGGTGACATCATTATAGAGTTCAAGTGAACCCCTCTTTCTGACTTGCAGAAAACCTCATTCGTGTCACATCCTCACACAGAGGAGAAAGATACAAACTCTATAGGCTCAAATCTCATTAGAAGGTTTCTGGATAGTGATTCAGCTAATGAATCACCGTCAAAAGACCGGCTTTTTTTTTTTTTTTGCTTTTTGGGTCACACCCGGCGATGCACAGAGGTTACTCCTGGCTCTGCACTCAGGAATCACCCCTGGCGGTGCTCGGGGGACCATATGGGATGCTGGGAATCGAACCCGGGTCGGCCGCGTGCAAGGCAAACGCCCTACCCGCTGTGCTATTGCTCCAGCCCCAAAAGACCGGCTTTCAAACATCAATATACTGAGGGTAAGGGTTGACATACAAATTTTAGGGGTGACAAATATCAGTCCATTTCATGGGTTGGCAAAGACCTAAATATTATAAGCAATGACAATGCTTAGTTTTGTTTTCATGACCACTGTGACATTTAAAGGAGCTCCCAAACTTCCATTTCTGTGACCAAAAGAAAAGAACAATGCCAAGCGGGTGCTGAAATGTGGCCTTACACGTTTGACTCTTGAACCATGTGGTCGCCTAAGCACCCCCGGGTGTGGCCCTGAAGGTCACAATCACTGAAATGGTGGGGAACAGTGAAGCTTCAGGCCTTCACAGCTGTCCAAGCATCACAGCAGTGGTGCCCTGAGAAGTGCTTTTGATGCCTTTATAAGAGAAAAAAAGAATATGCATGTAATAAATTTTCACTAATAACAAGAGCAGAATGAATGTGGTGTTAAGACCATCTGAATGATGGATACTGTAGGACAAGGACCCAGAAGCATCTTTCCATTTTCTGTTCCGCATGACCTTAGCACAGTCAACAGCTTTAAAGCACATGGGAATGCTGTTGGATTATAAACAGGTAATTACAACACAAACTGCTACATATACAGCTTCCTGTTTTTAATCCTTCAGCTGGAAATCAAGGAGCTATTTTTAAAGCACAAGGTCCAAATAGATTTTAGTCTACCATCTCTACAATGATTTTATGGTCCTACATTTGAGGAGGTTGGGGAGGAATAGTTCCCCAAGCTGTGCTCAGGTTTATACTTAGCTGAGTATCAAAGGGTCTCACTTCAGTGATACTCAACCCAGCAATGCTGACTATGTTCAGCATTTGGGTCTGGTGAAGTTTGGCGCATATATATATATATATATACATACATACATACATATACACACATACATGTATATATGTATATATACATATGTATATGCATGTGTGTATGTGTATATATACATATACATGTATGTATATATATATTATATGTGTGTACGTGTGTATATATACACATATATATGTATGTGTGTATATATATATATACATATATATATACATAAAACGGAGAGCTTGGCAAGCTACCGATAGTATCCCGCCCACATGAAAGAGCCTGGCAAGCTCTCCATGGTGTATTTGATATGCCAAAAACAGTAATAATAACAGGTCTCATACCCCTGACCCTGAAAAGAGCCTCCAATCATTGGGAAAAATGAATAAGAAGAGGCTGCTAAAATCTCAGCACTGGGACAAATGGAGACGTTACTGACGCCTGCTTGAGTAACTCAATGAACAATGGGATGACACTGATACAGTGATACAGTGAAGTTTGACTCCTAGACTTACAGCTTTCAAGTGAGTTTTCATCATTTCTAGGAAAAACATCAACATCCACCCATAGCACTGTAGCACTGTCCTCCCATTGTTCATCGATTTGCCTGAGCAGGCACTCATAATGTCTCCATTACTCTTTTTGGCATATCGAATACACCATGGAGAGCTTGGCAGTCTCTGTTGTACGGGCAGGATACTCTCAGTAGCTTTTCAGGCTCTCTGAGAGGAATGGAGGAATCGAATCCAGGTCTGCCACATGCAAGGCAAACTCCCTACCCACTGTGCTATCCCTCCAGCTCAACATCCCATGCCATTGTTAATTCTTGTAACTAGGAGTTAGTTTTGATTGTACTCCCTACTCTCCACCTAGTATTTTCCACCAGAAAGAAAGCATGAAACTCCTTACCTCTTAATTGTGTATGCTTAACCGATATATTTCTTTATTTCTATTGCTTCTATATAATTCTCAAGTTCTATATATGGGCTCAAAGACAGCCAAGTTATGCATAGATAATAATATTAGCTAAACATAATCAAACCTCTTTAAAGTCTTAAATATTTTGTCCTACACTTAAAACATTGTACTCCAAGAATTAGTCCATTGGTTGCGCATAGTATCACAGGAACTTTATTCCTAAAAGCTTATGTTATTTGGAAAATAATTAATTCTAAAAGATATTTTTGCATAAATATCTAAGATTAATTTTATTTTATAACTTTAATTTTCTTCTTCTCTCCTTTGTTGTTGATTTTAACTCTTTATTCAAATTTCTGCAACATTTATGATGGCTTTCAACTTGGTATTTATATACTAAGCATATTAATGCTGATTGACATAAGTTCTTATTTTATTTAAAGTATCAGAATTAATTTGATAAAAGGTCCAAGTAAAATGGGGAGTAGCATAATATTACTTCTCTTTCTTCTATGCTCCCTATTTTATTGATATGATTTATCACTTATATTCTTTATCCATGGCAGTTCTCATATTAGGTAAGATGTTCAACCTGTTCTGTTCCAAATGCTACTTTTAGGAATCACATCCCCAAACAAGTGTATTCAGTTACTGTGTTTTATGTGCTCTTAAAACAAACTAGGCTCCCCTTCCTAATTAATCTAAGTCAGAAAGCATGGACACAGTTAGAACTCTGAAGTTAGACTGTCACTGAAAACAAAGGAATTATTCACTTCTCAAGGAGTAGATTCAGAGATGTGGGCATAAGCTCCTTGTTACCATAGTAACTAGATTAGCAATTTATGTATATGTTGTTATATCTGTGTTGTAAATAATTGTCTTTCTCCCTCTTTCCCTCTTTATTTCTCCTACCTTTCCCTTCCTCCTTATTCCCTCCCCTCACATCTATTTCTCCACTGTTTTTACTGAATCTTTTGTTTCTTTTCATTTGGGGGACATTCTCAACAGTCCTCAAGGGACAAAGTGAAAATGGGAGGTGATGTCCTGACCTGCTTGAAGCACTTTCCATTTTCAGAGGAGATAGGATAAACATGCCTTATCTTCCCAAACACAAACACTATTTTACAGCTTGATTAAAACGTTTAGATATCATACAAACAATAGATACTCAATCAGTCTGAAATATGAAGTGTTTAGTTCTGACATGATTCTTATTCTGAAGATCTCCACAATTTTATATTGATTATATATTGTAAAAATTATAATAAAATTATTCTAAAGGTAGTAGTTTGGAACTTGTTACACTACATAAACTCCTATATGGAATACCTAATTTAAATGATCACCGTCAAAGAAAAATATACTATTTTCTTTTTTCCCTATGATAGTGACCTCTGGAATATTTTTGATAAAAATGGAGAGTCATAGGTTCATCTATTTCTTGCATATAGAATGAAGAGGTACAGCTTAGAATCAGAGTAGGAGAAGGCACTTTGCAATACCCCATATGACATCTTTTATCTTAGTGTACACAAACTTTGACACTCCTGACTAAATTTTAGTAAAAGTCACTTTCTGATTGCTATTATCTATGTCTATACACCAATGACATGCGTTAAGTAATCATTTAAAAGATTAAGCCTCCTTTTATTATTCTAATAATTGAATGAGAAATTAATAGTACCAGAATATAGTGTAAGAATATAACCTTCATCTTTCTGTTCCAAACTCACAGATTTGATTGAATTATGCTTCTTTTTCCCCCAAATATTTCTACTTTTAAACAAAATATATTTTACTGAAAAAAGAAAACCTGTGCTTTATGAAATCTTGACTACATTCAAGTAAAACGATACAATTAAGAGTGACTCCTGACTGTTGCATAGCAAGTTTTCTTCCATTTTTTCTATACTAATATTTCAATATACGTGAATCATATATTTAATAGTGGCTGTTTTATCCTTATATCCCACCAAGCTGGCTTGTCTTGACTCTTCAGTACAGGTCGTATTCAAGAATTCCTGATCATTTTTACAATAGGAATCATTCCAGTTTAGGACCACCTAGGGATTATAGATTCAAGTTCCTGATATTAATGAGACAGATCATTAGCTAGTGGAAGTCTCATTCCAGATGGCAGGTAATAATATTGCATTTAGAGTTATGTGCTGAGTTAGGAAAAATGTTTATTTGACTCCTGGCAAATATTTTTCTTTAATTAAAGGAAGATAGTTTTATACTCGGAATTCATGCTTAGTGTCAATTATAAGAGCAAGCTGTAAAGACAGCTGTAGTCATTTAAAATATGTGATCTTATTTTCCATTCTTTTAGTTCTTTAATTATAAATACATTTACTTACTATGAGAATTTATAATTAATAATTATAATCTATGATAAATAAAATAAATATACATTAAATGCATTAATATATATAAATTAAATAATATATGTTAAATTAAATTATCTATGTTAAATTTAAAAAATCTCAGGGATGAACTAGACTGCCAAAATGAAGAAAGACTAAAATGATTGTACTTTCAACGCACAGACACTGGCATCAGAAGCATCCATCGAGGACCTGATGGTGCAAGCGCAGAAGATAAAGTATGTCATCATTGGTCTGACCAAAATGAGGAGACATCAATCACATCACACCATTTTTGACACTGGAGAAGAATTGTTCCTCGGAACATGTGACAACAGAGGCATTGGTGGCGTTGGTGTCCTTGTCAACATGAACTTGGCCATGAGCATTGATTCATTCAAATGCCTAACAACCCGAATTGGATGATTATGCTTGAATAGATGTGGCTCACTGCCTGCAGTTTCTATCTTCATCGTCTACACACCAACTTCCAACTACGATGAAGAAGAAATTGAGAGGTTCTACATGGAACTGGAGAAGTTCTATAAAGAAGACCACACCTTCTACAAGATCATTGTTGGTGTTATTAATGCCAAAATAGTCCAAGAAGGTCGCCGGAAGAACTCCACATTGGGACACATGGCCTAGAATGGAATGATCAGGGTGAAAGACTGTCTAAATTCATCATGTCGACCAAAACCATCCATGGTAACTCACAGTTCCAGAAGTCCGAATCTAAACACTGGGCATGGGAGTCTCCCAGTGGACAGTTCCACAATGAAATTGACCACATCATGTTCAATCGAAGGTTTTGCCTGACCAATGTCGCTGTTGTCCCAAAATTCCAAACGGGATCGGACCACCATCTCCTTCGTGCAAAATTCTACTTCACAGGCGGGGAGAAAGGTCTGCAAAATTTAAGTCTGAGAAGGCAACTCCCAGAATGACCACCAGCAGGGAGCTCTTTGGCACTATTGCAGCAATGTGGGTAGATGCCATCCTTGACAACATCAATGAGGAATACGATCGACTGGTTCAGCACCTCCATGTCTGTGAAAAATGCTGAGAGTGAGAATTCCACAAACAGACGCCTGTCTTCGGAAACTCTCGAGCTCATTCATCAACGTGGTTTGGCGTGAGCCTCAGGCAACCACAAGCTAACGTCCGAGCTCACAAAGCTGTGCAGAGATTCGATAAAGGAAGACCTCAAAGAGAGAAGAGCAGCAGTGTTGGCCAGTGCAGCAGAAGCTGGGAAAAGTATTCGCAACGCTCGCCTGTCCTTCGCCAACTACAAGACCAAGATGACTGCCCTCTGACATTCTGATGGATCTATCACATCTTCCAGAAAGGCAATGGAGAGGATTATTCACAACTTCTACTTGGATCTCTTTGACAGCCATGTCCACCTGCCCACGTACCAAATTCCGCAGGATGGATATGTCGTTCCCAACATTCTCCCTTCTGAAATCCAACACGCCATGTCGTTGGTAAAGACGTGAACAGCACCTGGTCCAGACAAGGTCAGACCCGAACACCTGAAGAATCTGCCAACAGTACTCATCAATACACTGGCCCGACTTTTCACATGCTACCTGTCTGAATGCAAGGTTCAACAACACGATGTTCATGAAAAACAAACTGGTTCCTGAAGCTCCATTTGCTCTCAATGGAATGAACATCTCTGAATGCAGCAGCTATGTGTACCTGGGTCGAGAAATCAACATTAGGAAAGACTTGGTTCCAGAACTGAGCGGGAGGAAGAGAGCAGCGTGGAATGCATTCAAGAGCGTCGAAGAAGTGGTTAAGAGAACGAAAAACCTCCAACTCTGGGCACATCTTTTCAATTCCACCGTTCTTCCTGCACTAACATATGCCTCAGAGACCTGGGCCCTACGCAAGCAGGATGAGAATGCTATTAGGGTATCCCAAAGAGGAATCAAAAGAGCTATGCTGGGAATATCATGTCTCACTCAAGTGAGAGAAGAAATCCAGAGTTCTGACCTCCATCAATGCTCAAAAATCAGGGATTCTGTCTCATTTGCCAAGGCATCAAAAATCAGATGGTCCAGTCATGTAATGCGATTCAGAGACAACCACTGGACTAGAGCTGTTACTGACTGGATTCCACGGGACGTCAGAAGACCTCGTGGCCACCCACCATCTACATGGTCAGATTTCTTCCTCAAATCCCTGAATAAATGATTTGAGGCTCTTCCTGTTCCTAGAGCAAGCAGATACCATTGGGCTGCACTAATATGCGACAGGGACAAATGTAGATGTTACTGGCGCCCGCTCGAGCAAATCGAAGATCAATGGGACTACAAGTGATACAAGTGAACTAATAAAATTTTGTCAATTGATAAAAATTTTTTGCATTAGTTGTATAATATGTAAAAGTAACATTCTCCCTTTAAATAATTTTTAGTACATAAATGATATACAATACTTATTAGATTGGGAATCCTGATTTAAATGGAAGTATGATCAGAAATTTTAACACTCTACCATATTCCTTATTATGAGCTTTTGCATTTGCTTTCTAACCCTGTGTTGAAATTTATGCGTTGAGCAAACTCTCTCCAAAATTAGTTCATTTAGGATGACTAGGTCAAACTGGGAATGAAAGTCAAAACAATGAAGTTCTTTATCATCAGTGGCCCAGAATGCCACAAATCTTTTAGAAATATAGGCATATTGTGAGAATACCTAATAGCTTTATTGTAGTATTTCTTAAAGCATGGCAAACAGGGAAAAAGCAAACAAGAATCTTGTATACAATAACCCCAATATGTGAATTTTAAATTAGTCATTTAATCTCAATTAATGTTTCCCTGAAAAATGGAGATCCAAATCAATAAAATACCAAATACTTTTTAAATTTAATTTTATTTTTATAAAGTTGTTTACAATAATTCATTACATTTAATATTTGAACACCAATTCCACCACAATTACACCTTCCCACCAACATATTTAAAACGTTTCCATCCTGAACCCCAAACCCTGACCCCAAAGCAGAACTGAGGTAATTTATTTCATATTTCTTATTATGAATAATCTGGAAAAAATGATCCAAAAGAAGTTTTGTAGAGGAAAGTGTGTGAAGATTGTTATACTTCACCCAGGAGCCATTAGACCTTCTATAAGAGATAAGTAACATGTTGTTAAAGATTAAGCCTTGTGTGCTTATATATATATATGTGTGTGTATGTGTATATATACATATATACACACACATATATGTATATATATATATATAAGATTTTTTGTCTTCTACTTTAAACCCCACCAAATATGGTGTGCTACTCTGGGTATATCAGTGGTTTAAAGGATGAGATTTCACAGGGGTAGCAAATTAATGATAGTATGTGTTCATGATCAGGTAAGTTAATGAGAAAAAAAGAATTTCCTTTGGAATAGAAAAGCAGAGAAACAGATAAGGAAGGAACTGGGGATGGATAGGGGACATCTCTCATGGGAGGAAAACTTGCATAAAATTTAGGTAGTAAATGCTAGACTTGAGTTTTATGAATTTTAGAATGAATTATAGAATGAAATAGAAGTATAAGTGGGTGGAGACAACAAATTTGAAATCTACCTTTATGACTTATAATTCAGTTTCAACTGAAACGTGAAGAAATTAATAGTTCATGAGATGGTCATTTCTTTATCCAAGCATAAAGGAAGGTATACTTGGGGAATTGGCAGTTTGAAGGAAAAAACTAAGAAAATATAGCAGTAACTTCAAAGAAAATTTGATAGACTAGATAGAGATAATTAAAAGTTTCAGAGAAGTGCTATATGAAAGCTATTGAGATCCCATTGAATTCTATTGTCTTTTACTAGCTTTAGTTATTAACATTAATATACTAATTTATTAATTTAGCTATATAATATTAATATATTACATCGTTTTTATAATTCTTACATTTGAGAAAATTTTTCATCTAAAATATCTTCTTATTTAGAATGACTCACTCTGGTGCTTTGTGATTAATGTCAAGTTGAGATTAGAGACACTATTGAAATAAGAACTATGCTGGAGCTTGGGTTAAGACTACAAATTCACAAACTGCAAATTATAATTCCTTTTCACATGTGTATCCATCTTTCCTAGCATATATTTCCCAGCACAAGGCAGGTACCCAATAAGTGCATGAATTATTAAATAGATGATAATCATTGTTCTAAACCTAAATTTCTTCTTCCATAAAATGGCAACAGCAATGACATTTTAAAAGGTGAGATATCTAATAAGCATTCTATGCAGGTGAGTTTTGTTCCTAAATTAAAATTCAGACTAAAGTTTTCATTATTTAAATGGTAAAAGATTTGGTTGGTTTGATAGTTTAAAATTTTCTTTGGACTTGCTCTCTGCACATGTGTTTGCTTGTGTTTGTGACAAGAGACAATGAAACACAGAGAACTGAAACTGTCTGCCCAGTGTCACGTAGCTTAACAACCTTGCAGTTCATTTCTGCCATTACAATGCATTGTGCATTTCTTATTTGTAATTTCCATACAAAATTTTACTAAGCATGTGTTCTTGTTTATACCAAGCATTTTGGAGTTTCTAAAACAAAATTAAATATCACAGACTTGATAGAGTTTATGGCAAGGGTTTGGACCTCATACTGTAGAAAATAGGGTTCACCAGGCATTTGATTTACTCGAAGTTTATATTTATAGTTAAGTCTGCAATATGCATGAATAGGTATCATAAGGTGAATCAGATGAGAGTGTAGAATACCCAGTTAGCATCTATATTGTAGAACTGAGTAAGAGATAGCAGTAGTGACTGACAGATGGAGGAAAGAAATGAAATGAAGAAGGCACTAAAGTGAAGCTCAAGATTTTAAAAATCAAAAAATCAAAACAAAATTTGACATTTTAATGTTACATATGGCACTAAAACCTCATAAGGGGCCGAGGAATTGAACACGGGTCGCCCGAGTGAAAGGCGAACGCCCTACCGCTGTGCTATTGCTCCAGCCACACAGTGATACAATTAAAAAATTGCAAACAAAAAACACATTTTTGTCTCCTAAATATTAGCCTAAAGAATTTTTTAAAAGTCTGCCAAAAGGCTATTTAATATTTAGAATAGTATGCCAATATTCAATTTAATATTTAGTGTTGGTTATGTCTCAGGCTTAATCTTCTGCATTTCTGGCCAGTAAAATATTACTTCAAAAGTTACACATTTCAGGGCTGGAGTGATAGCACAGCAGGTAGGGCATTTGTCTTGCATGCATCCGACCTGGGTTCTATTCACAGCATCCCATATGGTCCCCTGAACATCACCAGGAGTAAATCCTGAGTACAAAGCCAGGAGTAACCCCTGAGCATTCCCAGATGTGACCCAAAAAGCAAAAAAAAAAAAAAAGTTACACATTGCCCTAAGGGATGTATCTTTTGTTTCTTGGTTAATAAATTAATTTTAATATATTTTTAATTTTTTTATTAGAGAATCGCTGTGATGAACAGTTACAAACTTATGAACTTTTGTGTTTGCATTTTACTCATACAGTGATCATTTGCCCATCCCTGCACCAGTGTCCATTCACCCCCACCAATGACCCCAGTATCCCTCTCACCACCCCCACCTCATCCCCCTTTTAAAGAAATATATTAAAAAAAACTTCATTTATCAAATTTTGTGTTTGGCCAGTTTAACTGCAATGCAGTCTTTCTTATTGATAGATTAATGAAAACATTGACTTCTACTAACTAATTGTTTCTATAAAGGTAATCTTTTTAACATAATACAAATTATACTGTGGCAAACTGATTTTCTTCACTCCAAATTAGAGCTGTTCCAAAGCTTTTATGTGATAGATTTTACTAGAGCTACAAGGTAGGGGAAGAATTATTACACCCACATATAAAATTAGGACTGAACTATAGACCTGACTTTGCTAGATTTCTGTTATTTTATTCTGAAGTGGAAGATTGTAGTTTTCACTGTGCTTGAAAATCTGGGGTGGTATTTATTATATATCTGTCTCCCTCATATTCCTCAGTCATAGTACTGTGTCTTTCCAAATAATAAGTACCTCTTAATTCACTCTAGACTAGACTAGCCATATCCCTTTTTATTATATTATATTTCAGTAACATAGGGCTGGAGCGACAGCACAGCCGGTAAGACTTTTACCTTGCACGCGGCTGACCCGGGTTCGATTTCTCCACCCCTCTGGGAGATCCCGGCAAGCTACCGAGAATATCTCTCCCACATGGCAGAGCCTGGCAAGCTATCCATGTCTTATTCAATATGCCAAAAACAGTAACAACAAGTCTCACAATGGCGAGGTTACTTGGTGCCCACTCGAGCAAATCAATGAGCAATGGGATGGCATTGACTGTGA
Organism: Sorex araneus; assembly: GCF_027595985.1. Taxonomy (NCBI): domain Eukaryota; kingdom Metazoa; phylum Chordata; class Mammalia; order Eulipotyphla; family Soricidae; genus Sorex; species Sorex araneus. Next base: position 22,737,111 of record NC_073308.1, on the reverse strand, counting down.
TACAGTGATTTCAGTAAGATATATTCACAATGCCTTCACGTACATAACCAAATACAAAGGCTAAAAAAGATACCTAAAACAGAGATCCCAACATGCATTTATAAAATTCACTAGCAAATCAAAAACACGCTTTGCAACATACAGAGATAAAAAGTGTCTTTGCCCCTTCCAGTGGTGAGGTGAGGTAAATATTTAAAAATACCACAAATGTCCATACCATTGTAAACACATGAAACTATAGTGTGCTTCGCTATAAGATACGACAAGGAGATACAGCACCTTTCACTCAAAACGGTAGTAAACCTCAGGGACACACAACTTGATAACAGAACCCTCAGTCCTTCAGAAGCCAACTTGAGTATGTAAAAGTAACTGAGGTGACTGAGAGGAACTGTGTGGTGAACTGAGACCCTGACATGAGCAGTTCTTACCCACCTTTTCTTTCTGGGAATGTGTGTTCTACCCCCATTCCCAACCCTAGAAATTGTCTCCAAGATAATTTGTAATTAATCCATGCATCTGCACTGTACACTCCGTGAAACTCATTGATAACTCCACATAAAATTGTATACATCTGCATAGTCATATGTGGGATCTAAATAAACCTTTCCATATTATCTTCCTTTAAATATATATCACTGTCATCACTGTCATCCCGTGCTCATCGATTTGCTTAAGCAGACACCAGTAACGTCTCTGCTGTGAGACTTGTTGTTACTGTTTTTGGCATATCGAATATGCCATGGTTAGCTTGCCAGGCTCTGCCATTCAGGTGAGATACTCTTGGTAGCTTGCCGGGCTCTCTGAGAGGGGCGGAGGAATCGAACCTGGGTCTGCTGTGTTCAAGGCAAATGCCCTACCCCCTGTGCTATTGCTCCAGCCCAAAAATATTTATCTATATTCTATGTTTATTCATATTGATATGAGTAACAATAAATATATTTGTACAAATAAATAATATTTGTATTATTATATCTCACTTTCCTATTAGAAGGAGAGATCACAATTTCAGGGGTGTCTTCTCTGCCCTAAGTGAAAGGGCATGTTTTAAAACAAGTATGGAACTCCCCAGGTTGAGAAATAACAAAGCTAGAGAACACAGGTAGGAGTCCTTGAAAAATAAAATCTTTGCGGTAAATTACCTGTATCACCTGTATCACCTGCCGTCCTGTTCCTCATCTATTTACTCGAGTGGGCGCGAGTAATGCCTCCATTCATCTCTGTTGCATACTAGTGTAGCCCAATGACTTCTGCTTGCTCCAGGAACACAAAGAGCCTCAAAGGGTTCATTAAGTGTCTTGATGAAGAAGTGTGATCATCTTGGAGGTGGTCTGCCAGGTGTTCTTTTGACGTCCCATGAAATACAGTCAGTGACAGCTCTAGTTCAGCGGTCATCTCCAAATCACATCATGTGTCCGGCCCATCTGGTTTGCCTTGGCAAATGAGACAACATCCCTAATCCTTGATCATTGACAGAGGTTGGAACTCTGGATTCTTTCTCTCACATGAGTGAAACATGATACTCCTAACATAGCTCTTTCGATTCCTCTTTGGGATACCTGAATAGCATTCTCATCCTGTTTACGTAAGGCCCAGGTCTCTGAGGCATACATTAGTGCAGGAAGAATGGTGGAATCAAAAAGATGTGCGCAGAACTGGAGGTTCTTTTTCCTCTTAAGCAGTTTTCACACTCTTGAAGGTGTTCCATGCCGCTCTCTTCCTCCTGCTCAGCTTAGGTGCCAGGTCATTCGTCATGTTGATTTCTAGACCTAGATACACATAACTGCTGCATCCATAGATGTTTGTTCCATTGAGAGCAAATGGAACATCAGGAACTAGTCCGTTTCTAATGAACATTGTCTCTGTGAGATTTAGCTGCAGTCCGACCTTTCCACAGTCATGGTCGAAGTCGGCCAGCATTCGTGCCACTTGGCTGATATTTGGTGTTATCAGAATGATATCATCAGTGAAGTGGAGGTGGTGTAGTTGCTGACTGTCTATCTTCACTCCCATTCCTGCCCATTCCAATTGTTAAAATCAAAGATATACAAGGCACTGGTTGAACTCTATTTGATAAATAGAGTTTAATCTATTTATATAATCTGTATAGAAAATAAGTCAATGAAATGAACAGAAACTTTCTCAAAGAATAAATTCAAATGGCCAAAAGACACTTAAAAATGGTCTTCACAACTAATTATCATGGATATGCAGATCAAAAACAACAATGAGATATCTCACACCACAGACTGATATACATCCAAAAGAACAAAAGCAGTTAGTGTTGTCATGGACGTGGGTAGAAACGGAATCTCCTTCATTTTTGGTGAAACTGCATACTGGACCAACTTTATTGGAAAATAATATGTATATATCTCAAAAAACTAGAAATTGAGATTCCCTTTTGAACCAATAATACCACACCTGGGAATGTACCCTGGGGTCCCAGAAATACAGAGCAGCAATACCATCTTCACTCCTATGTTCATTGCAGCACTATACACCATAGCCCAGATCTGGAAACAACCTGAGTGCCCAAGACAGATGAATGAATAAAGAAATTGTGGCACATCTACACAATAGAATTCTATGCAGCTGTCAAGAAAATGAAGGCATGAAATTTTCCTATACATGGATGGACATGGAGAGTGTAATGCAGAGTGAATTGAGTCAGAAGGAAGGGGACAGATATAGAATCACTGCATTCATTTATGGCATATAAAAATATATAGTAGAAGAATATTAGACATGGGCAGGGAAAACATGGGTAAGGAGTACTGGTCAATGGTCGCAACTAACCATAACTCTGTGTGGGACTGAGGGTAGGTAAGAAAGAGAAGACAGCGATCTGACAATAATAGGAGGGAATGATCACGTTGAACAAGATCTGAGTGTTAAAGGTAGGTAAAGGTGTTGTCTTGATAACCTCTCAATATCAATATTGCAAACCACAATGCCCAAAGAGAAAGAGAGAGAGAGAGAGAGAGAGAGAGAGAGAGACAGGAAAAGCGCCTGCCATAGAGGGAGGCAGGGAGTGGGGGTGTGATGGGAGGGAACCTGGGGACACTGGTGCTGGGAAATGTACACTGATGGAGGGATGGGTGTTGGAATATTGTGTGATTGAAATCTAATCATGAACAGCTCTGTAAGGATCTCACAGAGATTAAATTAAAAGGCAAATTAATTAACTAATTAATTAATTAATTTACATGGTAAGAGGCCAGAGTAATACTACCCTGAGTAGGGTGCTTGCCTTTCACATGGCCTACCCTATTTTTTCCCCAAGAGCCTATAATGTTCCCCAAGCATCACCAGCAATAATGTCTGAATGCAGAGCCAGGGATGATCCTGAGCATAGTTTGGGAGTGACCAAAACAAACAGGCAAACAGATGTACAGTAACATATCTGGACACAGGAAGTCTTTATCACAACAAGGTCTCAAAGCTATACAGTTGTCATCTTAGTAACTAGAACATAAAATGCTTGCAATTAGAGAAGTGATTTGTCAAGTATGCTAATACAAGGTAGCTTTCCTTCATAGATACACACACAGTGACATAATGAGGCCTCATTTAGTAAAGGGATGCTAAAGGGAATGTAGATAGATCAACATTTCAATGTTGGTGACATTTTTTATTATAAATTCTATTATGAAGAGACAGTGCAAGCCGGTGCTCCAGGTTTTACCAGAAACCACCAGCTCTGGTTGCGGATGGCCTGACTCACCCTCATTCGGCTCACACTCAGAGATGGACTGTGCTTAACTCTGGTTAAATATTTCAACGGAGCACCAGCGTCAACATCAGGGGAAAGCACACCTATTTTATCAAACTCTTGTCACAATGAGCCTAAAAGAATATTCTATTTAAAACAAAAATGACAAAACACAACCCTAATTCTAGCTATATGCTACTTAATAAATCAACAGAAACATTAGTTTCACTCATATTTTTCTTACAGTAAAAACAATTATTTCAAGCCTCTTTCATTCCTCACAACTTCTAAATGAGAGCAGAATTTTATGTCAGCACACATGCTCCCATATCACCTGACAAAGTCCCAAATCCTAAATATTTTTTTTCTAATCTCTCTTCTGGAGACACTACTGAATAACTGAGTTCTCCCAGACTCTACATTATTCCTTGGCATAATGAGTTAATAAATGCAGTTTTAACTCAGAGAATCTTGCCCTCAGAACCAGTCTCTATCTGCAAAATCATTTTGTCTTTAGATGTTCTGTACTGAGCTTTTATAGGAAGTTCAACCTATTTATTTTATTTCCAGTGGGGTTTTTCAATTAGAAAATTTGAGAGCTGGCCAGGGGCTAGGATCCCAGGCCACGCCATGCTTCTGTGAATTAGAACTGCAAGAATATTTCAAGAGTTGCTGAGTAGCATAAATGAATAGAGGCATTTATATACGAAAACCAAGTAGACTTACTCAGCAGTTCCTCAGTGAGGTGTGTTCAGAAACTCCTAGGCCTTGAAGAATTCCAGTGGGTCACTTGAGGTTCCCAAATTCCTTCCTTCTAAGGCACAGGTAAATCTAAGCGTAGGAATTAAGACATGTCAAATAACTTTTTTTTCCCTACATTTTTAACTAAGCAGAAATGTATATTTGGGGAATAACATTTACTATGTTTAGAAATTCTAGGATACTAACATCCTTAAAAATAAGACTCTGCAAGAGTCTCTAACAAATACTTCACTATATTCATTCTTTCTATGCCTTTAAAAGGACACATACATTTTACAATTAATATCAGAACCTAAGACATAGAAAAGACCTTTTTCTTTCTTTAGTATGGGTCATTCCTGGCAGTGGGGGGATCAGAGTCACACCTGGTCCTGTTATCTGGCCTGGCAAGTGTGGGCTGACCCGGTGATGTGGTGTAGCGTTGGCATCTTGACCAGCCAACACTGACACTGCTGTACGGATCTGTGTGTTCCAATGACTGTGAGGGGTCCTTGGAAGGAGTTTTTCATTTCTCTAACAAAATTTCTGTCAATGTTAGCAACGTGTAAAAAATTCTAAACTAACCCACGTCAAGGCTGCACCTGAGACTAAATGAATTATCATCTCTGTGAACAGGATCTCGACACTGTTCTTTTTCATGAGTTCGCCTCTGAGGAAACTTTGATAATCAATGATGACACGATGGACTGGACTCATATTAATCTGCAGAGCTTTTGCTTTCCTTGAGGGAGATCAGGGACTATCAATCAGAAAGATTCCACTAACCCTTACAAGAGGCCACACGACAATCTGTGCTGATACTATATACCAAGACCAAGGGGATTAGGCGTTAACTCTCCCAATGTCTATATGAATAAATATTGATGACAGTCCTTTCAAACCTCTGAGATAATTAACAGAGATCCTTTACATTTACCCAGAAGCGGGACCACACTCAAAACCAACAATATATTCACTAATCTATTTGAGATTTCAAGTTTCACTGAATCTACTTTGCCACCCACTCAAGCTTGCTACCACATTAGGTAAATAAAAAATGAACCAAATAATTATTTCAAAAAGAAAAAAACCTATTATTTTCTTCCATTCAAAAAAAACTATTTACAACACTTCATCAAGCAAAATGATGGAAGTAAGAATCTTCCAAATTTCTTTTCTCTATTGGAAAAATAAAATAAAATGATAAAACAGACAAAGAAAAGGGTAATGTTTTTACAACTCTGAAAAATTAACTAATGCAAAGACACATGAAGCATTCATTTAATAAAAAAAAGGTTAAATCCAGATGCAAAATTTTGGGTGTTTACATTTGCCAACTGCAGGCCGACTACATTGAGCCCCAGAGCTGTCTCCAAACAGTCTCCAATCGCAGTGAAACCAGAGTTTTGTCACTAGAGACAGACAGGGTTGGGACTCCATCAGTGCTTCATCAAACAGGCACCGATGGGATAAATAATATGAGAAAGTTAAAAACATAAGTATATAGAAAAGTTGATGCAAACATATTTTTCTGACTGTAATTCTCAAATAATGCAAATGTATTTTACTCTTTGTAGTAAATTCTTCTATCATACCTAAAAGAAAAAGTCACAGCTTAACAATTATAAATCTCTGTAAATAGGTATAACATGGATAAAGCTACAATTTTGTATGGCAGTAGTGAACAAAGGACTGGAAATAGAACAGAGTTATAAAGCAGTAAAGCTTTTGTATGTAATTGCAATTAAGTTGTTATTGATCCATTTGTTATAACTTACAATCGATAGAATAGTTATATTGCTATAAATTAGATGTTAATTATAATTTTCAAGGCAATTATTAAGAAGCTAATTTGAAACTATACATACAAAGATTATATATTATACTATTTATAAGAAATGGTCAGCATAGAAAACGCTGTGCCAGCCTAGAGTAAATTCATTCCAGTTCAATCCTTATTTATCCCTGGTTCAATTCTGGCATCACTTAAGAGCCCCCAGAGCCCAGTCAAGAGTGATCCGTGAGCATAGAATCAGGAGTAAACATTAGCATTGCCGGTGTAGTGTAGACACAATACCAAAAAAAACATGAAGCCAAATAGACTAGATTTTATATTTTTAAATGGTAAATTCTATCTCAATAATAAAAATGTAGCACTGTAGCACTGTCCTCCTGTTGTTCATAGATTTGCTCGAGCCGGCGCCAGTAACAGCTCCATTGTGAGACTTGTTACTGTTCTTGGCATATCAAATTGGCCACGGGGAGCTTGCCAGGCTCTGCCGTGCAGGTGAGATACTCTCGGTAGCTTGCTGGGCTCCCTGAGAGGGATGGAGGCTCGAACCTGGGTCGGCAGCATGCAAGGCAAATGCCCTACCTGCTGAGCTATCGCTCCAGACAATAAAAATGTAAAGGCTTTTAATATTAGCTTCACAGAAGTATTCTGTCACACTTACGTGTTTCTAATCCTTCTGTTTCTGAACTTACTAACACTTCATCAGTTTGGAGTAGTGATAAAAAAAAATGAAAATCATTCCTATAATTCTAAATATTGAGAATGTAAATTTTATGCCCACAACATAACCAGCAATGACAAATTAAATTTATACTGGGCCAAATGCTTTGAATTAGCTTCCAGATGTAATTATGTGCATACACAGATGGCAGGTAAGGCAGCTTCATTAGGTAAAAAGAAGAGGCGTGAATAATTGCTATTGTTTGAACAACAAAAGTAAGGTGGTTTACATATCAAATGATAGCCTAAAAGATGTAGAGGGTTTTTTACCTAGCAGAGAAGGCGGGGATCTGATTGGCATTATAGTCTCAGTAACACTAAATTGTGACACACCAAAGCACATGAATGGTAGAAACACATCTAAATAGCTATTTATAACTGCTTAAAACAATGTAACCTAGCTCATGGAAGGTTTGGGAAACAGCAGAAACAATCAGAAAAAGAATGTTAAAGATGTGAAAATGATGAAAAAGTTGGTGATGGAAAGGCATCAGAAATCATACTTTAATATATATCATTGTTTTTAAGGCACATTAGCCCATGAACACATAATAAATGATGTTTTCCATTTTTCTTTTAATATATTATTTTCTCTAATATTTTTAAAGTTACAGTTTTCTTGGATTGCTTTTAAACAAGTCTTGAAACAAAATAAATTGACTATTATTATGAAAAAATTCTAAAACATTGCATTTTAAGGATGATTTTATACAAAAATACAAAAACTTATTTTCAGAATAATTTTTAACATAGTTATTCAAAGCAGTATATGCACATGTTTGAAGAAACATATTTTTTTCTTAGTGATTTAAAAGTAATCACAAATTTTCCTAAATGAGAGTGAAGTGAAACTTTCACAAGGAAAAATAGATCACTTTGACCAAGGATCAAATAAAACAAAATCTTTGCAACTTTTAAAATGTCATTTTAGGGGCTTGAGCAATAGCACAGCGGGTAGGGCATTTGCCTTCCATGCAACTGACCTAGGTTCAATTCCCAGCATCCCATATGGTTCCCTGAGCTCCAGGAGGAGTAATTCCTGAGTTCATGAGCCAGGAGGAACCCCTGTGCATCACTGGGTGTGACCCAAGAAGCAAAAAAAAAAAAAAAAAAGTCATTTATCTATGTTCATAATATTAAATAAATCATCACCTTTATAAAGAGATGTGACAAGAGTAAAATATTGCTACTAATGTCATTAGGAATGACTCAAATAATTCCAAACCTAAATACTTACTTTCGGATAATTTAGAAAAATTTTCAAGAAGGAAAAGTGTTGTTATCCTCTAGAATATGAATAGAGACTACAAGCTATACCACCTTGTTTCCTCAGAGTATTCAATGGCTCATAGCTTCCACATTTTTAAAAGAAATGAACACCTCTATTACTATTTTTATTTATATTCCCAGGTCAGTCATTTTAAGTGAATATTTTGCAAAATTGAACATAATACTGAGTTATAAAAAAGAGAGAAGCACTCTTCAATTATTTCAATTATAAAATAATTAAATTATACACAATTAATTATACTTTTGTGTAATACACATTATTTTGTACAAGAGGAATTTATTTCTAACTTAGTATATCCCCGTTATGTAATATATACTTGGGATGTATAATTCTTTTTATTTATTTATTTATTTATTTTACTCTTGACTGGAGCTATAGCACAGTGGGTAGGGCATTTGCCTTGCACGTGGCCAACCTGGGTTCAATTCCTCCATCCCCTCAGAGAGCCTGGCAAGCTACTGAGGTATTTGCCTACATGGCAGAGCCTGGCAAGCTACCTGTGGCATATTTGATATGCCAAAAATCAGTAACAAGTGTCACAATGGAGATGTTACTGATGCCGGCTCAGGCAAATTAATGAACAATGTGACGACAGTACTTCAGTGCTGCTTTTTAGGATATCCTTGCTTTCTCCTTCTCTCTCCTCTTTTTGCTCTTTACTTTATCTCTATTTCTTGTCTCTTTCTCTCCCAAAGAAACCATTTAATTCACACACAAAAACATAACAGACAAAAATAAATTTCTAACATAGTGTTCTTAACAATAATAACAACTTTAAAATTTAACTTGAGTCAGATAGATAGCACAGGGGTAAAGCTTACAATTTTACCTCACATATGGCTGATGCTGGTTCTTTCTTTGGCACCCCCATGGACCCTTGAGTACTGCCAGGAGTGATCCCTGAGCACTGAACTAGGAGTAAGCTCTGAGCACTGCCTACTGTGGGACCCCAAATCAAATAAATAAAAAATGAAATTAATCTCAACTTGAAAGAAATTTCTTCAATATAATCAATACCTTCCCTTCTACTAGTTTTCATTTTTCTCCACAAATTTCTCTTACTGGTTAAATTACTCTGGGTCTTGATTTTTTTTTGTACCTATCAAGATCCAGGTAGTTAACATTTAGGCTTTTCCACTCATAAGACTTCAGCTGCAAATGGGGCGGTGGCACTCTCTGCCATGTCTCCATTATCAAATTATTCCCAAAATTCCTTTGCACTCCATGAAGTGATTATTTCCCCACAACTCTAGTCATCCACAGACCCAGGCAGAACAATGGAAATATAGCTGCTCACACATATTTTCTCAAGTGAGATTGAAACCAGGCAACACTGTCTTCTTATTTCTGCCCTCAAACTACTGACACGTATCCTTCTGGGGTACTGGATTTAATGTATGTTATTTGCATGTTTGTACTTCCTATTCATTTTGCTATTGAACTGATGCTCCATCCCCAGCAGAGTGCTAAAGTGACTTCAGATTTTTATAGCATGAGAATTGTGTGAAGTGTTATAGGGAGACAAATCCATATAGTAGATAAGCTTCTTTCAAACTAAGCTGGATGCTATAGGCCTTGAGTTCAATATTAATGAATCAATACACTATATTAGAAGAGGCAGTTTTAACACACACAAACAAAATTGAGTAAATTACAAACATATAACTGTAGCACTGTAGCACTGTTGTCCTCTTGTTCATTGATTTGCTTGAGCGGGTGCCAGTAACGTCTCCATTGTGAGACTTGTTGTTACTGGTTTTGGCATATTGAATATGCCACAGGTGGCTTGCCAGGCTCTGCTGTGCGGGCGGGATACTCTCAGTAGCTTGCCAGGCTCTCCAAGAGGGACAAATGAAATATTATATATTATGTTTTGTAGTGTTGTAGTATAGTTATGAAATATTATTGGCTATTTATATTATTATACACTGATTGGCTAATTAAAATATGGGAGCAGAGGTTGGCAGGAACCTATTTTGAGTTTCTAGGAGAAATGGTTCAATACTTGCTAATTTATGGTTTGCAGTGACTTTAAAGAACATAAGTGCCACAAATAGCAAAAATGACTGCACATGACTTTGTTTTTATAATAAGTAAACTGCTATAAGCATGCCTCACAAGTGGGTGTGGCTGTAATCCAAGCGACTTTAGAAATGTGAGCAGCTTGCCTTAGTGACCATAATTTACTAGCCCCTGCTTGAGTACCAAGAAACTGAATACTAATTACAGCAGGCATTGTGCTAGTAATTGTGAATTATGGATATATAAATAATATTCATTTTTATAAGGTAATAAAAATGACAGATAATGTGTCTACATATATCTAGAACAAAGCATTAAGTGAAAGTTGTGCTATTGTCCAGAGACAAAGTGCAGCAGTTCAGACACTTGCCTTATATCCCTTTGATCCCAGTTTGAGTTCCCAGTAAGACATGTGGTTTCTTAAACACAGAGCCAGGAATAGCCTCGGAGGATAATTAGATGTGACCCCAAAACTCATCCTTCCCACAAAAAGCTGCAGTAAAATGGGAGACATAAATTAACAGAATTTTTCCAAAAGTGACACAACTTTTTGTTTGTATCTTTGATTTGTTTTGGGGTCACACCTGGCAGTGCTCGGGGCTTTTTCCTGGCTCAGTACTCAGGGTTCACTCATGGCAGAGCTCTCTGGGAACTATCAGTGGTGCCAGGAATATAACCCTTGTCGGCTGCATTCAAGGAAAGCACCCCTCCCCCCTGTACTACCTCTCCAACCCAAGTGACACAGCTTTAACTAGAAGGAGGTAACAGGAAATTATCCTTTAAGCTAATCTATAAACTGGAAAGAAGGATCAAGTTTGGATTCATATAAGATCAGCAAAGTTAGAGCTAATTAGAGTCTAGGGCAATTGTATTTATTAGATGACTTGTATTGATTCATTAGATGGCTTGTACATTAGTCTGGACTGGAGCTATAGCACAGTGGGCAGGGCATTTGCCTTGTACATGGCTGACCCGGGTTCGATTCCTCCATCCCTCTTAGAGAGCCTGGCAAACTACCGAGAGTATCCCACCCACATGGCAGAACCTGGCAAGCTCCCCATGGTATATTTGATATGCCATAAACAGCAACAACAAGTCTCATAATGGAGACATTACTGGTGCATGCTCGAGCAAATCAATGAACAAGGGACGACAGTGCTACAGTGCTGCTACAATACATTAGTCTAGGTCTCCTACAGGACAGGTGGAAACAGAATTCAGTATTTACAGAGTTTATCCAGAGACATGAAGGACTGTATTGAGGGATCTGTACAGACCTCTTGGAGCAGGTGTGGCTCAGGGATAGAAAACCGCAGGGGATTCCAATTTCTGTTCAGGCTGCAGCTAGTGAGGGTTGAAGATCATCCAGTACAATCTATAGCTAATGTCAATCTCAGAGGAATCACACTCACTTACATTAAGCAGCTTGGGTAACAGAGAGACTAAGAGCAGGCATGAGAAGTCGGTCTTCACACAAAGACGGGTGGACCTGGGTGGGCAGTCCAGCACCCTTCTATTGTTAGAGTCCTGCAGGAGGCACACGAGAGTTGAGCATCATGAGTTTCCCTGAGCCGTGCATCCAAAACATTATCTAGAATTTGTTCAAGTGTTCTGTGATGGCCATTGAACAACTGAGATTCATTACTCGTCAACACTAGTGAGGATGTTTCTCAGAATCTGAAAAAAACACCTAAGGTTCTCATACCCTTCTTATAAAAGCAGCCTAAAACAAAGTACATCCCTAATACACTTCTGATTTCTGCTTTCTGAAATTTTTAAATAATGATAATGATCTCAATATTAGATATTTGCTGTTAAAAATAAACATAATGCCATATGTACACTGTCCAGAAAAACATATAGAATGTCACTGTCACTGTTATCCCATTATTCATCTATGTTGCTCAAGCGGGCACCAGTAACATCTCCGTTGTGAGACTTGTGGTTACTGTTTTTGGCATATCAAATTTGCCACAGGGAGGAAAATATTGCAAAAAGCACATTTAAACCTCCTAATTTAAAATTATTCAAAAATTAATCTAAAGAGTTTGAAAGGTTATTATATTTTCAACAAAGGAAATACATTTACCTTTAGATAGTCCATCTTAGCTCACTTTTAGTAATATAGGGATCAGAGAAATAGATCTCCGTCTTTCTGTGTTACTAAGGTATGCTGAATGATTTGTAAGTGTAATTTAAAAGGCTCAAAATTATAAAGTCACCAGTAATCAAGGTTCACTCTGACCACATAAATCATAAAAGCCTGTATGGTTTCACTTATGTAACTGCTCCACAGGCAATATGAATGCATTTTCATATTGTCAACAAAATAACCATTGCATGAGAAAGTATTACTTGGCATACCTATCCATTAACTATAGTGTACACCTAAAAACCATTAAGAAATGAAGAAAATGTAGCAAAGTCTCACTAAATTGATTTTTAATCTTGTTCAATCCTTGGGTTATTATTCTTTACAATTACAGTTAGTAAGTTGCACATTCTGATAATTTTTTATTCACATACTCAAACGTGCTGTGTATAAAAATATTGACTATGCACTTCTGGTACACGTGTGAGCAACTTAAATTATATAGAGAAATAACCACAAAATAATGAAATGCCTCAGACTCCCTTTGGTAAATAAGACATATTTTTATACACTGAAAACAAAATAAGGACAAATGAATCTATTCAATTGAATAGTGCCTGAAAAGTTTCTTTTAATAACCTGCTTGAGTAAAATACAGTCAAATTCTATGCCCAGAGCCAAGATCTTTATTACCCTTAATACACAAATTAATCTTTTTTTTTCCTTTGGGTCTTAAGTTTTACTTCAATTCTATATTTTGAGATCACTTCCCGCAATGTTAAGAGGCCATGAAGTGTCAGAAATTTGTTGTTGTTGTTCTGTGGATGACCCACACCAGGCTACGCTCAGGGCTTACTTCTGGCTCAGCTCAGGGATCACCCCTGGTAGTCTTGCGGGATCATATGTGGTGCTGGGTATTGAACCAGGGTCAGCTGTGTGCAAGAGCAGCATCCTACTTACTGTACTATATCTTCAGTTCAGAAATTTACCCGAACATCTACATGTAAAGTATGTGCCAAGCCCTTTGAATTGTCTCTTGAATTGATCTTGATTATTTTACAGTTTACTGCCACCCTCCATTTGGTAGGAAAGTTGCATAAAATTAGAAACCAGATCTAAATATTGTGAGAATATCTAGTTCTATTTCTTTTGCAAGCTAGCAACTATTCATAATGTGACTTCATCCTGAATAGGAAGTACCTATTTCCAGAGAAAATTAAGACCATTGGTCATATATCAAATGAAAACACCTATGGCAATTCACAGTTGTCTGGAATTTCATCAGTTTCAAAGACTTGACCATATAGAAGAGACTGGAACATTATGTTCCAGCCCAAGTTAGCCAAGTACATATAGGAAGTCAGAGATTTAAGAGAAATAATGTGGAGGAGTCATCAGCAATGAGGAGCTTCTAGATACAGAAATAGTCTAAGATCTGAGGTTTCATGGTAACTGAAAGAATAAACCTCTGATATAATGAGTTTCCATTCTTTCAGAACACAGTAAACAAAGTATTCAATCCTCTGCAGTGCTCTTTGAGCACACTCATGTTCCCTATGGAGTGATATTAGTATTAGAAGAAAGATGATATGTTCTATAAAAACATAAACAAGGAAGACAAATTGTAAATTAGAATTTCACCCCTGTATAGTTTTGCAATCTGCACTGAATTCTCTTGTTCCCCATTTTCATTAATATGCCATGATTTTTCATGCTGTTAATGACAGAGTTGCATTCATAAATGATCCCAGCACCATAACCATTATGAAAGTGTCCACTTCCCTCCACCAATACCCCAGGGCCTTTTATTTCCCTACCCCTCCAGGTACTTTCAGTTAGCTAACCAACTAACTCGTAGGCTCTGCCTTCGTCTGCGCTTCCCTTACTATGTTTCTTTATATCCCATGTATGAGAGGATCAATCTATAGTCGTGCCTCTATTTCCGCCTGACTTCACTTGTCATGATACCTTCTAATTCCATCTGCAGAGCATCAAATTGCGTCATCCCATCTTTTCTTATATCTCAGTCATACTCCATTATGTGCATATACCTCAACTCTTTATACGATAATCTGTTCTTGGGCACATGCAGATCTTAGCTGCATGGGTCATTTTCAGATCTTAGCTTTTGAATACAGCCAATGAACATAGAAGCAGGATTCTTTACACCTACCATGTCTTGTTTTCAATGGAGATGATTAAACTGTCTCATCCTGACATAATAAGGGTGACATAATTGGTTAATATAGACAACTTTCTTAGACTGTTGTGTAGGTATATTTTATAAATTTATGGTTATTAATATATCATATCTATGATTTATTGAAAAGCTGTACAGCAAAATCAGCCAGTTTTAGGAGAGAGGACTAAGGTATGTGGGAATTTGAAAGGAAATTTTCTTGGAAGGTATCTCTTATTGGACATTATTTGATTAAAAATAAATAAGTCATGGAAATATCCATACTTCCACCTGGTGTTATAGCAAAGGGAGCATGGTTACTATAAAGAGTTTGGTTTTAATACTCCTGGTTACAGAAAAGCAAGACAGGGGGAAGGGTCTGCATAGAGTAAGATGTGATTCTATTTTAAGTTGATTTATTTGTTGCTGATTCAGTGGACATAATCAGTAGTGCCTGGGACCCTGACTCAATGCTTACACACCTGTTTCCAGGAAGTGCTGTGGAAACCATGTGGTACCTACGATCGAATGCAGGACCCTGATTGCAAAACATGTTCTCAGTCCACTCAACCTCTCACCAGCTCCTGATTTGTATGGTTAACCTGACAGTCACATGATCAGTTTGTAGAGCCAAGGCTTAGTGGCCAGATGTGGAAGGCTAGTTAGCAGACACTGCAGAGAGAGAGAGAGAGAGAGAGGAAGAGAAAAAGAGAGAGACAAAGAGACAGAGACAGAGACAGAGAGAAGAAAAGAAAGAGAGGGTGGTTTGAAGTAAAAAAATATGTGCAAGTTCAAATTCACTTTGATGGGATTTTTTTTTTACAAGATCTGGATAATTAAACAGAAATCATGACATGCACTAAGTATCTCTTTTGAAAAAGTAGAGGAATAGAATTTCCATTTATACAAAATAATTAGGTTAATATATGGAGAAGGTTCAGGACCTCTACAGGAAAATATATAAAATATATAAAAAACATAGATTGATAAATGGAAGTAAAAGTAATACTGTCTGTACACTGTCAAGTTCATGGATCATGGCAATTAAATTAAGGACTTTACATGGTAAAATATTAGACAACTTTCACCGATCCTGCACTTCATTTCTTTTTTTCAAGCGAGGCTGTTTGTTATTTGTTAACTTTATTCTCAGAACTTTGTGGGTTGGATACCTTGAACCTTTTGCAAAATGAAGTATGGCTTTCCAGATGAAGTAAACCTCAACACTTGAACTAAATAGAAGCTATTACAGAAGACAAATTTCCGGGAAACCACTTTGGTTTTCTTCTTTGTTCTCTTGGAGCCAAGGTGCAAAAAACATGGTGAAGAGCTCTCTGCACCACTTATTTCCTTTCCCTGCATAGCATATGCTGCTTCTGAAGTTTCAGAGTGTTGCAGAGAGCATCTTAAAAATTTGAAAAGTATGCTGTTTTCATCTTAAACTATGTGCTCAAAACTAAGTTAATCTTGAGATGGGGATATTTTTCATCTGCTTCTCATTAAATTGAAAACATTTCAGTGAAACTTCCTTTGATTTCAATAGGTAAAATAAAGTGACCCTGTGATTTTCTTATCAGAAATATCTCTAAAGCAATGAGTTTTATTTAAGAGACATAACTTTTTTTTAAAAAATTTTATTGAATCTCTGTGAGTTAGTTACAAACTTTCATGTTTGGGTTACAATCACACAATGATCAAACACCCATCACTTTTGAAAAAAGAAAGAATCTTTTAAAAAAATCTAAATCAATTTAACCAAACAGGGAATGGATGATTTGTTACAATACTTTTAGAAAAAATGCCCTTAAAATACAGAAAAAAAAGGTTCATGATAAGTAATATATAATACTGAATTTATAAGCAAAAGAGAACACTGACAAATTATATAAAGTACTAGACTAATAGTTTCCTTGGGGGGGAGGATGTTACTTGAGGAAGGTAGGGGTGTGTGTTGAGAAAAAACATCCTAAGGATGAACTGCTTTCAAAATTGAGAAATTAAAAATGAGACTAAATTTATGAGCTAGAGAGAGAGCAATTCTAGAAAGCACATTTCATAGCACTTTTGACTCATGTGTATTGCACTGTATAGATTTTGACAATACCCTGAACATAGCATTGTGAAATCTCTCTTTTGTTTGGAAAAGACTGAAGTGAATTGAAAAATAAATTCTGACATAATCTCATCTTTCACAACTCTAACAGTTTCCAATACTCCTACTTATTTAGTTCAAGGATAGTTTAGCATTTTATTCAAAATCACTTTCTTCAATCTTTGCTCCTTAACTATGTTCCATGTCATCAGCTGTCATTTCAGTTTTTGGAAGCAGAAATTTTACTGAAAATTGACTTTTAATGTCATATGACCTCATTTAAGTATATCATGTCTTTGAACTAGTGATGTTGCCGCTTAAAGTAAATTCATGACTCACAGCACTGACTTCTCTTGTAAAGCCACATTTCCTACAGTTTTAGTTAAATTACCCTTTCTAAAAATTTCTGGTAGGCAACTATAATAGTTATTTTGTAATCTGCATTACATTTGTTTCCAGACTACAAAGATGTAAAATTATTAAGGCTGTTGTATTCATTAATTTTAATGTATCATATTTCCCCTTGTTAATATTTTATATAAATTTCTGCACAATTTTATTCTCTAAATTTTCTAAAATTAAAATAAATATCAAAATGGTTAAGGGTTGGAGCGATAGTAAGGGTTGGGGCAATAGTCCAGTGGGTAGGGCGTTTGCCTTGAATGCATCCGACCTGGGTTCGATTCCTCTGCTCCTCTCGGAGAGCCTGGCAAGCTACTGAGAGTATCCCACCCTCATAGCAGAGCCTGGCAAGCTACCCGTGGCATATTTGATATGTCAAAAACAGTAACAACAAGTCTCACAGTGAGATGTTACTGGTGCCTGCTAGAGCAAATCGATGAGCAGTGGGATGGCAATGATACAGTGATTTTAATGGTGAAGAAGCATTTCAAAAATTGTTCAGTCAACAATATAAAGCAGTTATACAAATTGGTTTCAATATTGACACATCTACCAAAAAGTAACAGTAGACTTTGGGATCTTCAGTTTGCCTAAGTGAGGACCTCATAGCTTTAGCCTTAATTCTACTATTTTCATGGTATTAAAGATCTGATATTTTTAAATTTTTCATTTTTTTATCTAAACAATATTGTAACTCTGAAGTAAAGTGAGGCACATTTTACCTATCACAATATATTTGTAGATTAAGAAGAATATTTTATAATTTTCACGCTAAACTTAAAATATTTCATTAGATGACCCTCTTCTTGTCAGGGTAGCAGAGTAGTAAGGCTTTATCTATTGAGTAAATTTGCTCTCTGAATGATGATGGAATGATGACCACAAAATTATTTATCAAATTAAAAGCAAGTTTACTTTCGAATAGTTCTATGTAAAGACTATACCAATGAAGCTCTAAAGTTCCCCATTCCAATGTGGGCATGCCTTAACTAATGCATGACTGCAAGTTGTAATATATCTGCATTCTCATGTGTCTGTAGATAGAATTCCCTAGAGAAACTGCCTTTTGGATTCTAAATCTGCCTTTTATTTAGCACATTATAAAGAGATGTGCTTGCCCCAGCCACTATATTTGCCCTAAATTAGGTGAAACCAGCTTGCCTCTTAGTAAATGATAGCTTATTTGAATTTAGTAATGAATATTCTATTTGAAGAGAAAAAGTTCAAATACCTTTTTTCCAATGAACTATTTTTACATGGACAATTTAGGCATTCAAATATTTTTTTCCATATCCCTTTGAGGTGAGTCCTAAGGGGGGAATCTTAAAATATAGTCACTTTTTAGTTCCTTACAGAGATGAGTATATCAAGTCTAGAATGTTTTCTCCTTTAGCCACCAATTTTATAATTAGAGAATTTGGCTTTTCAGGTATATAGTTAGTATTTTATTAATCATTGGAATATACCTATTAATTAATTAAGAGGAGAATATTTAAAAAGATATATAGAAAAAGCCCACAGATTGGGAAAGAATACATACCCAATACCCATCTGATAAGGGATTAATATCAAAGATAAATATCAAATATAAGACCCTAGTAGATTGTATAAGAAAAATAATTCTCCAACCCCATCAAAAAATGGGGAGAAGAAATGAACAGAAATTTCCTCAAAAAACATATACAAATGGCCAAAAGGCTCATGAAAAAAATGTTCCACACAGCTTGTCATCAGGGAGATGCAATTCAAAACAATAATGAGATATCATCTCACACCACAGAGACTGGCACACATTCAATAGAACAAAAGCAACCAGTGTTGGCATGGATGTGGGGAAAAGGGACATTCCTTAACTTTTGGTGGGAATACAGACTGGTCCAGCCTTTCTGGAAAACAATATGGACAGTCATTGAAAAAACTATAAATATGACTCCGCAATACCACTCTGGGAATATATCTCGAGAATGCAAAAAAGCACAGTAGAAATGACATCTGTACCTATATGTTCATTGCAGCACTGTTCACAATAGCCAAAATATGGAAACAACCTGAGTGCCCTAAAACAGATGACTGGTTAAAGAAACTTTGGTACATCTACACAATGGAATACTATGCAGCTGTTAGGAGAGAAAAAGTCATGAAATTTGCTTATAAATGGATAGACATGGAGAGTTTCATGCTAAGTGAAATGAGTCAGAAAGAGAGGGACAGACATAGAGGGACTGCACTCATTTGTGGAGTATAGAATAACATCACATGAGGCTGACACCCAAGGACAGTAGATACAAGGGCTAGGAGGATTGCCCCATAGCTGGAAGCCTGCTTCATGAGCAGAGGGGAGAAGGCAGATGGAATTGAGAAGGGATCACTAAGAAAATGATGGCTGGAGGAACCAGTCAGGATGGGAGATGCGTGCCAAAAGTAGATAATGGACCAAACATGATGAACTCTCAGTGTTTGTGTTGCAAGCCATAATGCCCCAAAATAGAGAGAGAGTATGGGGAATATTGTCTGCCATGGAGGCAGGGGAAGGGTGGGGAAGGGGGGATATACCCAGGATATTGGTAGTGGGGAATGTGCAGTGGTGGAGGGATGGGTGTTTGATCATTATGAGATTGTAACCCAAACATGAAAGCTTGTAACTATCTCACAGTGATTCAATAAAATTTTAAAAATAAAAAAAATAGTTTATAACGGATTTCAAACAATAGGTGTATCATTGCATAGTTAAAAGTATATTAGAACCATATTGCATAGTAAAATAATGACAAATCATTATATGTAAAACATTACATATATTTTCTTTACTGAACATTTATCTAATATTTTTATCCTCCAAATATAAGAAATATATGAGTTTGATGGTTTTTAAAAAAAAAAATAAAAAGTTTAAATATGTACAAACTTCAGGGAGTTTTTTTCTTAAGGGAATTTACAAACCTTAGCCATAAATTTTAAAGACCAAACAAGAAGGACAGTAGATCTTCTACCCAAGAAATGTTTGCCCTCCTAAGTCAGGTGGGTAAGACGTAATGGGGATGCCTAGCTACCCTTGTGGTCTTCCTCTCAAACTTAAAGTCTCTGTCTGATCATGATGAAAAATATCACACTAATTTTCATTAAGAATGATTTCACAGAATAATGAGTTGTCTGATTTGTTCGAGCAGGCACCAGTAAAGTCTCTCATTGAGAGACTTATTGTTACTGTTTTTGGCATATCCAATACACACGAGTAACTTGCCAGACTCTGCCATGCGGGCTTGATACTCTCGGTAGCTTGCCGGGCTCTCCGAGAGGGGCGGAGGAGGAGTTGTCTGATAGTCCACAAAATTAAAAAAAAAAAACACCCTATTTGGGGTTGGAGAGCTATTACAGGACTTGTCTTACCTGTGGCTGATGCAAATTTATTCCCAGGCACTACAGGTTAGTCCGCTAAATCCTGGCAAGAGTGATGCTAGGCCAGGCGGAGTTGTGATCACCACCAGATAGCACCAAATGAAAACAAAACAAAAGAAAACAAGATCCAAAATTTCAAAGTTGTCAAAAACAAATGATTTTTAAAAACCATTGCTGCTCCGAGAAGCACAACTTAGGGATCTGACAATGTAATGTGGCATCGTGGAAGGCTTCAATGAAAGGACATTAGAATCAACTAACAAAAATGGAAGCATGTATAGAATTTAACCAACACACTGATTCATTAATTGCAAAAAAGCCTTCATCCCAATGTAAGTTCTTAATAATTGAGGGGTACAGGGGAACTTTGTATTATCTTGGCATTTCTTTTTTCCATGAATGTAATATTATATTGAAGTAAAAAGTAATTAAGGAAGAGAGCACAGCACATATCTTATGAACAGTCATAAGATGAATTCATTCAGATGAATTCAAAAGTAGCTTTTAGCTGCCTTTCCACATAAACATATCTTTTAAATAAGGGTTTTAGCCAGTACTGCTTGCAAAGTGGTACGAGAGAGTGCTAGATGGTGTTCATGAAGTGCTGGGACTGAACCTAGAGCCATCAATTATTAGGCTTGTGTTTCATCACTTGAGCTGTATTCTGGACCCCTGCAAAAGCGTTTCACATAGTTTCAAAAACAAGGATTGTTGTTTGTGCCTTCCTCTCTGTAGTCTCTCCACCCTTCAGATGGGTTTGTGTTTTCTTCCTGCTACTTCCATAGTTCTTTGCCTAATATTTATACTAAAAAAGATATAACCTAGTGATAAGTGTTTAACGTTCTCTTTTATCTCCTCCAGAATTTAACACACTTTAGGGAGTCAATAAATTGAATCTATCTTTATATCTGCAAGCTTTAGCAACAAACCTAATATTTTCAAGACACAGAGATGTAAGTTAAATGCCTGCATAAATATGTAAGTAAATAAAACACATGCACAATATCTTAAATCTTGGGCTGGAGAAATAGCGCAAGGGGTAGGGTGTTCGCCTTGCATGCGGCTGACCCGGATTTGATTCCTCCGCCCCTCTCAGAGAGCCCAGCAAGCTACTGAGAGTATCCCACCCACACAGCAGAGCCTGGCAAGCTCCCCGTGGCATATTTGATATGCCAAAAACAGTAACAATAAGTCTCACAATGGAGACATTACTGGTGCCCGCTCGAGCAAATTGATGAGCAACAGGATGAGAGTGACAGTGAACGTATATCTAAATATACTAACAGAGATCAGATATTATCCAAAAGTATCACTAAATTGCTGAAGAGAGACAAACTGTGATTTCATTTGGCAGTAGAAATGTTATTGTGATTTTAATTTATGAATGTTTTTTATTGTTTAGGGGTCAAAAACAATGCAAGTCTTTAGCTCTTGTACATAATTACAAATTGAGAAGAGTGACACCGATCTTTGTCAGACAGTTTATTTTGACAGGGTGTCCTTTCATTAACTTGGCTACAGTTGCCTTTTTAATTTTATCTGCGATTGTTCTAACAAACACTATGTGCTAAGTATATATTTATATATATACATATATATAAAAGTTATTCTTGAAATTGCATTCTATCTAGCAGAATCAACATCTTTTCCCAGTTTGCTTTTTTTTCTATCCACATTTCAAGACTAATGTCGATCACGAAAATCACAGTAGGAGCTCTAACAAAAATTTGTGATTGCTTGCAAACATTTTTCTAAATTCATTTCTAATTGGGATTACTCGGTCCTAAGTCTGTCTTTGATGTATAAACTTTTTATGAAATACAGTTACTCGGAATGCACTGTTTGCTAATAAGCTAGATGCTTCATTGGAAAAAAATACCAAGAAATATTTATAACCACATTGCAAATAATCCCTTCCCTTTTATAGTCTTAATTTTTTTTTGTTTCTTTGTTCTACTTCTTGGACCACTTTCATGGTGCTCAGGGCTTACTCCTGGCTCTTTGCTCAAGGATCACTCCTGGTGGGGACTGGGAACCCTCTGGGGATCAAACCTGGGTGGGCTGTGTGCCAAGCAAGCATCTTACCTAATGTACTCTCTCTCCCACCCTTCCAGATTCATTTTCAAAGCTTTCTAGGCAACAATGTAAATAATTAAAAAATTAAAGTTCTTCAAAATACATTTTACAAGAATAGCAAAGCCAGTGCTCGCATTTACATGTAAGTTATTTCCAGCAAATGATTGTTTTTTAATTAGATGTATTTCACAATTTCTTAGAAATCACTACCTGTCTTTTAACGTGAAGATCACAACTAATTTCTCCTATATACTTAGTGACTAAACTCTGCTGAACAGTACTGTGGAAAGTATAGCGCTAGACATCATAATAAAAATGATAAAATAATAAAATTTAAGTTAGTATTTTTAACTGAACATACATTCTATTTCTCCCCTTTTTTTTACAAATCTATTTTTAAACTCCTTCAGATAGAAATATTTAATCCTTTTCCACTATGGCATACATGTGGTTTTATTTGCATTTTATTCACTTAAACGAGGGCAGTTAAGCTATACCTGGTGGTACACAGAGATTACTCCTGCCTAGTACCCAGGGAACCATACTCAGTGCTGGGGGATTGAACTGGCATTGGCCACGTGCACAGCAAGTGACAGTCCTTGTACTACATCTCCAACCCAGTGGTTTTAAAGAGGTTCAACAATATAACTTCACATCACTATAAAATGATGTGAATGTTTTAAAATATTTTAGAGCACACACATTTGACCTTTAGACTATAACACAGGGGATTCATTCACTCAACAACTTCATGAAAACTATTTGGCATGTCATGCATGACCATGTACTGGGAAATCAGTGAGAAAAATAACACCCCATCTATCCTGGGTCTTACTTCACAGGAAATACAAGGACAAAGACAAATAACAAACAAGTATATCGAGAAATGTACAAGATAGTACCAAAATAGATTAAGAAGTTTATGACAAAATCTTCACAGATGCAAATGAGAATTTTTTCCCCAAAAGGTGAAACAACATAACAAACAAGAAATGAAATCTAGGAACAAACTGAGGGCATTAAAGAGATTAAATTCAAACTATGAATAGCATTACCAAAAAACACAAAAGGATGGCTTTAAGGTATGTATATTTTTACTTACTATTAAATGTTTTAAAGAGATGTACCATTTTACCATATTTAATGAAATTGATATTTTATGACCTATATAAATAGATCCACAATTATGAAAAAAAGGAAAGCCACCTGAATTTTTTTATACTGTAAGATATTATACTGTTAGATGCTAAGATAGGTGAAACTGGATTTGCATCAAATGGCAGCTCTATTGCTTTTTTACTCTTCTGTACATATTAAAAACTAATGGTGACGGGCTGGAGCGATAGCACAGCGGGTAGGGCATTTGGCTTGAATGCGGCCAACCCAGGTTCGATTCCCAGCTTCCCACATGGTCCCCTGAGCACCGCCAGGAGTAATTCCTGAGTGCACAGCCAGGAGTAATCCCTGTGCATAACTAGGTGTGACCCAAAAAGAAAAAAAAAAAAAACCTAATGGTGAGAGTGAATTCTGGAGCTGCGTCTCTGTGTGGCCAGGGCAGCAGCCAGAACTGTGTCGGACCCGAGGAACCCAACAAGAGATAGATCTAACTCTGGTTCCCAGCTGCAAGGACCTAAAACCTCCAACTACAGGTCCGAGACCCAGTGGGAGTGGCTTCCAGAGCCATAGCCACTAACTCTGCTTCCAGTTAATCTCCCTCTCACATAAATTAGCTTCTTATATGGAACTTTCTCTAGGGCAGTCTGATTACGAAACACATTAGTCAAATATTTCATTAACTCCACATCAATTACTACTACAGCAAAAATGACATTACTAGCAGTGAGAGTGAAAGTCCAGTCCACACAGGTCACAATGGTAAAGCAATGCAGAAATTCAGCAGGCTTAGTCAGTGAAGAAGCTAGCCCAGATGACCCAACCACAGAGTGAGCTAGACAACACCTCTGAAGAGGGATTTAGAAGGGAGCTATTCAGGGTGCACAAGGAGCTAAAATAAATAATGGAACAAACTGACAATAAAATACAAGAGGATTTGAGAGCAAAATTAGGAAAATGCAAACAAAATTACAAGCCATCATTTTCTTAATAATCCCTTCTTTATTCCAGGCGCCTTCTACCCCCACTCTTAAATCAGGCTTCCAGCTATAGAAGTGCTTCTGACCCTTGTGTCTACTGTTCTTAGGTGTCAATCTCATGTTTTTGTTATTTTACACTCCACAATTGAGTACAGTCCTTCTA
The DNA here is from genome assembly GCF_027595985.1 of Sorex araneus. NCBI lineage: Eukaryota > Metazoa > Chordata > Mammalia > Eulipotyphla > Soricidae > Sorex > Sorex araneus. The sequence goes on along the minus strand of NC_073308.1, from coordinate 22,712,337 downwards.
TGCTGAGGACAGAATCAATGAGCTTCAAGATGAGGTGCAGAGAATCTCCAGACAACAACAGAAAATGGAAAAAGATACTCAAAATGAACCAACAGATGTCAAGAGAAAATCAGGATGAAGCCAAGAGGAATAACATAAGAATCACTGGCGCCCCAGAGGGACAGGAATAAAACCCTGATGAAGAAGAAACTGTCAAAGCTATCATTGATAAAATAATTCCAGAGCTGAAGGACTGAAGCTGAAGGACATGTGAGTAGATTCAGGAGACCCAAAGAGTACTAGGTAAAAGAAATCTGAATAAAAATACTCCAAGACACACCCTTATCGGAATGACAAAAACCATGGCAAAAATTCTGAAAGCATAAAGAGAGAGAGTAAAAGGAAATGCCCTGCCACAGAGGTGGGGTGGGGGCGGGGGAGGGGGACACTGGGGACATTGGTGGTGGCGAATATACACTCGAGGAGGGATGGATGTTTGATTATTGTATTACTGAAACTCAAACATGAATAATTTGTAACTGTATCTCACAGTGATTCAATAAAAATCACTGTCATCCTGTTTCTCATCGATTTGTTCCAGCGGGCACCAGTAACGTCTCTCATTGTGAGACTTATTGTTACTGTTTTTGGCATATCCAATACACACGGGTAGCTTACCAGGCTCCACCATGCAGGCGCGATGCTCTCGGTAGCTTGCCGGGCTCTCCGAAAGGGGCGGAGGAATCAAACATGGGTTGGCCGCATGAAAGGCGAACATCCTACCACTATGCTATCACTCCAGCCTCAATAAAAATAACTATTTTAATTGTCATTATTTTATGCCAAAAGTATCACTCACTGAGGTGAGAAATAAATAAATTGTAGCTATTTTGTTAATATTTCTGAAACAAAAGCCAGAGATATAGCCTTTGTTTCCAGCAGGTACCGTGCCTGTCTTGCATTTACCGAACCCAGTTTTGATCCGCATAACCACATATAACACCAGCAAGAACAAACAGGAGTGATTACTGAGCACAATCAGATATGTCCCAACAAATAAAAATAAACTAAAAAAAAGAAATTAAAAAAATAGGCATTTGTATAATAATCATAATACAGATGAGTATATCAAATTTATCTGGATACATGTAAGGTTTTCATGTTTAAAAAATATAGAACTTGGCATTAGAGAGATAGTATAGGAGGCAAGACAGCTTCCTCACAAAAAGCTGACCTGGGTTTGATCTCAGCATCCCATATGGTCCCCTGAGTATGGCTGGGGGTAATTCTGGAATGCAGAGTCAGGAGTAATTCCTAAGCATCGCTGGGTGTTTCTCCAGAACAAAGCAATAAAAACAAAACAAACAACAATATCTGATATTACTTATAAGAAAGTTCATACAAAAAATAAAATCATGAATAGATGCTGATCAAGCAAAGAAAATAGGCTATTCCCAGTACACATATCTGATGTATTTCATAGGAATATTTCAGAGCTGGAGGAAAATGTGGTTATTCAAGTCTGTATTTCTGAGAGGCTTGATTCTTCACACTGGGGCTACTAAGATTATAAAATTATCTCTCTACATCAAACTGAACAAAAATATTCTAGGAACCAAATAACAGTACAATGGATAGGGAACTTGGCTTGCATACAGCAAACTCGGGTTCAATCCATATGGTCACCAAAGTAGATAAGAAAAGTAATACAAAATAATTTTAGGTTAATTCAACACTTGAATATAGAAATGTGGTGATCCAAACTGTAAACTAATTAAGGAAAGCAAGAGAATTATTTTGGTCACATTATTTAATATCACTAACTGCAATAGCACTGAAACTATCCACTAAACTAGAACTTTAGAGTTGCTCTCATAGTGACATAGATGAGAGAAAGCAGCAGCTGTTCTACAGAATTGTCCATAAGCAGTATTTGAAGGTTCTGGCTCCAATTTAAGAATACAGGATTTTTAGGAGCCAGTGAGATAGAACAAGATTTCAGAAGCTTACCTTGCAGTTGGGAAACCCAGTTGGTTCCTCAGAACCACATGCCTGCTCACAGCATCAGGAGTGATCCTTGAACACAGAGTTTTAAAGTAAACCCTGAGCACTGCCAGATGTGACTCAAACCCCATCTTCCCACACACAAAAATGCATTTCAGGTTCTCTTATGCCAGTGAGCATCTGGCAAATACTGCCCTGGTTTTAAAACAGCTATTATATAACATTAACTTTGTGATAAGAATGTTGTGACTCTGTGAACTATGGTGTAACTTTGCCAACTGATGTCCTTGGGGCTCAAATAAGATGATATTCAATAGCTGGAGGCCAGGAGAAGAATGAAAGGATAGAAGCCCTTACTTTGTGCATATTATCTGTTTAATATCTCTTTCCCTAACTGATATACTATCTCTCCATCCCCCCCTACCCCTGACTTGGTTTTAAGAAACTTTCTCTTATATTACATGGTAACTCAAATGACATAATACGTATGCATATGTCAAGTTAATCTGAATACATATGGTTTTCATGTTTTTTGTTTGTTTATTTTTTACTTTTTAGGTCACACCTGGAAATGCACAGGGGTCACTCCTGGCTCTGCACTCAGGAATTACCCCTGGCAGTGCTTAGGGGACCATATGGGATGCTGAGAATTCAACCTGGGTTGTCCGCGTGCAAGGCAAATGCCCTACCCGCTATGCTATCACTCCAGCCCCTGGTTTTCATGTTTAAAGAATTGATAGAACTTGAGTTTAGAGAGTAATATAACATACCACTTTCCATTTTTCACCTTCACAATCTAAAAACGAATTATATTTGTGGACTTCTATTTAGTACATTAATAGCTATTAATTCTCCTAAATATATTTTTATCATCATTTAAAGCTTTTTTGAAGGAAGAAAATTATAACACCCTAAAGAGTCAGAAAAACAAGTCAATATGACTTACTAATGTCTTGGTTATCAGGAAAAAGTGTATTTATGACATAGTTGAAAACATCCAATATATCTATTAAATATATTTAAATTATATCCTACACATTTAAGAAATGTGCAGCATGGTTATTATTTGTTTATGAGAAGATAATATTTTTCATATTGGAAAATTCAAAGGAATTCAAAAGTATCTGGTTAAATCATTATATTGACTCCTTGATTTTCTTGCATGAATCATGCTAATTAAACTTTAGTCTTTCAAGTGTGTGATATAATTTAGTGCAGTGATGTATAAAATTTTATGTAGGATTTAGTGTTCAGAATATTCTCATAGGATCTACTGTACCACCGAAATTAAACTAATAATACTGAAAAGGATGTTTACCTTCAAGATCCCCATGGCACTTTAAAAGATCAATCAACTTGGCACTTTTGAAAATTTAAATTAAATTGATGATGTCTCATTACACTCTCTTTGATGATTATGATTGCATAGAAGCAGAATATAAATCTTAAGAAAACTAGCTCTCAAAGGCGAACTAATAGAAAACATGATAGATGCTGAATATAGACATTGTGGCTTTTGTTCCTTACAGATAGAGTAATTAATCATTTTAATTTTCTTCCTATTGACATCTTAAATATGTCTTATGAGGTAAAAAAATATAATAATACAGAAAGGAATACAGCTGCACTTGTCCAAAACTATGATAGAATATTCCATGTCAGGAAAAGTCTTTTAGCAGTCTAACCAGTGACCAGCTAAGTAGTACATTTCGCTAATCATGATAGAGTAACTGATCAAACCATGCACATATCTTTTTGAATGTTGTTTTCCAAAACCCTGTGAACCCAGCAGAAAACTTGGAAATTATGGAAAGTCTTTTGAGAGCAAGCCAATATCAGTTACAGATACTTGAGTCTGGGCCTGGAAAATAAATCTGAAGCCACATATTTTGTGTTGAGATTGAATAAGGATCTTGTCACAAAAAAAAAGAGTATTTCCTATTTTTGGTAATATACGTGTGTGTGTGTGTGTGTGTGTGTATATGCACTGTAACACTGTCGTCCCATTGTTCATAGATTTGCTCAAGCGGGCACCAGTAACGTCTCCACTGTGATACTTGTTACTGTTTTTGGCATATCGAATACACCATGGGTAGCTCTGCCATGCGGGCAGGATACTCTCGGTATCATATATTTATATGTATATATACATATATATGATATATATGTGTGTATGTATGTGAGTATGATAAATAATCATAATATTCATCACCACCTTCAATATAATTTTTTAAAAAAATCTCTGATATGTGGATTTACAGAACCATAGTAAGGGAACAGATGGTCAAAGTCATCAGAACTGGAGATTTTGTCCTTAAAATTGAGTTTACGTGAGAGACAATGGCTGGAAGGACCCCCTGGGATAGTACTGGAAGGAAGCAGGTACCCTGCTTATGGGTGTGGTGTCAGAATGATGGATGCTTAACAGTAGAATTGCAGGATGGTAAGTCTAAGTACCTCACAAATACTTTTGGGGGGTGGTGGTTGGGATTTTTTTGTTTTGGGGTTTTTTGGTTTAATTTTGGTTTACAGGGTGGTTTGATTTAAGGGAGGGGGGCACACCTGACGATACTCAGGGGCTATTCGTGGCTCTCTGCACAGGAATTACTTCTTCTGGTTCTCAGGAGACTATATGAAATGCTGCTGAATAGAACCTGGGTCAGCTGTGTGCAAGGCAGACACCCTACCCACTGTACACCCCAGCCCTCAATTAAAAAAAATGCTTTTAAAGGTCACTGCACCGACAAGCGTATAGCCTCTTGGAGAACCTGGCAAGCTATCGAGAGTTTCCTACCTGCATGGGAGAGCCTGGAAAGCTCCCCGTGGTGTATTCATATACCAAAACCAGGAACAATGATGGGTCTCATTTCCATGACCCTGAAAGAGCCTCCAATGCAGCATGGTTGGGAAGGACAAGTAAAGAGAGGCTTCTAAAATCTCAGGGCTAGGATGAATGAAGACGTTACTTAGATGGCTAGAGAAAATCGATGATCAATGAGATTATGATGATGACGATATATATATGTGTGTGCGTATATATATGTGTGTGTATGTATATATATACATATATACATACACACATAGATAGATAGATAGATAGATAGATAGATAGATAGATAGATAGATAGATAGATAGATAGATAGATAGATATAGGCTTCCCAGAAGGTGCTTGGGAACCATCAGAACCGTACCTTGTAGTGCTTAGGAAGTTCTGTGGTGTCAAGGATCAAACTGTAGGTCTTAAAAAACAAGGTACTACTAAGATGTAAGACGCCAAGAATAGCCTCCTAGCCCCAAGACAATTAGTGCAGTAAATTGCCAACAAAGTTATCTGCTACTGGGATCCTTAAAAAAAAAAAAAAAAAAAAAGAGTATAACAATGTTCCAATGCAATACTCCAAAGTTAGAGTCAACGTGCCTCCTGCTGGAAAAGCAAGGGAAATGCAAACTCTTCAATCCTGTGGCTGAATGAATGAAATTTTTCTGAAGAAAAATCTTCAGAAGGCAAGTTAATGATATAGAAATGTAGTGTCTAAAGGACTGTGAATTTGCAGTAACTATTATGGTGAAATCAATGAGATATATCAAACGCACTCTAATAGAATGAAACACTAATTAAATAAGAAAGGAAATGAAGGAGCAAGAAAGCTCTTTATGAAGGAAATCGAAGTTATAATATATTCCAAACAGAAATTCTGGCTCTGAAAAATATAATGAATGAGATGAAAACTTCCATGGAAAGTATAGAAATCAGACTTCTTCGTGTCTAGAAAAAAAAATATGTGAAACTGAAGTAAATATCAAAAAATGGCCCAAACAGAATTAAAGAGAGAAAATAAGATAAAGACTTTGATCGCCCTTATTTATAAAATAAATCTAATATACAACTAAGGCTTAATTTCCTTAAAATTAGAAAAATCTCTCATAAAATTTAAGACATTAAACGAAGTAGATATTGGAAGAATATTACTAGCTATAGGAATCCAGACAGGCTAGGAAGTTTATGACATTATCAATCCCTAGGGACTTCTTAAAACTTAAGGCCAGGCATCTTACCATGTTTATGGTAGAAAATTATCACACATTTTCTAGGTTCTTCTGCTACATGTCATCACACTGACATCAAAGATAATATAAGTTACTGTCATAAATAATGTTGACTTCAGAGCTCCATTATCTCTAGAAGACTCCTTGAAATGTGAATTCACTTTTCTTCTCATATTTTATTGATAAGATTAAGTCATGTGCAAATACCTAACTTTAAAAGAAAGAAAGAAAAGTGCCAAGAAAGGAAACTGGAAATGATTGCTCATCACTTGTGATGGATGCCTCTCAAACAAACCTGAAATTTTAAAAGAAGAACTAATTAAAGAAATTGTAGACATCATTCACTCTAGAAAATAAATACAGGCACACATCTATTTGACTTCTACACATACTTGACTCAAAGTCTAAACAATTGAAATATATTAAAATAATGTTTAAAGGTGATAGGAAAGTGACATGTAGCCATACAATAAGAAAGCAATGCCTACCTATTAAAGTTGAGCTTGAAATTCTGTGCAAGAAGCATAACTTTTATTCCTGTAGAGTTACTTCCAAATCACAGTCACCGAGAAAGGCAGATATATTGCTGTGAACTGAATATGTTCCTTTAAGGCTCCTATGTGGAAAGGTGTACAGAGCTAAACATATGACATTGTTTGGAGATAGATTATCCAAGGAGACAACACTAATATAATGCAACTGGTGATCTGATAAAAACTAAAAGCAAAAGGGTATGACAAAACAGAGAGAAAAGTCCAAGAAGAAAGAGCACAAAGGCAGCTCTCTGAAAACCAGAGAGTGACACGAGGAAGTTAACCCTCCTGTAGCTTGATCCTGGACGGCAGCTCCCAGACTGTCAAATAAAGATTTCTATTGTTTAAACCAAACATTCCATGCTGTTTGTAATAGCAGCCTCAATACTCCAACAAAATTAATTATACTGATTAAATATGTATTGACCTTAGGAATAACATCCTAAAACCAAATATGCATCTACAGGTTTAATGTGTTGTGAAACAGTAATGTAACAAAATGATGCAGACCTGACAAGGTATGGTTAGACTTAGACAGTGAAGATCACGGTTTGGAAACCAGCCCCGAAGAAATTAAGTACAGGATTAAAAATTAACCACCAGCAAACTTTTCTGGACACAGATGGGTACTTTCACTTTAGTTATCCCCCCAAACGCCTATGGCAAAAACCATAATCAGAAAGCCTTCTTTAGATTCAGATATGAGGGAGGGGAACAGAAGGGAACTTATCAACTCTGGTGTCTATCAGCCTCCAACCCACCTTTCCTAAAGATGAGATTTTCCTGTTTTTGTTCTTTTACAAGCTGCTTTTTGTGACATACAGGTAAGATGGGGTGTTGAAGACATGAGACATCATCGAACCTGCCAATAAAGCTCTGCTCCATCCATCTTCTTCTCTGTCAATTGATTGGCCCTCAATGGGACTAGAGGTCCACAGTTACAGTGAAAGAACAAACAAGCATTTGGGAGTGAGAAAGTATTACTTGTGCGGCATGTTGTCATTGTTTGAATTGGTTTGATTTCTGTAAGATACATAAATATGTTCATATGAATAAATATTTAGGCATATGCATAATTTATAAATTTATTTCTAGACCTTGCTTCCTATGGAAAACCTAACTTTATTCACACACATAGGTCAATTTCTATTTACCTGAATTTCATTTTGTGTTGTCAGTCTTGGGGTCACACTCAGCAGTGCTCTGGGCTTACTTCTACCTCTGTACTCCTCCCCGTGCTCAGGGAACTGAACCTGAGCTGGCCACATGCAAGGCAAATACCCACTGCACTATGGCTTCGGCCCCTTGCCTAAATTTCTGATCAGAGACAAGGCACCTGGGGTGTCATTTCTCTCTGCACCCTTAGCAGTTCTAGTATCTGGTATCTCCAGCTACCAGTCTACAGAGACAAGATCAATAATAAAATGGAGGGAATTTAGCATGTTGGTCATGGCCTCAGTTCTTCACTGACCATGCTGACTTTTTATCACCATTCTTTCTGATGTTAGGGAGATGCATACCTTTGTGGGTTCTCACTGTTAGCAGGAGGAGAAAGAGAGCATAACTAACTAATGGAGTTTTTCTCTGGGCACAAAAATAGAGTCACCTGTTCTCTTTCAGCTTGCAAGAGCATAGGAGAGGAGATTTATCAAGAAAGCAGAGAACCTTACTGTACGATTTTGGTTAGTTTTTCTTCCTGAGGAGAAGCGGCCATCTAATTATGTTCAGAAATGACAAAAAGGCTACTTCAAATGTTGCATCACTACTCCTGATTTTTGACTTCTCGCTGATGTATCCAGCATTGTTGGAGACAGTTCACACTCTGCCATTACAACAAGGGTAAAACAAATAGGTTGAATCCGGGTGTATTTTAAGTAAATGCAGACAGTTGGAAACAGTTGAGATTTTTTCCCCTTTACGCCAGTTTTGGTCACATGTTGTATTAGTCAAATAGAAGCAAATGAAAACCTTAGAGGAAGCAGCTGCACTTTGGGTAAGCTTTCTTTTTAGGGAATTTACCTCTAGTTGACTTTTTAATATCTTCCCTGGCACCTGTTTTCTATACTATTGTCTTCTAATTCGGATGGTAGCATGGCTGTAATATAAGCGAATCCTTCCATCCCATTTATCTTCTGCTCAATTAAATACATTTAACCTATGCTTCTCTCTCCAGGGGTTCTTTTTGACAGCTAATTATCCCATCCAAGCTGATGAGACACTAGGCAGTTAAACCTCCCAAGTCATTCGCTTTGGTTTTACAAGGATACTTTCTGAAGGTCACATGATAACTGAAAGTAGTTTCTAGAATCAGATCTCAGGCACAGCACTGGAGCCCTGAGGTTGATGGGCTGATGGAGGGCCTGATTTTGTGTTTGAAGGACTTGGGATTTCCTACCACAACTGCTGTGAGGCACTGAGACTCAATGGCAGGTGCATGACCCCGGCGTTAGACCAGGTGTCCAAGCTTTTTGGCAAACTTCCTTCTTTTCTCCCTCCAGGGAAAATCTAGAAGAATTTTCTGGGTTCATAAATACTGAAATAGACTAGCCCGAGATTTGTAGTTTCAGATGTCGGATACCTGTCAGGGAGGAGCTTCCCTGTTGCATTCTATTTGTTCTGGATCAGGGCAAAGAGGAGCCTTCAGGACACTAGGGACTGTCCAGTGAAGACTGCACAGTAGAGCATGTTCCAACCTCTAATCTCTATGGTCTTCATTCACTACCGTATTAAACCACACACTGCCATGGCATTTTCTGCTGCTTTCTATACAGGGGAGGTCTGCATTTTGTATGTTCCTGAACTGCACGTGCTTATCAGTCTCCCTCATGAATAAACATGGCTTTCTAGAAAAACTACTAGACTATATGGAGGTTTCCACGTCACTCTGCCTCTTCTAGGCATAAAACCAGGTCCCTAGCTCCCTCTGTGTGAAGACTGTCTTAGTCCAAACTGGTGAACATCCTTCCCAACTGGTACCGTGCCGTTGCTAATAAAGATCCCTCTTCCATTCAGAGGTGCCTGTGCTCTATCAGCATAACCCAGGGCACCACATTGCTTCTGACCAAAACAGCTTTCAAATCCCCAACATGTGTTGGTACTATTTTAATGTAGAACATCAAGGACGAATAGAAATTCTCCCCCTCCACATCCTCTCCCTTCATTCTTCCTTATTTTGAGTTGGTGCTCAAGTATATTTAAGTATTTACGAAAACCATTTCTAAAATTTTGGTAAGATAAAGAGTTTTTTTCTCCTAATAACCATAACCTATGCAAAGTGCTTCTCCCACCCACTCTTTTAGTGATGCTTTTGCTGGGAGGGACCACACAAAACTGCTTTAGCAGAGCAGAAACTGAAAGTATTAAATGAATCAGTCAACACATGTTCCTCTTCTTTCGCACCTTTCTTTCACATACTCTCTCTTGTTTCGTCCCCTTCTTTCTTTCACATCCACATCAACATTTATTAAAAAAGGGAGAGAATTGCAGCCACTAAATTTACCTCCCTCTAAGGATGAGTGGTCTAAGAGTTCTGAAAGTTGCTAATTCATCTTAGGGTATTAGCCTCTTGTTCAGAGGCTAACCTCTGAGTCCATCCTTCACAGGGCAGAGTTTAGGTCCTGTGAACAGCAGTCAATCACATATAAATGGTTCTTTACTCAGGACTTAGAGCACAATCTTGGCCCAGATTCATTCCCTTTTAACAGACTTTCCTGGTAAAAGCTATATCTGGTGAAGAAAATGGATGTATTTCAAACTAGTTCTAATGCGAAAGCTTACATAGGGAAAAACACCTTACAAGGCATTTTACCTTTTTAAGGGAGGAAGTATGAGTTCACTACTTTCAAGATGGGTAAAAATGTTCTTTGCTATTACTGTTAAGGAGACAATTAGTACTACTAATTGATAACTTTCATTGAGCCCTAACTAAAGTCTAAATGTTTTCTGATAATCTCAGAATGTCAAGAATATTTTAGCTGGAGCAGCCCTTGTGGTTGTTATTCAGACCGGAAGAAGCCCTGCACTAATGAGCATTAGTACACTTCGAAAAATGAAGCCTTATTAATTGCAATACCTGGGATCCCATGGCATGCATTGACCACCTTTTAGTGAGCACTGAGAGAACTCAGGCACCAGTGTCCAGAGCACTCTGGGGAGAGTAGAGGGGTCTAGAGTCTGAGGTCTCACTATTTTCTGGAGAATGTGAAACATAACTGTGGGAATTTAAGATTGGCATTCAAAGAGACACACACATGAATCTTGGAACCGAGCCGCTCTCTGCAGAGATGCCTCCCAGCTTTGCAGTAGGCCACTTTCACCAGGCCGCTCCAGATGGGAGCAGGTGCCGTTCCTTGTCTGCCCCAGGAATCCTGGTGGCTGCCATCTTCTAAAACCCAACAAAAAGTCCAGGTAGGTGGGAGCAGAAACGGCAAATGCCAAGCCTCACTAAACAGGGAGGAGCTCGTCCTTCTCCTTCCCCTGCCCCAATCAGACCCCAAGATGATGTCCACAAACGGCCCTCAGCTACTTATTAAGCTCCTACACAGCCATGACCCAGAGACGCACTCACGGATTTCAGAACCAAGCAGCTCACTGCAGAGGTCTCTCCAGACCCTCTTTATTAAACTTGTAGAATTTCTAGAGCATGTGGCTGCTCTTGCGGTCGAGCAACATTATCTGCTATCAATAACAAGCAATACAGAACAAATTGTCTAGCATTGCCTTTTTGGCAGGTTTGAGTGGTGGTGGGACTGGTGTCAAAATGTTGAATGTAATCATAGTAGATAGAGAAAGTATTGTGAAAATTGTCAGCCTCACAGGTAGGGGAAGGGTTGGCATGAGGGAGATACTGGGGATTTGGGTGGTGGAAATTGTGTGCTGGTGGAGGGATGGGTGGTTCATGATTGTATGACCGAAGCTCAAACAAGAAAGCTTTGTAATTGTATCTCATGGTGAATCAATAAAAAACAAACAAACAAGCAAACAAAAATATTGGGGTTCAAAAGAAATCAAGAAAAAGAAAAATTTTTTGAAGTAGCTGCCTGAGTTTAGGTTAAACACCTGAATTATAAAAAAAAAGTGTGTATTATAATAGACATCGTGTTAAAAATTGTGTAGATTCAAATTGGAAGAATAAACTTACTAATGCAGGTTGTAGGTACTTGTGTGTGTGTGTGTGTGTGTGTGTGTGTGTTTATGTGTTGGGAATGCAGACCTGGCAATGTTCAGTAGCTTAGTATTCTCGTGGCCCTGTGGTCAGAAGTTACTCCCCTGGTGTTCAGGGGACCATATGGAATGCTGGGAATCCAACTGAAATGTAGAATGTACATGGAAAGTTCTTTACCCACAATATTATCTCTCCAGGTGCTAAAATATATTTTTTAAATATCAGGGGCCACATCCAGATGTATTCAGAGCTTAATCCTACTCTGCGCTCCAGGATCACTCCTGGCAGGGTGGGGCAGAGGGGGCGAGGGGGAGTAACCATATGTGGTGTCAGGGATAGAACCTGGATTGACTGAGTCAGACAAGTAACTATCTCTCCAGCTCATAAAATAAAATATAAATAGTTGTAGATTTCATAAATTAACTTTTTTTTTGTCTTTTTGGGTCACATCTGGCAATGCTCAGGGGTTACTCCTGGCTCTGCACTCAGGAATTACTCCTGGCAGTACTCAGTGGACCATATGGGGTCCTGGAAATTAAACCCGGGTCAGCCAAGTGCAAGGCAAATGCCCTACCAGCTGTGCTGTCACTCAGCCCCAGAAATTAACTTTATGTATTGAGAAAACCCAAGATTCTATGGGAATTAGCATGCTAGTTCATAAGTCACAGTGACCAATAACGAAACTACAATGCAGATAACATCCTTTCACTGCTGCTCTGAGTAGGAAAGTGACTCAGGAACAGATTGTGATAACACCTTCAGAGTTATCAAGAACCTCAGGTTTTCTTTGAAAGTGTCCCAGTCTGGCTCGGGAGTTACTGCCACTGACACTCTGAGAGGCAGCATCAAATGCGGGGTTTCACTCTAGACAGCTCTGAACTCTTTCCCTGGCCGCAAAATCTGGTTTTACACTGTAACTACAAAAAGAACCTGGTGACTCAAATTCCACTGTTTAGCAACAGAAGAGAGAAATATTCAGAACTTCAGGTAGAAATATGTCTTTATGAAAAATAAGGAGAAAATTCTTTCGTATGCTCTTGATTTGCTTTGCTTTGCTATATGCCTTCTCACACTGGCCAAGGGACAAGGGGAAGGGGTACAAAGGTCATTCACCCCAGGCAGAGACAGACAGGAATGTTTTAGAAGTGAGAGCAGGTTGTGACTGCAACAACAATTTAAGGCTTACTTATGCATTTTTTAATCTTGTTCTAAGACAATAAAAAGTATATGGATCAAGTGTATCATCCTATTAACTAATTTATTTATGTATTATGAATATTTCCCTTCTAGAAATGTTGGAAGATTTCTGAATGCAACAGTTTCAAGTGACTTTCACCTAGAATGTTCTTCATATGATTGACTATTAAGTGATCAAAGGGTTCAGAATGTGAGCTGACACATTTCTGAAATAAATATTTAGTTTAAAATGGCATTTTACATTAAACAGAGCTACTAAAAGAAGTTTACTAGTATGATAAAATTAATTCTACCTGCCCCCCTTCCATTTTAAAATTTCTAATGTAGTGGCTTTGGAATTAGCTATGCAATTTGGAATTACAAATTTAAAAACTAGTTGAGACAAAAAAAGAATATATGATAAGTTTTCATGAAATATACTTTATAATTATAAATTATCTATATGAGAAATTTGCTATTATTTCATTTAAAATTTTTAATTGATAGGTTACAGATAGATCATTAAAAATCACAAATGAAATAAGCTAAAAATTAAGAAAATAGTAATGTTGTTTGAGGAAAGGCTCTATATAATACTCATTTTCAAAAGAATACACAAAAATATCTTGATGAAATTTTATATATGCTCACAGAAACACACATGAGAAAAAAGTGTTCACATTTAATTTACAGATCAAATCACATCCACCAGATTTCTGCCTTGAATCTTTATGATAAAAACGTGTATCAACCATGGACTATCTTATTTTAAGGAATCTGTGATGAAGCAGGTCATTAAACCTGTCAAAACTGCTTTCTCATCTTCAAAAGTAATAATATTAACCATGTCCATCTAGTTTAAAGGTTGTTTCAGGGTCAAAGATACTAAAATACTTTAAAAATATGCCTTAAAAATAAAATAGTATATATAAGGGTTGTTTAAATAAATATGTGAAATAAATTGGTAGTCAAGAGCTCTTAGTGGTTACTGGAATAAAATTCTAAATAACTGGTTTTATTTATTTTTCCTTGTTCATTCTTAAACAAGTGAAATATATCACACAGCTCCATATGCATTTCTACAAAACTGGCTTTTCTTGAAATAATATTCAGGATAGAATATAATATTCTACTCAATAGTTATAACTTTAGCAATTATTATTTATCACAAAAAGTAAAATAACAACTATTAGGGGAGAGATTATTATTGGGGAAAGAGGTGGAAGAGTATAAAAAATCTATATATAAGTGTATACAGATATAAAATATGTAGATATTTGTATATTATATGTGTGCGTTTATGTCTAATAAAATTAAATTGACAAAAAGATCCACTGAGGAATATTAATCTTATTTGGTATCTTTTATTTGGCATCTTTTAGAAAAACATGTCAAGTCAAAAACCTAAGCTCAGACGCAGGAATAAGCCCTGAGTGCAGAGCCAGAAGTCCTGAGTACTAGTAAATGTGACTGCCCAGAAAAAGAAAAGGAAAGAAACTGCCATTTACCATAAAATCAAAATGGAAACCTGGTAATCAAAAGAATATACATACATGTATGTATAAATTTCTATTTTATTATTTTTATTAGGCAGGTTATAAAGTAAGGGTTTAATTACTTAACAAAAGTACTTAAGTTCAACAAATGTGAAGGTACATGAAACTATGTTCATGTATGAGTGTATTTTGGAGGAGAAAAACATTCAATAATATTTGATTATGCAGACCTTTAATAATTGTATGTAAAGTAAAAAAGCACACTTTTTATAGTTAGCCATCTTTATATAAAAGATTCTACATGATAAATTTTTAAATGAAGGCCCTGAGATACTTTATTAAATAAACATTTTAGGAAAGTAACTTTATTAGCTACTTCATATACTTTTGTGAATGATTTTTATTCTTATTCATTCATTTTTTTCCATTAGTATGAAAATGCTAGCATGCTAGCTTGATTGGTACATTGCAAGAAAATAGTTACCTTTTTAATCTTGCAGCTAACTGAGATAGAATAAGTGTTTTAATTAGTTGAGTACATTGAAATTATTCATTGTGGCAATGACTTAACCTATAAGACAAAGACTAAAGTGCCTTAATTGGAATATTTGAGGTGTGAGTGGAATTTGCATCAACTACTGGGAAAATAAAGAACATGTATTTGTAATTACTATTTACTCAGCAAATCTAAACATACCATATCTGTCCCTAAAGATTTCTTTTGTAGATTAAATTTTTTGGTATGAACCTAGATATTACATGTATATTTGATTTCTAGGTATTCCCTGTGGCTACTATAATGTTTTTTTTCTATAAATAGCAGTGTAGCAAATATTTGATGTAGGGTGATGGTTATAGTGATTGGGGGAAAACCTAACAGTGCTCAGGTGTTACTCCTCGGTCGGTGCTCCAGGAAATTGCCAGAAGGTTTCATTGCACACTCTCTCCACCTCCACCGGGCCTCATACATACAAAGCATTTGTTCAGTCCTTTGAGTTATCTCTCTGGTCTTGAGTATTTTAACCGTTATGGACATATCTGAACTCTAAAGTTGGATAGAAAGCATTCCTATATAGATAATACCAAGAGCAGAAGTCCAGTTGTATTCAAAATAAAATTTGTTTGCAAAATTGAAAACTTCTTGATAGCACAAGTGTCAGCTTGGATTAAAATATGTCTCTGCTAACAAAACTCAAAAGTCAAATGCTTTGAGAGAATTTTCTCTTGTATGCACCTACAATTTTCATTTCAACATATAGGATATAAAGTCATAAAAAGTGATATTAACAGAATTTCAACATTTACAACCTTGAATACAATGAATGTAACCTCACCTGGCATTTTGTAATAGCAAGTATTAGCTTTTAAAAGATCAGGTTTTGTAAGATTATTCTGTAATCCAGGCAATTTCTGAGTAAATCAGATTTTCCCAATGCACTATGTATTTCCAAGCAATAGTTTAGGTGGTTTAAGCCTGCCCAGCCAGTCATTCTTGAGAAAATATTGAATGTCTTAAAGAATTCATATAACTTCTCACTATGTGAGGTTCCACTGAGACACTAGATAACGGTGATTAATTTCAGCTGGTTAAGGAACTAAATAGACAAAGAGGAAATCATATAGAATGATGAATTTCTCACCCTCAACTCTGTAACTACCTGTCCTTGGGAGCTAAACCATGATCTCTGCTACCCTTGACCCCAAGCAATAAGAAGTGGTCAGTAATGACCAACATCCCAGTTTTGCCCTTTATTCTCATGCAAAAATAAGCAGAAAAAGACAAAATATCCATGAGTAAATTAAGATCTTCTAACAATCCTTTCTTCAGCTTCCCATGCCACAAATTCAAATGAGGACATGCCCAAATCTTCCTTTTTTTCCTTTCTGACTGGAAATCTAAACCACATAGGATAACAGAACAAGCTTTCTCCTCCACAGAGAAGTAGATCTATTTCTCTGCCTATCTCTGAGTCTCTGACAGACAAAGATGAAGTTTGACTCCAGCCATAGAAAACTCAGAATAAATAGTCTCTGGCTTATCTCTCTTAGGGGAAGAAGATATTTTTTGTGTGTAGGCCCGCACTTTAATCTCAAAGAGTAGTGCTGGAAGTTAGATAACCTGCCATCACATGAAGATTCTTCCATTTATAATTTGAGAACATTGCACACTCTTCAGGTTTCATGTACATGCTACACATTTCTCATTTCAAGATGTAGTTGAAGTTAGAGAATGCAGGAGATATTGCTAGTACACATAAATGACCTGAAAGGTAATGAATGGGGTATATTGATTGAGAAACATGATGAAAGTGCAAATCTGCTATCAAGGAGTTGTTTCTCTTATCATCACACAGATAAATTCTCAAACTTTCATTATTTCCATTTTATGAACTAACAAAATGGCTGTTGGTGCCGGAGATCTAATAGAGCAGGTAGTGTGCAATCTTGAATATGGCCAACGCTGTTTGATCCCTGGTACTACAATAGTTCCCCAGACACTTTCAGGAATGATCCCTGAGTAAGCCAGGTGTAATCCCTCCCTACAGCTGAGTGTGACTCAACACAAAACACACATGAAGTAAGTGAGGGACTTAGAAAGTTACATGTACTTTTAATGTGGCCAATGCTTCATCAAAAGACATTGATGGAAATGATGTGCACCATCATCATCAGAGACTTAACAAAATGCTCTATTACTCAAATTGAATGCTAACCACACAGTATAAAATAAAAAATGTGAAATTATTCTTGAATTGTCACTGTTGATGGGAATAATGTCTGGTTCAATATCTGCGTGAAACATTATAGACATTTCCTTACAAACTAAGATTAGAACTTTGTCAAATTAGAACTAAGTTCTTATCTACTTAGGAAGTTCCTTTTTCTTTCTCTTCTACTTTCCAAAAGATGTTTCTACTTTCAAAATTAAAAAAAAGAAAGACTAGCACTTTATTATGAACCTGTGAATTCACAGAAATATGAAAGTGTAAAGATGTATACATATCTATGTTCACTGCAGTTTTTTTTATATAGTCAGGACAGAGAAATAACTCAAATGGTCAGTAACAGAAAAATGGATAAAACATAGTTTATATGCACAATTGAATAGTAGATAGATCTAAGAAAAGATATAATCTTGCAGTTTGGTGTAACTTGGATGAAACTGGAGAACAATATTTTAAGTGACATGAACCAGTGGGAGAAGAAAAAATAGGAAATGACCTTACTCATCTTTGGTATATAGATAAAAAGTAATAAATGAACAGTATCAAATGGACACAAATGTTCAACCTTTCACTGCAAGCTAATATTACCAAGCAGTGGGAAAAATAGGTAAGGGAAACGGTCAGACTAGGAATTACACAGAAGAACCAAAGTCACGTTCCATTTGGGTAGGGTGATTGTCGTGCACATGGCTGGCCTGGTTCTATTTCCGGCATCCCATTTGGTCCCCAGGCACCTCCAGGAGTATTTCCTAAGTGCAGAACCAAGAGTAACCCCTGAGCATTGATGGGTGTTGTGCAAAAAAATAAAAAATAAAGCAAACCAAACTAAAAGGAATTAAGCAGACAGAAGTGTATGATCTTGAGCACTTTGGTGTAGGTAAAGTAGCTTTGTTCATGAAAACCATGAGAGCCAACATTGTTGTAACCATAATGTTATTAAAATGAGAAAAAATATCCCTTCCTCAGTTCAGCAGACAATTCCAAAGCAACATCTTTTGCTTTATAATCACTTTATCACTTAACCCTGTAACCACACTAAGTGGGCTGTTATTTCCTGTCAGCCTAATTCAAAGTACAGTGTATTTCTATTGCCATGAACACATTACATCCTTCTATAGAGAACAAATACTGAGTGTAGTCAGTGTAGTGAGTAGAACTTAAGGAAGTTAAGTTAAGTTAAGAGTATCATGAGTGATAACTGCATGGGCAGTCAGAATTTCAGTGCACCCTGGAGCATTGCTATGGAGTACAGGGACCCACACTTCCCAGCACAAGGCTGTAAGACCTGCATTAACAAGCCCTACACTGACCTGTGCAGGTAAATTATCCTTATACCTCAGGCTGTGGCCCCTGTCCCACAGAAGTGGCTTGAGCTCACTCATAACAAAAAGGAGAAATTC
Source organism: Sorex araneus (assembly GCF_027595985.1). NCBI lineage: Eukaryota > Metazoa > Chordata > Mammalia > Eulipotyphla > Soricidae > Sorex > Sorex araneus. The sequence continues at coordinate 22,693,811 of NC_073308.1, read as the reverse complement.
ACAGGACATTATTATCAAAAAAGAATTTGAGTTTATGTTTTTTGATTGCCCTTTTCCCAATGTATTTTACTATTGATCTTTACTGAGTAATAAAGCAATTGAGGTGAATAATAACTGTAAAGACAGATTCTTTATATCATTTTGTATCTTTATTATAAGGGTGAAATATGAATACAGTGGGATTATTTTTCTCAAAGCAATCATATGATGCAATAAATTCACTACTTATGTAATTAGACCCATAAAACATTATTTGTAGATAATGGCAAAACTTATCTATCATAATCAAAAGTAAAACTAGTAGCCATGGAGGAATTAAAGTAATGAGGAATTCTGTTTTCTATGGAAGAAAATCCCTGCTTAGCAGAATAATGTTTAATATTTTTAATGTCCAACATTTGGGGGCACTAAATTACTTAATAAAATTTTAGTACTAGAGGACACCAAAATAATTTAGTGCAATTCACTGTGAGCAATTAAACTGGAAGGCTAAGCAGTTAAACTGAGGAATGAGTGACTCAATGAAGGTGAAAAATCCTGTAGGATCAAGGTTGAAAGTCTTTGATTTGTACAAACTTCATATGTTTATTAATATGTCCAAGAGTGTATCTCATAATGATAGATTAAGTTCTATTCTGAAAAAGAATCAAAGTTACTGAGGACTGTGAGTCAGACATAATACAAAGGCCAAGGCATTATTACTGATGCCAGTTTGCAGGTGAAAAAAAAATTAGACCCCCAAAATATTTTCAATTGTCCTAAGTCACATTGGAATTGAACACAAACTAAAATGGACCCGACATTTGGAATAGAGATGAATACCCCTAGATTCTATTTAATCCACTTGGGAAATTACCAGAAGGATCAATGATCCTTTTAAAACAATCCCTTGGTCCATCAAATGATAAATATGGAAGGAATGAGAATAAATAAAAGACTTACCCATATAAATATGGAAGAAAGGTGCTTCTTTCCCACTACCACAAGACTTTCTACAGATAGTAATCCACCATCTACGGGCCACAATTGAGCAGTGAAGTGGTATATGGTATCAACCCCTATATCGAGAAAGTCAGAATGCTTTAGTATTTTCACAACATAAAGACTGGATATATACAGCACTTTAACTGTTTTCTAAGTTGAACAATTTTCTTCAGAATTAAAGGGAAAAGTTAAGATCAGCAAAAACAAAACACAAATAAATTCTTTCGTTTTATTCTTTAAAAACAAAAAAAAATTGAAAAATAATTTTATATAAAGTTAAGTACATATTTCTAAAATAGTTTGTGGAATAAGAACCAAGATTTAATAACCCATAGAATAAAAATTGCTATCTGTTTTTTTCAGTCTTGGCTACCAGAATATAAAGTTTAAAATTTTCAAAAGGGAAAGCTTCCATATGAGTGGGAGCTTCCATATGAAGCAGATACCTTAGTTTCAGATTCTCAAATGCCAAAAGCTACAGGATCCTAATGAGAAATTTCATATCTCTTCCTTATTTTTCAATTTGAAGACAAGAGAAATAAAATGGTAGCTAGCTTTCAACTCTTATACTTGAAAACTTGATCATGCTTGTAACTGAACACCTCATAGATATCATTTTATTGCTTGTATTTTGCATTTAAGTTTTTAGAACTTTGTAAATTATTTTAATGACTGGAGCGATAGCACATTTGCCTTGCACTTGGCAGACCCAGGTTCGATTCCTCTGTCCCTCTTGGCAAGTTGCCGAGAGCATCCCGCCCACACAGAAGAGCCTGACAGCTATCTGTGGCATATTCAATATGCCAAAAACAGTAACAACAAGTCTCACAATGGAGACGTTACTGGTGCCCATTCAAGCAAATTGATGAACAATGGGACAACACTACTACAGTGTTATTTTAAGTACATGCAAATTAACAAAAAATTCATCATTCCAAAAGTATATATCCAATATCATCTGGAATAGATGTTTCCAGATGAGTTTACTTTGCAAAACAATAGAGTTTACTTTGCAAAAACACAACCACTATTTTATTTCTATACAAAAAAAAAGTATGAAGTGCTGCATACAGTATTGGTACCATTCCTGGTTTAATGTTTAGTGTCTGATAAAGAGCTGCATTTGATAACTGAAGTGGTTATAACTTCTTTCAGAAGTTTGAATTGCCATGCTGCAATAATACTATCTCTAGGATGAGAGTCTGATTTCTATTACTAACCCTCAGACATTTCATTCCTTGTCAGAAAACATTAGTGCTAATACTATTAGAGTCTGAAAGAAAAAAATTAGCAAGCAACTTGAGCTAATTTACTAAGAACATGCAAGATCAAATAGCTTTTTCTGGCCTTTTTTATTTAAAAAAGAAAGAAAGAAAATGTCATTCATTTGCTGTTGGTATTGCACTTCTGTATGATACAATTGATTCTGGCATTTCTAAGCATGTTCACGAAGAGGGCAAGCTTGACCAGGTGTCCTAGGATTTATTAAACTTAGTGAAATGGTGAAAAAAGTCCAGGATACTAGGACGCTCAAGGTCAGTTTATGCTGCTTGAAAGGTTCTTTGGACTTTGTCACACACCAAGAGCCTGTGCTCTGAGAACAGAGAGCTAAGAAGAGGACAATTTCAGAAAACTTCTACTGGGATATATATACTACACACACACACACACACACACACACACACTCCAACTTGAGATGTCAAGTAAAATCTTTGTTGTCTGGTATGTAAATGGTAAGATATGTACCCTACTCATGTAAGGGAAATATACCTCACCACTGAAGCTGTGAAGAATCAAAAGAAGACTTTGCTGGCCAGGAAACTGGCTGTTTACTGTGGGAATGAAGAATCAAACCCATACTTGAGTACATACTTAAGGTGCACCCAGGGTTGGAAAGAAAGAGTGGTCAAGTGTAACCAGAGCAGTGGAAAGCCTTATCCAAGAGCCAAGAGATTACATCCCTAAGCACACTGAATCATGACTTCCTCTACCAGGTGAATAGAATTAAAATAAGCTTGTGAAGCACTGGTGTGATACCTTTGTTACAAACTGTGTGCTGAAAGTTTTGAATGATATGCCTATGGAAGCATGCTAAATACTCACATACTCGGCTCTACTGTATCTCCGCTGACTAGCAAAGTGCTTTTTCCTCACTGCAAGGACTTATGAGCCCATTTGGCAGGGAAAGAATGCTAGAATAAAGCCTTTCCCCCCTTTCCCTCCATCTTCTTTATGTTTCCCTGAAAGAAAGGAAGGAAGGAAGGAAGGAAGGAAGGAAGGAAGGAAGGAAGGAAGGAAGGAAGGAAGGAAGGAAGGAAGGAAGGAAGGAAGGAAGGAAGGAAGGAAGGAAGGAAGGAAGGAAGGAAGGAAGGAAGGAAGGAAGTCTTATTTACGTAATATAATGGAGCGATAGCACAGCTGGTAGGGTGTTTGCCTTGTATGCATCTGACCTGGGTTCGATTCCTCCGTCCCTCTCAGAGAGCCCAGCATGCTACCAAGAGTATCCTGTATGCATGGCAAAGCCTGGCAAGCTACCCGTGGCGTATTCGATATGCCAAAAACAGTAACAACAAGTCTCACAATGGGGACATTACTGGTGCCCCGCTCTAGTAAATCAATGAGCAACAAGATGACAGTGACAGTGATAGAATATAATGCTTTCAACAACAATCATTTTTTTTCAGACTTTGTTCTTTGGCATTAGTAAATTTCTGAAAAATTTTACTTGAATTCTCAAACTCTAGGTTTAAATATAGTTAGCACTTCTTTCTATCTAGAATAGTTGTAAATTCTTGCCCAGCCTCTCCTCCACAGGCAGAGGGATGCCTTGGGGTAAAAAGAGAGTGAGCTTTACTGATGAGACAAATGAAGCCTCATGAATAATATCTCAGGAAAATGAAGTGCCAATTAGAAAATGTATTTCTTAGCCACCAAAAATGTGACCCTGTTTTCTCCTAAACACTCTCTTGAGTTCTGTGAATTTTATACCCGAGTGACTTTGCATTTTTCTCCTTTTCAGAAATGCCACCTCTTCTTTCATTTTCATTTACGTATATAACTGAGATATATGCATATATATATATTTGTGAATACTAATTATAAGTCTTATGTCCTATATGTGATTTTCTTCAACAGCTTTTAACTGAATTATTTGCCCTGCAATAAACACTGACACATGCTTCTGTGTAGGGATGGGTTCTGGCCACTGTCTTTAAGAAAGTCATAGACAATCTTGGACTCTAAGAGCCAGAGAACAAGCATGTGAAATTCCATAAGTCGAACATGGAGTTTATCCCATCTTCATTCCAGCTGCCAACTTGTGTCACACAAAAATAATAGGAATATCTGGATGAGAAAAAAAAAAACCTTTATGGTTATTTTGATCAAAAAAGCAACTTGTACATTGGGAACCATGGCTCACACATTCAGGCTGTCGGACAACTAACTCCTGAACTGCTAAGGGGGAAGGAATCTCCTCACCACACTGATCTTCCAATGACCTTTTCTCTACAGTATTCATTTATATCAAGATTCTAGAACTTGCGATTTGTACTAAAGCTCTGAATTATCCTATAATATGGGAGGGTAATTTCACAAGCTAAAAATCTCTCTCTCTCTCTCTCTCTCTCTCTCTCTCTCTCTCTTTTTCTCACACACACACACACGTACACACGCACACTGTCATCTCTCTCATTATTCTCTCTATGGTTCTCTCTTTCCATTGCAAATAATCAGATAGTTTTAGAAAACTTACAGAAACCTATGTATATATAAAGTAACATTAAATTTTTGTTTTTGAATTTTGGGGTCACAGCTGGTGATGCTCGGGAATTACTCCTAGCTCTGCACTCAAGAATCACTCCTGGCAGTGCTGGGGGACCATGTAAGATGCTGGGGATTGAACCCATGTTGGCTTTGGGAAAGGCAAATGCCCTACCTACTGTCCTATCATTCCAACCACACATTTTTTGCATAATATTTTACATAATAGGCTTGTTTACTTATTTTTACTTGTATGTTTTACAAGTCATTGTTGATTGGATTTCATATAGCCTGGTACACTAGGTGTGGATCTTTAATGTTTTAATCTGTATCACTTGTATCACTTGTCATCTTATTGATCTTGGATTTGCTCAGGCGGGCGCCAGTAACGTCCCCATTTGTTCCTGTTGCATGCTAGTTTAGCCCAATGATATCTGCTCACTCCAGGGAAAGGAAGAGTCTCAAATCGTTCATTCAGGATTTTTACAAAAAAGTCTGACCATCTCATTTCGGGGGCAGCCACGCGGTCTTTTGACATCCCTTGGAATCCAGTCGCTAACAGCTCTAGTCCAAAGGTCATCTCTGAATTGCATTATGTGTCTAGCCAATATGATTTTTGATGCCTTGGCAAATGAGACAGATCTGTACTCTCCAATAATAATAGTATCCTCATAGTATTATGAAGTTATGAAGTTTTGTCAAGTTATTCATGGAACACTTTTATTACTTTACCTCCCTAATACAAATTTTGTTAAGCCATTAATATCCTTTACAATCTATTTCTTTCTTTTTCTTCTGCCAGCAAAGAATTCAGTATAAATTTAATCAGTTAGTGGTCATATTTCCTTTAATATGGATTATAAAATAAATATTTCACACTTACATAATCATAAATAAATGATACATTTGTATATGACTGATAAATTAATTCATAATTCACAAATTATTTTACTAGGGAGCAGGATAAATAGAGCAAAGAATAAAGCACTTGCGTTAGATGTGGCCAACCCTGGTTATATCCCCAGAACATCATATGCCCCCAAACAATTTCAGGAGTAATCACACTGACCATAGAACCAGGAGTAATCCCTTAGCGTAGGTGATTTATATCCCAGAAGTTTAAGGCCCAAAAGTTTATAGCACCCCGACCTCACCCCAAATCAATGACCATAAATAAGAAAGTACTATTACCAACTGAAATTTATCTAGCTATTTCAAATATATCTAATATCAATAGCAGTACTGGGTTACATTCAGCAGTGCTCAAGGTTTACTCTTGGCTCTGTGCTCAGGGATCACTTCTGTTAGGGCTTGAGTATCAACTCTGAGTCAGCCTTGTGTACGACAAGCATGCTACCCATTCTGCCCTGGCTCCAAACTGTCATTTTTGATGCATTAGTCATCTCTCCAGTCTTGACTCCAGTATTTACTTCTAAGCCTTGCTCGTCCTACAGAGATGCCAACACCTAATTGGAAAAACACAAATGCTTCAGGCTTCTCTGAGTGTGAACCCAGCACTACCATTTACAAACTTGAGTCAGTAGCAAGCACTCTTCTGTTTTTATTAGGTTGTCAATTTTAATTACCATTTGGACTATGAATGAAAAGTATTTATGATACTATAGCTTTTTATATTACTTGATTCTCCATCCCAAATAGATAATTGTGAGAGATAATCAGAGTCTAATGTGTTGAACAAACTGGGATGTGAATAATTTCCATGCGTCTTGCTTCTGCATGTTACAATATACCTCTTAGAGTCAGTCATAATTACCGATAACTAAATGTATCTCAAATATATTACTATAAATATATCTCATAATCAGAATTTTTTCAAGTGGTGTGTGAAGGGAATGGTTTAAATAAATTTTGTGCAGGTGTTCTTTGATAAGCCTGGGACTGTCTTGATGTGCAGCCTGACTTCTGGAGACAGTCCTTTGTCAGCTATGCGCAGCAATTTTGTTGTTCTGTTAAGCACAAGGAGTTCAAATTCCTAGAACAAGTGTTTAATTATGAGTCAAAAGTAATTTAGTGGTGCCTGAATATAGAGTTTAATAATGGCACATCAATTTGCATTTAAATGCTACAAGCTCATTGCATTGTGAGTAAGTCTACTCAGTTATAAAATAAGCTTTTTGAAGAAACATGTCTGCTTGATTAATAACTGGTAATAATTCCACTGTTACACAGATAAGCTATTGACACTACCACACATAAAATTAGATAAAATTTATTTTGTCAATGTATTTTTTACCTGCCAAGTATATAGTTGAGAAAAATTCATGAATTCAACATCAAGAATATTAAGAGAACAGTGCAATTTTATGCATTCAAAATCTATTAGGTCAAAAAAATTTAAATAACATACACATTAAAACATAAGTGAATATCATCAAGGCAGAAATACTTTTAATCTGATACTAAGCATCACTAATTTATGACACAGTGAAGGGGGAAATATAGTATATTTTATCCTTCAAATTTTGTGAGAAATAGAACAAATTTTTGTTTGTTTAAAATTAGCAAAGGGTATAAACTAATTTACTGCACTGGTGGTTCTAATTGATGTTTTCTACTTGTTTCAGATCATTTTTAAATATAATTCACCTTAATTTACTTATGGACTTATATAACTCATACCAATCAAAACATACATCTCAATAAAAGTAAAATTTGTGATTTAATCTAATGATTACACACAATTAATGAAGATTTATAGAAATTCTTTCTAGATTGTGACAAGTTATTAATTGCATTTGTTATTGGTAAGGGGCCCAACAGATAGTACAGTGGATAGAACACTTGTCTTGCATGTGGCAGACTCAAATTCATTCCCTGCCATACTATGTGGTCCCTGGAACTCTGCTAGGAGTGATACCAGATTGTAGCACCAGAATTAAGCCCTAAAAACACCAGATGTGAACCCAAACAAACAAACCAGAGTTGTTGGCTTATAAATCTTAGCATGTGGCTTAAAAAATATCAATGACACTATGGTCAAAAATCCAGAAATCTGTAGCTAACACTAGCTCTTCTTATAAAAAATGAAAAATGCACTTCATTCATTTCCATTTAGAAAGCTAGCCACGAGATTGCTTCGCTTTCAATATCTATCTCTAAAACTTAAAACTCTTTATAGCACTGCAGTGCTGTCTTCTCATTGTTCATCAATTTGCTAAAGAGGGCACCAGTAACGTCTCCATTGTGAGACTTGTTACTTTTTTGGGCATAATATATTACAAATAGTTAAAAGTGAGAAAGCAGAAATTAGATTGTATTTGAAAAAAATTTCAAATTATAATGTTTCCTTTAAAAAAACGAAGTGTTAATTTACTCCATTTAAAAAATAAGTTTACTTGCATATAGTCTTTTGTTCCTGTACAAAATATTCCTATCCTGTGAACTCACCACATAAATTTCCCACATTGGTGTATTGTCACGGGTAGCATTATCTCTAAAGTAGGAACAGGTGGTGAGGTGACAAAGTTACCAACTCTCTGATTAGTGTTGATTCTATACCAATCAGTGATGCTGGGAACGATCTGTGATCCCTCTTGAGAATGTCTCTCATTGTTAGAATGTATGCCCAGGAATGTAAAATTTTGGCTCCAAATAAATCAAATTCTCTTTGAATTATGTGCCAATATAGTGTGGTAGCATTTCCAAGGAAAGACAGAAAAAAAAGTTTAGTTATTCATTTTTAAGCTATTTTGTTCTGCCATTTATATTATATTATTCCATCTGAATTAATGAGCTCTAAAGTACAACAACAGAAAGATTATAGAGACATGAAGTCAAAAAGACATCTTCTATATGAAGTTCATATTGTGGGTTTTCTTATTCTTACTAAACATAAGACATGATCTTCCTGTTTACAGTGTCTTATTCTGGGAAAGCAATTCCTCACTGGTGATAGTCTTATCATATAAATGCTATCAATTATAAGTCAAATAAATTTGACATCATTATGAACAAATGATCAAAGTTTATTTATCTAAATTAATTCCATTTGATGATAATATCCAGAAACTTTGGTACATCTACAAAATGGAATACAATGCAGCTGTTAGGAGTGATAAAGTCATGAAATTTGCTTATAAATGGATAGACATGGAGAGTATCATGCTAAGTGAAATGAGTCAGAAAGAGAGGGACAGACATAGAAGGACTGCACTCATTTGTGGAGTATAGAATAACATCACATGAGGCTGACACCCAAAGACAGTAGATTCAAGGAAAGGGTTATTACCCCATAGCTGGAAGACTGCTTCATGAGCGGAGGGGAGAAGGCAGATGGAATACAGAAGGGATCACTAAGAAAATGATGGCTGGAGAGGTGATATCTGTCATAAATTTTGTAGTAATTTCTCAATATTTAAATCTAAATAATTTAAATAATTTCTAAATATCTAAATAATTTCTCAATTGTTTAGATGTATAACAAATAATTACATTGTTCATCATAGATTTGCATCGTTATGTGTCAACTACATCTCAGTAAAACGAAGAAAAGTATCTCCTAAACTAGAACCCAGCTAATCTTTTCAACAAAACAATGGCTTATCTCAATATAAAAACAATCTCCAAAGTCTTCTTTGAAGCCATAATATAATAATAAGAAATATTTCAACAGCTTTCCACTCTTCAATTTCTTATAAGACCAAAGAGATATGAATGTATGCCATTCAAAGGTTATGTTTAAAAATTATTAACTGATATCTATAAAGTGGGTTTTCTGTTTCTACCTTTCAAGACTAATTAGCTAAAACAACAGGACCAAAACCATAATATTGAGAGTCACATTCATTTCAAATCATCATCAGTACATAAATATAATAGTAACAAGAAGTGATTTTTCAGGCTAAATTCAACAAGTAATCATCTACTCATCCATATATAAAGTGTTGCATCAAGCTCAAAATAGGTCAAATTCAACATAAGGACACACCATAGAGCCCTCAAGAGCTTTGCTAAGAGTATTAAAAAACACAGAAATAAATTACCACATGGATTTTTATTAGGGAAGAACAATTTGAGTAATAAATTGGAAGAAACATATTGACATTTGGTATACTCAATACTATAATTGCAGAATTGCTACTAATAGCTATATAGAAGTTTTATAAATGAATAGATTTTATTTATATTTTAAATATAAATATATTAACACATAATGTAAAAGTGAGACTTAAAGTTTTATATATATGCATATTTTAGTTACATGGCATTCAAACTTCTTTCATCAGTTGTTTCTTGTTTCTCTATTTTAAAATATTGATCCGAGTGCCTTATTTAGAGCTAATATCTGTCACTGCTTCAAATAAAATTTACATTTTAGTGAAACAGGAGCATTATTTTTTAAAAAGAAAATAGTAAATCACTGTTACACTTTCCAAAGATAATTTTAATTTCTCTTACTATAATCACTAAAATTAATTTTTGGCTCATTTAATAGATCATATTACTCAGATGTATCACTGCAGATGAGTCAATATCAAAAATTTCAATTTAAAGAAAAAGTTTTTTTGTCTTCGTAGGTCCATCATAATTTTAAAAATAATATGAAATAAATTTATAAAAGACTGCTGTGTATGAAATAAAAAAGATCCTCAGAGAAGAATACAGCAATACCAGAAAGATTCTAGAGGATATGAAGAAATAATTGAGTGCTTGACATCTAACTGTATAGGTCAAAACCTGAAAGGGCTACATCCAGAAAGAAACTGATACAAAATTGTGGGGTTTTAGTTGGGAATTAGATTGCTGCTTCATAAAACAAATTGAGTATATGACCTGGATTTCAGAAAGTGCAGAGTAGAGCGGAGAGTTAGTTAAGAGTCAAAAGCCAGGTTAGTGCAAGGAATCCGGAAACAGTGGATGGACATAATCAAGGTCACCAACCGACACGATCCAACTGTTTAGGGAGGAGGTGAAAATATGAAACAAATTAAACTTAGTTTTCTAGTTATGAGAAATGGATATTGGGGGCATATGGGTCTTTTGGAAGTAAAGCTGAATAAAAGGCTCAGGCCCATAAACAAACATGGCATATCTAGAGCATTGTCGTGTACTGTCTTGATCAGTGATCAGCGGTTTTATTTTTTATTTTTTCACAGAATACTTACTTACCATCTAAATAAGGCTATTATATATTAGGACAAAGTTCAGAAGATTTTTACCAGGTCAAATGGATTCATTTTCACAAATTTTGCAATTAATTTTAGTTAAAATCAACAGTTTCAATTTTGTAGTTTGCAAACAAGGAAAATTTTGACAAAACGTCTTAAATGAATACAAATGTAATATCAAAAAGTTCTGAATATTGGCAAAAATTAGCAAATTTTCAGTTTATTATAAACATTATAGTTAGGTGTGAGATAATTCAGAAAAAATAGCTACTGGTAATAGTGTGATATGATCATATACATGAACCTGTGAGTGTGAATTCATCAGCAAAAAAGATAATGTATTTATAACTTTTAATTCAAGAAAGTATTGGACAATTTCTCAGGGGAGTCAATGCATAACAATAAAAGGAACTATGATTACACCTCATTTGTAGGCTGGATAAAAGCTATAGTAAAAAATAAGTGAATTAATGGAAACTTCCATCACACACAATTTTTATTATACATCCAGATTCATGCTTTTTTCCAAACTCTTTGAAATACTATATTAATTTTTTAACTAATATATTTAGACGATTTGGTCTATATTATAAGACTATTAAAATAGTGGATATTTCTTACTGTTTTAAGGCCTTTGAAATTTATGTGCCTTAAAGAATCCTCTAGTGATCTGACCATTTCAATAAAAGTTACATTTATTAAATCACAGAATTCCTTTTGGTCTTCAACTCTTTATACAGTATGTACTTTAAGATCATAAGATAAAATGGACTTTTGGGACTTAAATTTCAACTACAATAAATATGCATATCAGTCCACAACTCAGAGTGTAAGAACAACTACTTAGGTCACACAGAAAGTCTATTCTGACTTGTATGAATATCTCTAGACTGTTTTCCATAAATCACAATCAATCACAATAACCCATTAATCACCGATTTCTTGGGGGGGGGCTCAGTAACATCTCATTTCGTCCTTTTCCTGAGATCTTAGAAGTCTATTTTGACTTGGCCCTCCTAATGATGTTGCACTGGGGGCTCTTCAGGGTCAGGGGAATGAGATCCAGCTTGTTACTGGATTTTGCATATGAATACACCATGGGGAGCTTGCAAGGCTGTCCCATGGGGGCAAGAAACTCTCAGAAGATTGCCAGTTTCTCCCAGAGGGAGAAGTAGGCTAAAGATATCTTCTGAGAACTTGCTTTTAAGTCTCTCTGGATGTTGGCCATTGATGGGATTACACACACCTGGGTTCTTCTGCAGGTACCTTCATGCATGAGGCCTGTCCGAATGTGTAGAGAGGAGCCTCCAGCATGGCTGCAGCTAGGTTCTGGTGGTCTTCGGCCGCCAGGAGCTCTGCTTGTTTTCCATAGAAGTTAAAAAACAGATAACATTCTGTTAAGATGATTGAGGATTCCTTTTTCACCATATCCCCACAGAGACTGGTTGGTTCCAATTGTTTTATACATGTCATTCTTACTTATATTTCATTGTCACTTTGATTTGCATTTCCTTGATAACAAGTGAGGAGGAATACTTTTCCACATATTTACTGGCGATATGTATACTCTTTCAGAGAAAATGTATGTGCATCCAGATCCCGACTTTCTGATGAGTCTACTTTGTATAGTTGTGCTTATTGTGCTTTGTGAGAGCTTTATACTTCTTGGCTAATTTCCCTTTATCTGATGTATGGTGTGAAAATATTTTTTCCCATTCAGTGGTAGACACACAATTTTAAAATTACCAGGTATTACCTCCTCTCATCTTCCATTGCCTAGACACAGGATGACCATGTTTACTAGTGAGACTTGGACCATTGTCTAGATTGGCTCTCATAAGGAAGAGAATCTGACACTTGAAGAAGAGCTAGCACCTTTGAGCACAATAACCTACAGGGATTTTATTAATTCCTTAAAATTAAAAGTATTGGGTAATACTAGAAAGTACTCTCTGTGTTTGTTTCTAACAGTTGTACAATGATCCCGCCTATTTACTGACTTAAAATACTGAAGATATATTCTATTATAGCTTATTAATGGGAAGATAAAGTCAGGGTCTCAATAAGATTCTACTTCAGAAGGCTCCAGAGAGGTGCCATGCCCAAGACTTGCCTAGTTCTTGGGAGCTTGTATTTCTTGGCCCACATGCATGCACCTCACTTCTGCTTCCTTTTCTCCTCATCCACCTATGTCTCCAACATTTCATAAACTTCTCTGACTCTCACTCCCAGCATTTTTCTTCCAGTGACTCTAGTGCTTATATTGGATCCACCTTGGAATGTCCAAGAATCTCCTGCTCTATATCAAAGTCTTTAATTCCATCACATCTGCAGCTTCCCCCTAGACACGTAAGCATGCACATTTAGAGAATACTTGGGAATAGGACAAGGACAGCTTGGAGAGGGAAGGCTATTCAACCTGCCACATATCCTAATAAGTAGCTCTGATACTTGCTTTGAAACTGGATGACTGTATCAATGTAATCATTGTATCACTGTCAACCCGTTGTTCGTCGATTTACTTGAGTGGGCACCGGTAACGTCTATTCCTCCCAGCCCTGAGATTTTAGCAGCCACTCCTTACTCATCTTTCCCAATGATTGGAGGCCCTTTCAGGGTCAGGGGAATGAGACCTATCATTACTGTTTTTGGTGTATTGAATACGCCACAGGTAGCTTACCAGACTCTGCCCGTGTGGGCGTGATACTCTTGGTAGCTTGCCAGGCTCTCCAAGAATTGTTTATATCTATCTATCTATCTATCTATCTATCTATCTATCTATCTATCTATCTATCTATCTTCTGAACTCCATCAAATATGGTGTGGTAATTATGGAAAATGGGTAGAAAGTGTACTATAATGAGTCCAGAAAGCTGTCTGGAGCATGGCGGCAGTTGAGTAGTGGAGGTTGGCTGCCCGGGCTGAGTCCTCTTGGGGCGGGAGGGTTCTTCTCACCCGCCCCCCCTCTGGGGTGCCCCAAATGAAAACAGCCTGGCTCAAAGTCCTGTTGCATAGCTATGGTGGCCTCATTTTATACTCCTGTCTGAGAGGAGCAGACATTGAGATCTCAACGGCTGATCAATTTAATAGGTATCTTTAAATTATCAGATTATCATTTCATTTTTTTTTTGTTTGGAGGTCTTACCCAGTGGTTCCCAAGGCTGCCTACTGGCTCTGTTCAAGACCATTCTTGGTAGAACTAAAAGTGTTAGGGAACAAACTGTGGTCAGCTGCATGCCAGGCAAGCAAGTGCCTTACCTCTTCTACTATCTCTTCACTCTTCCAAATTAATAATATTTTTAAATAATACAGTTTCTCAGGCTATAAGCAGTCCATTATAAATACTGGTAAGCAGAAACATGTAATTTTTAAAAATCAAAATACACCTAATTATATTCAAAATGAATAACTTTCAGAAAATAGTTACCAGAATATGCTTTTGTTGTAGTCAAGAACAAACAAGTCAAAAAAGAAAGCAAGACTGAGAAAAGCACAAGAGATTTATCAAAGTCAATTAACCTTTTATTTGCAGCATATAAAATAAAAAATAAACTTTAAGATCAAAATGTATTCTGACAATAAGAAGACATAATAATAAAAACATAGAAATTTAATCAGGGGTAATCAGAAAAATAAGGAGTAATATACAGAAATAAAATGTTAAATATCCTAAGCTTATAAAAATAAAAGATACAGATTTAACATGAATGTTGACAATGAGAAAACCATCTTTTATCTAACATAACTATCAATATATGAACTATCAACATATGAGCTAAGTGCAGAATTAAAATTACTAAAGAAAAAGTAATAGATGGGGTTTAAAAGGTAACTAGAGGCAAGAAGGAAAAAGCCTAGATATTATGAACATGAAGTACGATATATCACTAAGCTCATGTACTCTATGGAAATAAAGCTTTCATAGCTGGATGGAATAATAAAATTATAAAAGAATATAAGAAGAAAAGAAAACCTAAGACATAAGCATGCAAAAAATGGGAAGGATAAGACAATGAAGTAATCTACAATGAGTTCTAAATATTCCTCAAACACTTTGTAAATATTAAACATGCAAGAAGTTTCAGGAATAATGAATGATAAAAGCATTTTTATTTCATGTCATAAAATAAGAAAATTCTGTAAATTCAGATTTTAATAATGGAACAAACATTTGTTATTTGATACCAAGTTGTTATTCTGTTCCACATTAAAAACTTAAATAGCGCAATATGTAAATATATTGTAAGCTATCAAATCAAATCCATGATTGACATGCAATAATCGGGCACATTTACACATGAGTAATAATTTATTATGTACATGTATAAAGGTTATGTTTTTCCAAGATGGAAAAAAATTGACTTAATTAAAGTGGGCAAAAAATGTAGTGGGAAATAATTAAAGTGCCAATATTTTTGATAAAATAAATTGATAAACAGATATATGTATACATATGAAATAGTCATAAATATTGTGACAATACACTTGACTTAGTGTTTGATCTCTGACCCAACATATGGTCCTGCAAGCCCTGCCAACAGTGATCTCTGAAATCACAAAGCTAGGAGTAAATTCTGAGAGCCAGCAGCAATGGTCCAAAAACAAAATAACCAGTCATCTGTTTTAGGGCACTCGAGTTGTTTCCATATTTTGGCTATTGTGAACAGTGCTGCAGTGAATATATAGGTACAGATGTCATTTCTACTGTGCTTTTTTACATTATTGGCATATATTCCAAGTAGTGGTATTGCAGGGTCATACGAAAGCTCAATTTCTAGTTTTTGAAGGACTGTCCATATTCTTTTCCAGAAAGGATGGGCCAGTCAGCATTCCCACTAACTGTGAAGGAGTGTCCCATTTTCCCCCACATCCAAGCCAGCACTGGTCGCTTTTGTTCTTTTGAATGTGCTTTGCTACATCTACACAATGGAATACTATGCAGCTGTTAAGAGGGATGAAGTCATGAAATTTGCTTATAAATGGATAGACATGGAGAGTATCATGCTAAGTTAAAAGAGTCAGAAAGAGAGGGATAGACATAGAAGACTTGCACTCATTGTTGGAGTATACAATAACATCACATGAGGCTGACACCCAAGGACAGTAGATACAAGGGCCAGGAGGATTGCCCCATAGCTGCAAGACTGCTTCATAACAGGAGGGGAGAAGGCAAATGGAATAGAGAAGGGATCACTAAGAAAATGATGGCTGGAGGAACCAGTTGAGATGGGAGATGCATGCCAAAAGTAGATAATGGACCAAACATGATGACCTCTCAGTGTCTCTGTTGCAAGCTATAACTCCCCCAAATAGAGAGAGAGTATGGGGAATATTGTCTGCCATAGAGGAAGGGGGAGGGTGGGGAAGGGGGTTATACCCGGGATATTGGTGGTGGGGAATGTGCAGTGGTGGAGGGATGGGTGTTTGATCATTGTGAGATTGTAACCCAAACATGAAAGTTTGTAACTATCTCACAGTGATTCAATAAATTTTTAAAAAGTTAAAAAAAAAAACAAAATAAATAAACAAAGGTCACTGTATCTGGAGTGATAGCACAGCATGTAGGGCGTTTGCTTTGCATGTGACCGACCCAAGTTCGATTCCTCCGCTTCTCTTGGAGAGCCTGGCAAGCTACTGAGAGTATCTTGCCCGCGCAGCAGAGCCTGGCAAGCAAGTTTGATATGCCAAAACAGTAACAAGTCTCACAATGGAGATGTTACTGGTGCCCACTTGAGCATATCAATGAGCAATGTAGTGACAGTGACAGTGACAATGACACTATCATTGTATCACTGTCATCCTGTTGTCAATCGATTTGCTTGAGCAGGCGCCTTTAATGTCTCCATTTGTCCCTGGGTCCATTCATGCCTGTTGGTGTGCTAATATAGCTTGATGGTGTATTAGGGGCTCTTTCTTGGTCAGGGGAATGAGGACTGTTGTTGTTACTATTTTTGGCACATCGAGTATGTCATGGGTAGATGCCAGGCTCTGCCATGATAAACAAAGATAGAAGCTAGAAATATCAAGTCCAAATTCTCTATAATTATTACTTTGCACAGTTGGCTCAGATTTGCTCCCAAACCCCCAGAGAGTTCCCAGAACCTTTCAGAGTGAAGCCTACGTACAGAGCGAAGGTTAAATTCTGAGCACAGCCAGGTGTGCCTCCCACCAAAGGGGGAAAAAAAGCAAATGCATGTTCTTAATAGTCTTCTAGATGCTCTACATAGCGTATAGAATATAATAGGGTTGTCAAAATTAATCACTTATTAGGTTATTATTTTATTCCATATGGAGTTAATAAATAATGACTTTGAAAGAGATGGGCTTTATCTAATCAAAGATATATAAAGATAAATATATATAAATTTAAAGATATATAAAGATATTTAAATATATATAAAGATATATAAATTTATATAAAGATATATAAATCAAAACAACAGAAAAATAGCAGAGGAAGAGGCAACTAACATCTGGTGGCCCATTAAATGCTTTTCAAAGGAAATGAATTGTAAAATTTTGTTATAAAGAAAAGTATTTATTCAAAATGCCTCACGTGCTGGTGGAAAAGGCAGCTCAGATAGAGAAGGGACCACCAAGTAAAGGACGCTTGGAAGGCCTGCTTGGGATGGGAGATGTGTGCTGAAAGTAGACTATAAACCAAACATGATGGCCACTTAATGCCTGTATTGTAAACCACAACACCCATAGGGAGAGAGAGAGTAAAAGGAAATACACATGACGTAGAGGCAGTGGGGGGGAGGTGTCATGGGGGATGGAGGGGTGGAGGTAGGGATTCTGGGAACATTGGTGGTGGATAATGGACACTGGTGAAGGGGTGGGTACTCGATCATTGTATGACTGAAACGTAAACACAAAAATTTGTAAGTCTGTAACTGTATCTCACAGTGATTCATTAATAAATAAATAAATACCTTTGCTAATTGATTTGTTCGAGCAGGCACCAGTAACGTCTCTCATTGAGAGACTTATTGTTACTGTTTTTGGCATATCCAATACGCACGTGTACCTTGCCAGGCTCTGGCACTCAGGCTCAATACTCCCGGTTGATTGCCGGGCTCTCTAAGAGGGGCAGAGGAATCGAACATGGGCCGGCCACGTGAAAGGTGAATGCCCAACCACTGTGCTATCACTCCAACCCCAATATTCTTAAGCAATGGTATGTCAGTATAATGAAAAAGAGAAATCCTAAAGTAATCTGTAACTATTCATTTAAAAACTTCTTACCAACATTATTTTGAGCAATTTAGTCAATGAAAGGACAGAATAAATAAGCAGATAAATTCACATAGAAAATAAGAGAATGTAAAATTAGATAAAGATATGTTTATTTGCCAATATTTTGAGACATAGAAAACAGAGCATCTGAGAGTTGCCCACTTCTTCCAACAAAACAAATTGAAACCGAATCCTTACAGAAAATAATGTCAAGTCATCAATTTTGCCATTGAAGGATTTTAGAAGTATGCTCAAATTAACAGATGCCATGCAGATGGCTGATCATCCTCACATCCCACTCTGAAAGACTGTCCATGGCACCTGCATGCTGAGCATGAAGCAATGACACCTCATGTCCATAGGACCCTCGCAGTCAATACTGGAAAGTTTTTCCTTGTTAAACTATATTCTAGGGATGTCTTTTATTTTATCCATGATACCTGAGAATACTACTGCCAACACATAGTGCCACTTCTTGATTGTCCTTTACTTGAAACTATTAAAACCAACTGAAGGTAGGCAATTCTAAAATTATATAAAATAGGACTCTTCTAATCTTTGAAGTGCTTTTCATTGAACAAAAATGAGCTGAGAATGGGTCTGAGCGATAGCACAGTATGTAGGGCGTTTGCCTTGCACTCGGTCAACCCAGGTTCAATTCCCAGTATCCCATATGGTCCCCTGAGCACTGAAAGGTAATTCCTGAGTGTATGAGCCAGGAATAACCCCTGTGCAATATGGGGTGTGACCCCTCCCCCCAAAAAAAGCAAAATAAATGAGGCTTCTCATTAATACAAAAAGTAACTCTCAGATATTAGGTCAAAAAGTGTAAGTAGATTTTAAAAAGCTACTCTAGTCCTAATTTTAATATAAATGTACCCAATAACATATTGCCAATCTTTGGAGACAGTTTAATAAAGAGAGGTTTATCCATACATGTTAATTTAATAAACATATCAGCTCTGTGCAAGGCACCGTAGTAGACAGAAAGATAATGAGACAAGATGTCAGCATTTACACCCTTTGTGGATCACAAATGGCTAAAAGAAATTATCAAGTATATAAACTAGATAAACAGATGTGCCCTGCATAAAATTTGAAATATGATCATATCTTTTCATGACAAATTATACAAGTTAACATCACACTCTCTAGAGGAAAACATGGATTTGCTTAGCAGAAAAATTAAAAATTAAAAGTGACACTGATTTTTTCTAAAAGTGAATAGGACTCTAAGAGTATTCATTGAGCTAATCTCGGAGCAATGAATGTAGCAATGAAATACACACAATCTGGATCATTTGAGAAGTCAACTAAGGGAAGAGTTACATTTTTTTGGATAGAATAAATGTTTAAATTTGAAAAATTGTAAAAATAAGTTTCAAAAGTGAGCTTGAGAAAACTTGGAATTTATCATTGCATAAACTAGATTCACCGGTATAAAGTATAATTTTATAATATATCAGATGTGCCTTAATAAGAGTATGGACCATAGAAAAGTATTTTTAACATTATTTTTGAAGAGTTCCTGACAAATGTCATTTGGGGGGAAGGAATGGAATGGCAGACCATCATCTTTATTTTGCATTTATGAATATTTTCTTTTTAGCTTGTCTTAAGAAGCAAATGAAAGCACCTTTGTTTGACTAAGTTATATAACTAAGTAAGAGTTTACATAAGTTATGACATAACTCTCTCCATCTATCAAGGAATGCAAGCTATATGATATTTCAGTTAAGTATGTAGATTTGGTTATATATGTTCATTAACATATATAAAATAACCTAAGACCACCTTAAAGGGGTGGTAACTGCAGTAGTAGAAATTTTATATGATACTGCAAGACTCAAACAACTTCACTTATAAAACAAAATGCACACTTAAATACTTTAGTTCATTTACTATTAAAATATAGCTATCTAGGAAGCCCCCACTTGGCACCTTTCCGCCGCCGCCGTCGGTTCCTGACCAATCTCCACTCTGCAGAAAAGTTCTTTGTAAAAAGAGCATAGCCCCACATCTTCAGTTGAGGTCCCTCCCAAGCTAAGGACAGCTCCAGATCGTAAAACCCATAACAACATGAAGAAACAGAGAAAATCCCCACCACCAGGAGAGAGCCAAGAAAATATCTCACTAACCGCAGCAGCAACCTCCCAGAAATACAACCTCCTCTCGGATAAAGAATTTAGAGAGGAAATTGTGAGGATGGTTCACAAACTCAATGCAACTATGGAACGAACTTCAAATAAATTAAGGGAGGATATGGATGCAGCATTGGAACGCTCCACCAAGATAATCCAAGAAGAAATGAGAGCAGAAATTTCAAAGCTACGAACAGAAGTTACACAACTAAAAGAATCAGTAGATGAAATTAAAAATTCCGTAGGAGCCCTCAATAGTAGAATGACTACAGCCGAAGACAGAATCAGTGAGCTTGAAGATCAGCTGCACAAAGCATGTAGGCAACAACAAATAATGGCAAAAGACCTCAAAATGGCTCTAGAGCGAGTTAGAATCCTAGGAGATGACCTCAGGAGAATCAACATAAGAATCATGGGAGTGCCGGAACCACATGGAACCAATCCCAGTGAAAAAAACACCATTAAAGACATCATTGCTAAAAAATTCCCAGAGCTAGAGAATGCGGACATCCGGATACAAGGAGTCCGAAGGGTGCCAGCTAAAAGGGACCCAAACAGAAAATCCCCAAGGCATATCATAGTCCGAATGATGGATGCCGTGGATAGAGACACAATACTGCAAGCAGCAAGATCAAAGAAAGAGATCATATACAAAGGTGCACCCCTTAGATTCACAGCAGACCTATCAGAAGAAACCCTCCAAGCCCGAAGACAATGGTGGAATATAGTGAAAAAACTTAATGAAATGAATGTCTCACCAAGAATACTCTACCCGGCTAAACTCTCAGTGAAACTTGAAGGAACCATACACTATTTCACGGACAAGCAACAGCTCAGGAACTTCATAGACTCAAGACCAAATTTAAAAGAAGGACTCAAAGGGCTACTATAATACAAGAAAAAAACCTACAACAACAACAAACCCTACAGAAAAGTGACACAAAATCCCATGATAATAATTTCTCTTAATGTTAACGGTGTAAATGCACCAATCAAGAGGCACAGAGTGGCAAAATGGATTCGGAAACTAAACCCAACTTTCTGCTGCCTACAGGAAACACATCTGAATAGTCAGAACAAACACAGACTCAAAATCAAAGGATGGAAAACAATCCTGCAAGCAAACATCCCTCTCAAAAAAAAAAAGCAGGGGTGGCCATACTTGTATCCGATAGCATAGACTTCAGGCTGAAAAAGATCAGAAGGGACAGCGAAGGGCATTTTCTATTCATCAAGGGATATGTACAACAGGAAGAAATCACACTCCTAAACATATACGCACCTAATGAACAACCAGATAAATACTTAAAAGAACTCCTAACAGAATTTAAGGAGGACATAACTAGCACCACGATAATAGTTGGAGATTTCAACACTGCCTTATCACCTCTGGATAGATTGACAAGGACAACACTCAGCAAGGAAACGATGGCCCTGAAGGAAGAAATGGAGGAGACAGGGCTAATAGACTTATACAGGGCTATACACCCCAAAAAGAAAGAATACCCATTCTTTTCCAGCGCACATGGAACGTTTTCCAAAATAGACCATGTCATGGGCCACAAATTATACTTTAATACAATTGGGAAGATAGAAATTGTATCAACTATCTTTTCAGAGCATGATGCACTGAAGATGGAAGTAAATCACACACAGACGCGGAGAACCAAATCAAACACTTGGAAATTAAACAACTCACTATTGAACAATGACTGGGTCAGGAAGGAAATCAAGGAGGAAATCAAGAGATACCTCGAAACAAATAAGAATGAAGACACAAGCTACCAGAACCTATGGGACACAACTAAAGCTGTGTTAAGGGGAAAATTTATAGCTCTGCAAGCCTTCCTCAGAAAGGAAGAAAGGGCCTATATAGATAGCTTGACTTCGCAGCTCAAGATCTTAGAAGAGGACCAGCAAAAGGAACCCAAACCAGATCGAAGGAAAGAAATAATAAAACTTAGAGCAGAAAATAATGATATGGAAACCCGAAAAACAATCCAAAAGATCAATGAAACAAAGAGCTGGTTCTTCAAGAAAATAAATAAGATTGATAAACCGCTAGCAAGACTCACAAAGAAAGAAAGAGAGAAAACCCTAATAAACCGAACCAAAAATGAAAAGGGGGACATCACAACAGAAACCAAGGAGATTCAAAGGATCATCAGAGACTACTTTGAAAGTCTGTATGCCACGAAACAAGAGAACCTAAAAGAAATGGACGAATTCCTTGACTCCTACAATCTTCCAAGACTGAGCAAAGAAGACATGAAATACCTGAATAGGCCCATAAATATCAAGGAAATCGAAACTGTAATCAAAAGTCTCCCCAAAAACAAAAGCCCAGGTCCAGACGGATTCACAGGTGAATTCTTCCAAACATTTAAAGAAGATTTGTTGCCAGTTCTCCTCAAGCTTTTCCAGGAAATTGAAAAGACAGGAACCCTTCCGAACAGTTTCTACGAGGCACATATCTCCCTAATACCAAAAGCAAACAAAGACACCAATAACAAAGAAAACTATAGACCAATATTCTTGATGAACACCGATGCGAAGATTGTCAACAAAATACTAGCAAATAGAATCCAACAACTCATCAAAAAGATCATACACCATGACCAAGTGGGATTCATCCCGGGGATGCAAGGATGGTTTAATAT
The DNA here is from genome assembly GCF_027595985.1 of Sorex araneus. Lineage (NCBI taxonomy): Eukaryota > Metazoa > Chordata > Mammalia > Eulipotyphla > Soricidae > Sorex > Sorex araneus. The sequence continues at coordinate 22,670,897 of NC_073308.1, read as the reverse complement.
TAAGAAATCAATCAACATAATCCTTCACATCAACAAAAGTAAAGATAAAAACCATATGATCATATCAATAGATGCAGAGAAAGCATTTGACAAGATCCAACACCCATTCATGATAAAAACTCTCACCAAATGGGTTTTGGAGGAACTTTTCTCAAGATAGTCAAAGCCATCTACCACGAACCTAGGGTAAGCATTATCATCAATGGAGAAAAACTAAGGGCTTTTCTTCTAAGATTGGGGACAAGACAAGGATGCCCACTCTCACCACTTCTCTTTAACATAGTATTGGAAGTATTAGCAATAGCCATCAGGCAAGAAAAAGATATTAAGGGGATTCAGACCGGAAAGGAATAAATCAAGCTCTCACTATTCGCAGACGATATGATGCTATACCTAGAGAAACCTAAAAGCTCTAGTAAGAAATTCTTAGAAACAATTGACCGATACAGTAAAGTCGCAGGCTATAAAATCAATACCCAAAAATCCATGGCCTTCCTATATGCAAACAATGAGACAGAGGAAAGGGACATGAAAAAAGCAATCCTGTTCACAATTGTGCCCCAGAAAATCAAATACCTTGGAATCAGCTTAACTAAAGAAGTAAAGGACCTCTACAAAGAAAACTATAAAACGCTACTCCATGAAATAAAAGAGGACATGAGGAAATGGAAACATACCCTGCTCATGGATAGGGAGAATAAACATTGTCAAAATGGCAATACTCCCAAAAACATTATACAGATTTAACGGGATCCCTATAGGGATACCCATGGCATTCTTCAAAGAAACGGAGCAAGCAATCCTGAATTTTATATGGAACAGTAAACGCCCACGGATAGCTAAAACAATTCTTGGGAAGAAGATGATGGGTGGCATTACCCTCCCCAACCTTAAACTCTACTACAAAGCAGTAACAATTAAAACAGCATGGTACTGGAACAAAGGCAGAGCTGAAGACCAATGGAACAGGGTGGAATATCCCCACACACAACCTCAAATGTATGATCATCTAATCTTTGATAAAGGAGCAAGGGATGGGAAGTGGAGCAAGGAAAGCCTCTTTAACAAATGGTGCTGGCACAACTGGACAACCACATGCAAAAAAATGGGCTTAGAACTCGACCTGACAGCATGCACAAAAGTCAGAACAAATTGGATTAAAGACCTCAACATCAGACCACAAACCATAAGGTACATTGAATACAAGGTCGGCAAAACCCTCCACGATATTGAAGATAAAGGTATCTTCAAAGATGACACGGAACTAAGCAATCTAGTAAAAACAGAGATCAACAAATGGTACTACATTAAACTAAAAAGCTTCTGCACCGCAAAAGATACAGTGACCAGAATACAAAGACTATCTACAGAATGGGAAAGGATATTTACACAATACCCATCAGATAAGGGGTTGATATCAAGGGTATATAAAGCACTGGTTGAACTCTACAAGAAGAAAACTTCTAACCCCATCAAAAAATGGGGCGAAGAAATGAACAGAAACTTTACCAAGGAAGAGACACGAATGGCCAAAAGGCACATGAAAAAGTGCTCTACATCACTAATCGTCAGAGAAATGCAGATCAAAACAACCACGAGATACCACCTCACACCACAGAGACTAGCACACATCCAAAAGAACAAAAGCAACCGCTGTTGGAGAGGATGTGGGGAGAAAGGGACCCTTCTACACTGCTGGTGGGAATGCCGGCTAGTTCAGCCCTTTTGGAAAACAATATGGATGATTCTCAAAAAACTAGAGGTTGAGCTCCCATTTGACCCAGCAATACCACTGCTGGGAATATATCCCAGAAAAGCCAAAAAGTATAGTTGAAAGGACATCTGCACTTATATGTTCATCGCAGCACTGTTTACAATAGCCAGAATCTGGAAAAAACCCGAGTGCCCTAGAACAGATGACTGGTTGAAGAAACTCTGGTACATCTATACAATGAAATACTATGCAGCTGTTAGAAAAAATGAGATCATGACGTTTGCATATAAGTGGATCAGCCTGGAAAGTATTATGCTAAGTGAAATGAGTCAGAAAGAGAGAGACAGACATAGGAATATTGCACTCATCTGTGGACTATAGAATAACAGAGTATAACACCTTTACTGCAAACCACAACACCTAATCAGAGAGAGAGAACAAAAGGGAAGACCCTGCAATAGTGGCAGTGTGGGGTGGGGGGAGACGGGACTGGGGAGGGTGGGAGGGATGCTGGGTTTACTGGTGGTGGAAAATGGGCACTGGTGAAGGAATGGTTTATCGAACTTTGTATGGGGGAAACATGAGCACAAAATTGTAGAAATCTGTAACTGTACCCTCACGTTGACTCACTAATTAAAAATAAACTAATATAAATAAAAAATAAATAAAAATAAAAAATAGAAGAAAAAAATATAGCTATCTATATGTAATATTTCTAGTATAAAGCCAATATTCCCTTTCTCAGAATAAAACACACTTGGCACTTTTATAGGCCTATTCAGATTTCTCCTTTTAAATTTTCTTAATTCTCTGCACTCTTACTAAATTTTGTACTTGTAAGATTTTCCAATTTTATGTAAATGCTAAACTATTTTTGCACATAATTTTCCATAATATTCTTTAAATGAATATAACTAATAAAATTTAATTTTGAAAAAAAACACACATTTTTGTGTAATTTAAATATGTTTGTTATATTCTTTAATATATGTACAAGTGTCAATACTCTACATAAAAAAATTCTTGTCTCCTGTATAGGGGATATAAAGAAACACAGGAAACACAGTAAGATAACAGCAAATGGTCAAAATCATCAGAACTGTAGATTTTTGTCTATAAAATCAAGCTTAAGTGAGGGTATATCGTTGGAAGAGACCCCTGGGACACTAGTGGAAGGAAGTGGGTTTTCTGGTGGTGGTACCAAAAAGTAACTGTAGTTCCTGTGACAACCTTCACATCTATAGGGTGACCAGACCAGCAGAAGGAAATCCAAGCAAACCCATTCCCATTCTACCCCGAGAGGGGCATTTCCAAGATAATTTCCACCCCATGGGTCTCATACCTTGGTGAGCAGACCAGAAAAAATATCATCACAAGGTTTTTCTCCACTTTAAGTTTAGAACTTATATATTAAAATTTGTGAGCATTTTTATTTTGAATAATATTCTAACAGTGTAAATATAATATTTAAAAGAGAAAGCGCAGGGGCCAGAGCGATAGCACAGCAGGTAGGGCGTTTGCCTTGCACGCGGCTGACCCGGGTTCGATCCCCGACATCCCATATGGTCCCCCAAGCACCACAAGGAGTAATTCCTGAGTGCAAAGCCAGGAATAACCCCTGAGCATCGCTGGGTGTGACCCAAAAAGCAAAAAAAAAAAAAAAAAGGGAGAAAGTGCAGAAAATAAAAAATATATATGCTAAGAAAAAAACTAAATCTCCATACACTCTTTTCAGTGTTTTGGGTCACACCTCGTGCTGGTCTGAGCTTACAACTGGCGCTCTGTTCAGGAGTCACTCCTAGCAATGTAGTGCCAGGGATTGAAACTAAATCAGCTGTTTGAAAGACGAGTGATTCAACCCTTGATTAGATCTCCTGCTCCTAAAAATTTTCACATATTTTACACTAAGCAAACTCACAGAAAATAGTTAACTTGAAAACTTGGAGGAAAGTAATTTTAAACTTGCCATATAAGTGAGTAATTACGGTAAAATTTAAAGTATATGTATAAATGTGATCAATAAAATTATTTCAGGAAAGTAATGGAAGGCATAGATAGATATATACATATATATTAACCTTGAGTTGAAAATATAACTATTAAATTATTAATTATATGCATTTCTTTTAGTTTTTACTAATGAAAATAGATATGCCAGATGCATTGCATAAAATAATTTGGTATCATATATCCTCAGTAATAATTTGTAACTTGACTGATACTTCTTTCTGTAAAACTTTTGCAGTCTGTCTGCAGCTGATACTATAGATGTATTTTAATATGAAATTTGCTAACTTGCATATGAAGATATTACAATCTATGGAGACATATAAGCAATGAATTCAGTTGTTTCATTCCACTGAAGACATTTATCACAAAACAAGTTCAAATATAATTAAAATCTCAATAGTTATAAAGAATGAAAAAGTAATTGCAGGAAAAGGCATTGTCAGTTTTTGTATTATCACTCAATGTATATCTTGTGTCTCGTGTGGAGTGCTTATATCAGCCAATAGCCATGGGCAGGACTGGCAGTTGAAAATGTCTATCTGTTGTGAGCTAAGTCTCATCCCTGACATGTTTGAAAGGAATAGATGCTGCAGCATAACACTTCATATCTGGAAGAAATGATGTATGCCTTATTAGTAATTAAGACATCAAAGTGATTTCTTGCCTATGTATAGAGATGCAGAGAAACAGATAAGAAAAAATCCAGTCCAGAGACTGGAGACCTAGTACAGCCAGTAAGGAACTTGATTTGCATGTATGTGATGGTGGTTCAATTCCTGACACTGAATTTGGTCCCCTCACCTCCCATCAGGAGTGATCCCTGAGTGCAAAGCCTAGTGTCAGCCCTGAGCACTGCTGGGGGTGGTCCCCGCATGGAAAAATAAAGAACAAGCTCATCTGCCCTGAGAGCTGAGTTAATCTTACTTGACTTATGCAGATATATGCTTGACTTCTAACCAAACCTACATTATCTGATACCTGTGACTTCAGATACATAGCAGGGAGTACCAACTAAGAGCTACAAAATATACAGATGCACATTATTTAAGGCAAAGCCTTTATTATGCAAACATTCACTAGTTTCTCAATGTAGAAACATCCTGAACTGTAATTGTAAATGATGTAAATTTTTTCTTTCAAACAATATTCAGAAATGAATTATACTATGGCCTAGTATAGGACTTTTGGTTCAATAATAGCACATTTATATATATGTATATATATATATATACATGGGAAAAAAGTTTTATTTTATTTTTTTCCCAGGCTGAAGCAATAGCATAGCGGTAGGGTGTTTGCCTTTTCGACCTGAGTTCCATTCCTCCACCCCTCTCTGAGAGCCCAGCAAGCTACCGAGAGTATATTGCTTGCATGGCAGAGCTTGGCAAGCTACCCATGGCATATTTGATATGCTGAAAACAGTAACAATAAGTCTCAAGATGGAGACATTACTGGTGCCCACTTGAGCAAATCGATGAGCAAAGGGATGGCAGTGACAGTGACTTTTTTTCCCGTTTTTATTGATTCACTGTGAGGTAGAATAACAGAGCTTTCATGTTTGAGCTTCGATCATACAATCATCAAACACCCATCTCTTCACCAGTGCATGTTTTACACCACCAAAATCCCCAGTATTGCCCCCGCCCCTCATTCCACACCCACCCCTACCTGTGTGGCAGACACTCTTTTTGTCTACTTTGGTTACCTTCAATATTTGAGCCCAGCCCCACCAACACTTATACCTGCTGAAAATGCAATGCTAGACAATGAGCTTTGTATTGCTTGTTATCTCGTGGCTGTAGGGATTCTAAAATTTTAATAATTAGGGTCTGGAGAGATCCCTGCAGCAATTTGCTCAGTTCTGAGATTAGTCTGTGTGTCTCTGGGTCATGGCCGTGTGGGAGCTAAAGTAGATGGTGGCCTGGTGTGGGCATGTTCTCAGAATCCCATTGGGGCAGGAGAAGGACCAACTCCTTCCCTGTCCCGTGAGGAGGCCTGGCATTTCCCACCACTGCCACTCGTATCTGGAGCTATTCGCTGAGTTCTAGAAGATGATGGCCGCTGGGATTCCTAGAGGGTAGGCAGTGGGGGGGGCACCTACCCCAACTGGACTGGTCCAGAGAAAATGGCTGATTGCAAAGTCCAGAGCCATCTCTGCAGCAAGTTTCTTGGGTCAGAGATTCATTTGTGTGTCACACATTTATATATTTTCATCTAGAATTATTATGGGACTTGTTAATGTTTGAGAGGATATTCATTAAATCTTTCATTTAAAAATAAAAATAATTTACTGTATTTAAAATTATGTGTATTTACTCTTTGAAAGAGTTATGAGAGAAAAGATGAGTACCAAATAAAAAGTAAGAAATGATCATCAATATAATAAACATATATTACCTAGAATAAACCTATTAAGGAACTAAAATTAATGTAAAACATGCTGTCACGATAAAACATGTGCAATGCTTGATTTTTCCCACTCCAATACTTATAAATAACAAACAACAGAGACAATCAACAGACCACAATATTCAGTGTAGCATCTAAGATGTAACTGCATAGGACTCTTGTTGTAACACTGTACATTCCAAAGGGCAAAGTTCCTCTTTCTTGGAATCATTTTTTTTTAGGTTTGACATGCTTTATTTATTTATTTGTGAATCATCATGACATATGCAATTACAAACTTGTTCATGACTGAGTTTCAGTCCCAACTCCTGTCTTAGGGAAGTACTGGAATTTGAAGTAAATCATTCAGATTTTATGTTGGTCAATGATAATAGGTATAAAACTGTAAAAGTGGAAAACAGCTTGGGGAAAGATTTTATAAATGCTTTACATTTCCATACAACATTAATAAACAAGAAGGCATAAAAATAATTGAAATTTTTAATATGATAAATCAAGTACTCACATGCAAGGATTAATATGCTTTGTACTTTTTTTGTTATTCGTTTGTTTGTTTGGGGGCCACACCTGCCTTTGCTCAGGGCTTACTCCTGGCTCTATATTCAGAAATCACTCCTAGAAGGAATTAGGAAATCATATGGGGTGCTGAAGATCTTGCTTTGTGCTTTCTTAAATGTCTTTAGAAAAGCATTTCCAGAATAAATATATTTCCTTTATGATCTGGTATTTAATGTAATGCTAAAATAAATGCATTAGTAGAACTGCCATTCTGAATCTCTCAGGAAAATAGTAATGCATTCACTAAGGGTAGTAAAAAAACTGCAGAGTGGGGAACTTGATGAGAAGAAAGATCAATATGGAATTCAAGATATAAAGAAAAAAAAGCATCTGCAGTAAAATCACAAGGCAACTTGTGTAGTGGATAGTGAATACTGAATCTCACTAACAGTTCATTTAATTTGATTTAGTATTTTATTTAGTATTATTAAAAATGTTAACAAAAAATCCTCATCATAATCTTAGAAGATGTCATAATAATTAACTATTATGACACTTTCACACATGTAAGTGTTGAATTAAAAAAAAATCTTTTTTTTTGTTGATGAGTATGATACGCCAAGGCTTCCTGCTTCTGTCCCAAGAAGTGATTTCTGTCAAATCTGCAAAAATTGCAGAAAAGTCTGCAGCTATTCTGCATAGTAAGATAATTTGATATGCATGGTTTCTCTCTCAAAGCACAAATGGGAGAAAAATCCTATTGTCTCAATACTTTTTATATTTTGTATAGTTATAACTCAAAGAATTTTATTTTATGCAAACCTCATAGTATTTCACAGTAATAAGTTTACTCATACTGTATATATATATATGTATATATATATATCCTAATTTATTTTATTTTTTTGCATGAGCATTTTCTGTGACAGCCAAAAGCAGGCTTGTTGTAGTTGTGGTGAAATTTTTTGGAATTTCATAACTACCTAATGTTATTTGGCACTTGTTTAAAATAGCTTTCTTTTTGTTCCTATTCTTGAGGTTTCTGCACTATTCAAGTTTTTTTCTGCAGGATACAAGCTCATTGTGGCATTTTTTCAAGGGCTTTCTTGAACTTTCTCTCTAAATCAAAGCCCTAATCTCATCAGGGGTAGTTTTCTCATTTCAGTTCTTCAATTATCTAAGTCATTCTCTCTATCCCACCTAAAGAAGTTAAAGTGGTAAGGGATTATGCTCACCAATACATTTTTAAATTCAATAGATGATTTAATAAGCATGTATATTACTATGTCTGTATTGATTCATATCCTCAAAGTAAATGATGCCTGGGAATATTTTGAGTAGAGATACAGGTAAGTTTTTTAGAGGAAAAACCAAAGACAAGAATTAAAGTAATTATGAAATAATTACACTCTAAAAGCAAAGTACCTCTGTAATTTGAAGTGCCTGGATTAATTATCCATCTCTAAAAGTTTTGAATACTTGATAAACAATAGGAATCATTTTTTCTAATTTATTTAAATTGTTCAGTCTTCCTACAGGGACAAGACACTCTTAACTGAATATTGGGGAACAATTCAAATCTAACACTAACAAATCAGTTAATGTAGCTATTGTGTTTGTTTTTCCATAGGAGTTAAATTGGGCAATTAATGAGATTACACTCGGGACAAGCATTAACTCTCTTTTCAAAGAAGACCACAGTGCTTCACAAACATGGAAAACACGCAAACTGTCATTGGACAGACCAATTAGAGTTACTTGAAGTTTGTTGTTATATTGTAAATTTCTTTCATAGAAAAGTAATTATTTGTAGTGGTTACCTTTAGAAAAGTAAAATTTTTAAGGGTTCTTCTATCTTTACCAGTATTCTCCATCTGTTCCTTTCTGCAGGCACTATTACTCTGTTCATACTAATCTGATTGTGCAATAGTTAGATATGAAGCGAATAGGCTCACTGCACAATAATTTAATAACTAGCTGGACTGGTATCCTATGTCTTTGATTAATTGGACACTATTTTTCTGTAAGGTAAAATAATGTGGAATTAGAAAAAAGAATTTACAAGGGAACTGAACCTTAAGAAGTTCCTTTGAATTATGTTTGCTTAATGGGGAACAAATTAAGGGTTTTATTTTATATAACAACTTATTCTTAAAGATTTGTTAAATTACTGGTGTAATAATAAGGAATAATACATCAAAATGTGAAAAAGTATATATGCAGTAAATACTTAACTGAAATATGTAATTGGTGTTCATACAGTTTTCTGTTTTCAGCAATAGTTTATTCATTTTCTATTGCCAATACAGTGAACAGTTCAGAGGCTTAAAGCAGCACAAATACCATTTACAGCACTGAATGTGTCTTAATTGCCTACAAAAAAAATTTTTATGGTTCTGTCCCTCTGGATGACCTTTAAGACAGTGCACCCTCACACACACTTTCTCCAGCTTCTAGAATTTTAATTCTTGGCCAGTAACCTTATTCTATTTCAAAACCAACAATGGCATAGTAGATATTTTATTTCACTGCATGTTCTAACTTCATATTTTTTAGAGACCTCTTCTAAAGTCTCTGTGATTAAGTCAACTTATCTGGGGTGATCTGAAGTAAATGTATCCCCTTTAAATTAATAATACAGAAACCAGAGCAATAGCACAACGGGCAGGGCATTTGCCTTGCACATGGCCCATCTGGGTTCGATCACCAGTATCACATCTGGTCCCCTGAGCACCGCCAGGAGTGATTCCTGACTTCAGAGCCAGGAGTAACCCCTGAGCATCAGCAGATGTGACAAAAAAAAACAAATAAATAAATTATCTCATGTGATGTGTTCAGGTAGCATATCCCAGACTCCAGACATTAGGATAGTTACACTCTGAGTGGCCATTTCTAGGAAGGAATCTATAAATATGTTTTTATGGAACAGAGAGTGCTAAGAACAGAGGCTGCTAAATGGGAAGTCTGAAATCTTGAGTGTTTTGGAAACACCCTGCATGGTGAGTGACAGCAGTCATTACATCAAAGGGTATTTATGTACTCGTGTACTCATGCTCTTTGCAGATAAGCTGAGAAACATGAAACATTTTTAGCGCCTGGCACACATTGTACCTACAGTTGGACAAGGTGATACACAGCCTTCTTTTTTGACAAGTCTCCTTTTAAACAAGTGGTGTGCTTTTCCTGGTGAATTTATCAAAAATGTTCCCTAAACATGCTGATAAATTCTGACTCTCAAGTTTGAGAAAGCTATATATGTCTTATGGAGAAAACACATGTTTGAAAAACTCTGTTTAGACAAGAATTGATCTGATGTCTGTTGTCCATACTTAACGTTAAAAATGAACAATGTATACTAAGTAAAGTGTTTTTCATCAAAATACAAAATAAAAGGGTACTCATGTTAGTTTGGAGATCAGCATTTTGGTGACCCCAAAATGATAAAAGGACTGGTAAAGTGAGGAATGATATAATTTGACAACATGAAAGACTAGCAATAATCTTTTCATATCTGAATTTTAGAAAGAGATGAAAAGGAATGATGATTGTGAAAGAGTAATGTTTATGATTTTTTCAAATATACCACTGAACTTAGTACAACTGAATGCCAAAGAGATCCGTCTTGTGAAACTGTTTAGAAGTCCCTCACTGTTGTTTAATACACTGAAATTGTCCTTTGGATCTCATGAATAACTTTATTTTAGAAGTTGTGATTTGCACCTGAAGTTTCATGGAACCAAAGGTTTGTGATAGGTGTTTAGAGCACCTGAGTCCCATGGATTTGGTAACTCCAGAAGAGTTTGGTTTCATATGTACTAGCTTTTTTTTTTTTTACTTGCACTTGAGGCTGTAACTTGGTGTGGTGGGCACCCTCCAGGCCAGGAGTATGGAGGTCAGGGGATGTTCTCTGGAGCTTCCCAGTGTATCCTGAAGGTGGTCACACAGGTGGATGCAAGTCAGTCCTGATGGAGGCAATTCTCCTGTCAACTCCAAGTCCAGCTATGTCACATTCATGTGTGATCCTTTCAAGACATTTGTGAGTTAATGGTAAACCTGCTCTAGAGTGTGAAGGCTGGGCCACAGGAAGGGGCAATGCATGGCTCAGAGACATGCATGATCTGAGATGGTAAAGAAAGACGACCTGGAAGCTGACCAACGTGGGAAAGGGGAAGTCCTGGGCCCTGGGATGGGGCACCTTGCAATGGTCACAATCCACACTGGCTTGTGACACTAGGAGAAGCTCGCACAGAGGGGCTCCTCCTGCCTCAGTCTTCTCCTGAGCATCCTCCTTCCAGACCTCTTGAGAATGACCTATATGGATTTTCCAGCCCTGTTTTGCTGGCACACAGGCTGTTTGAAGACAAGCTATGGACTATAATTTTTTAGTTTGTGTGATTAAAACACTATGTTCATTTCAAGCTGGCATTACACACAAAAGTAAATTTAAAAAAAAACCATGCCGATCATTTATATATTTTTAATGTGCCTTAGCTTAAAATGTGCTAAATACCAGTGAAACACTGAAAAGCTGGAGAAGGGTAGAAGATTTTTTTATTTTAGAAGTGATTGTCTTGCCCATCCAACATTCAATTTGAACAAGGAACTCTTATTTTCACTTTACACTGATACCTGAAAGTGTTGTAGTATCAAATAGTGAGGACAGTAAGAAGTAGGTTGTAAGAAGTAAGTAAGACAGTAAGATGGTATAGGAAAGAAGGGAAAATTGGCTCATAAGTGTCCTGCAAAGGTGGGGAGTTATAAAGGGATAAATCAAAGGTAGATATTGAGAAGGGATTTAGATATCTCTCAACTGAGGGTCTGAGTCAGGAGGAACTAGACTTTGAGAGTTTCTATGGAAGTTAGACAGAATACAAAATTTCATTCCATAAAATAAATGGCTAGTTACTTTATTGTGGCTACAAAATTTGTAATTTAGAAAACCAAAGAAGGAAATGCTTACTTCTAAAGAGTCAAAGAATATTCTTTCATTGAGAGAAGTACTAAAGCATTAATTCACTTATCTATATGCCTTAAATTGTGAAATGTTTCAAAGAAAATTAAAATAGCTAAAATAAAACAATCAATGCTGCCAAAGAATAAGAATTGAGAAAACACCTAGGGATTACACCTTACAAGGCATTTATATGAACTAATTACTTATTAGCTTATTCTATTTAAGTTAGATAGAAAGGACAATCTCAAGAGTCAGATTCATTAATTACTAAAATTAGACATTATCAAATGAAGTAAATTTTGTTTTAATCTAGATAGTCTCAAAGGGAATAGATATATTCTCATCTGACAGGGATGATTTCTTTTACATAATTGCATCAAATTGAATCTTTAGGCCATTATTAACTTTGCTTACTGAATGTTTGTTCTTGTTTTGCTTAACAAGTGATTGATTTCAAAGACCATTAAGATTCTAGGGAGGCATTTAACCTACTTTTCCATTTTATTGCACCGCCCTGATAAAACCTAATAAGTCAAAAGATCATATTTCTTAAGTCTACAACGTATAATGTTGCTTTATGTTTCATTATAATAGAAAATTCTATAACTTTTAAGATTCAAATTACTATTTAGAAATAGGAGAACCAGGAGTGTTCATTTCCAAAAGAATATTAATCACATGCAAGATACATGTAAAGCAATAGTATATATTAAGAGGCTGTAGCAATATTGCAGTGGATAGATGCTCGTCATGAACATTGAGAACTGGATTTGAACCCTGGCAATATATATGACACCTCACCTGAAGTGACCCCTGAGTACACACTAAGGGGTAAGCCTTAAGCATAGTCAGCTATATCTCAAAACCCCACCCCAACCCTCCAAAACAGATCTTTAAATATATTACTATTAATTTATTAATATATTATGGAATATATATATACTTTGAATGTAAACTTTCCTGGGATATTTGTTAGGTTTCAATTAATGGATTATCTTGGCAAAATTAAATGATCTATAAATTCCCTTTGTTTTTTATTTGTAAATAGTACATATGCAGTATGATCACCACAAACATAACTAAAATTACAATAATCTGATCACTTATATGAGTAGATATTTGTAAAGTACATATGTATTAAAGATATATTAGAATTCAATGTCTATTATAGAAATATTTTCACACCCATAGAAATAATTTAAAGATACATTTTTAAATTATTTTACTAATAATGGGTATATATTTATACACTAGCCTTCCTCCAGATATCTGTATAATTTATCTGTTAAAGTTGACCACTCTACTCAAAACTATATTTAGATCTATTTTGTCTAGACAAAATCAATTATTTCAGAGGAACAACTATTTCCATAATACTGAACTGTCCTCTACAAAATCAGGACTAATCATTGAACTCATTCATGCAAACGTCTTCTAGACATATAAGGGTAAAAATTATTCCCTTCACATAGAATTTTTATTCTAGTAGAGGTTATACAGTAAATAATTAAAAGCTGAATTTATATATGTACTATGTAGAAATTAAACCTTAGGTACATCTCAGAGAACAATGAAGAAGAAGGTAATATTTTTAGGTGGATGATAAATTCCTATTAATGATTTAATATGCAAAATTCTGAATAAATTGATAGAAAGAGTGTCAAATAAGTAAGATCATAAAGCAGGTAGTATTTTAATCTAGCTCCTTTTTTTTATCAATATGTAGTTCACATTTACCCATACATATGCTCACTCCATATTTATGATTGATGGGTAGTGTATCATAAAATACAAGTTTCAGAGTTCATATATTTTCTTCCCTAACAGTATGGATAACTCCAATTGTTACCACTTAGGGGATGAATAAAGTCATTATATTCCACTACAGATACTGTTTTGCCAAACTTACATCTCATTTGACTTGCCTAATTCCTTTTAAGAAGATTCATGAGTATTCTTTTACCATTATTAGACCCTACCACACTTTTGGATGTGACTTGCCATTTTCCCTTATAACCAGTACAATTTAAGATGTCTAAGTGGATCAACATGGAAAGTATCATGCTTCATGCTAAGTGAAATGAGTCAGAAAGAAAGAGACAGACATAGAAAAGTTGCACTCATTTGCAGAATATAAAACAACAGAATGGGAGACTAACACCCAAGAATAGTGGCAATAAGTACCAGGTGGCCTGCTCCACGGCTTGGAAGCTGACCTCACATGATGGGGGAGAGGGCAGCTCAGATAGAGAAGGGAACACCAATTAAAGTTTAGTGGAGAGTCCAGCAGACTATAGATTGAACAGGATAGCCACCCAGTATCTCCATTCAAACCATAACACCCAAAATGAGAGAGAGAACAATAAAGAATTCCCACGGGGGTGCAGCAGGGGGACACAGCATGGGGGGGGACCCTGAGGCCATCAGTGGAGGAGAATGGGCACTAGTGGAGGGATGGGTACTCGAGTATTGTATAAGTGTAACACAGGCATGAAACTCTGTAACTTCACCCTCACGGTGACTCATTGATAAAATAAATAAATAAATAAATAAATAAATAAATAAATAAATAGACAAATAAATAAATAAAACGTCTAGGTGGTCTTATATTTCCCAGCTCTTATATTTTATTATTGGTTTTATGTCTTAGCACTTCTGCATAGTGAATTTTATTTGTATTTCAGTTATACTTCCTGAACAACTAGTGACTAAAGCATATTTGATGTGATACTTAATATCTTATTTTATATCTTCTAAAACTTGACTTAAGTGTCTTTACCCACTTATATTGAGCTGTTTGTCATTAAGAATTTTCTAGAGTCCTTTGTAAATGACAAGAAAGAAGTTATACATGCTATATTAATATTTTAATTGTTTACATGATATATTAATTCTGTAAATAATTTTCCCATTTTGTAGTTTCCATCTAATTTTCTTGACTGTAAAACTGAAAGTAACAAATGCTTTCAGTTTTAACAAAGTATAATTTTATTGGCCCAGGAGTCATTGCTCTAAGTCTCCTGATATTCTTACTAAACTCATTCTTATTATGGCTATTATCTCTTATTTATGTAATTTATCTATGATGTTTATTTTTTTAATCTTTGGCCCACACCCAAATATGCTAAGGGATTGCCTCTTTCTCTGTGGTCAGGAATCACTCCTGCAGTCCTCAGGAACCACGGCTGGGTTGGGGGAGGCTCCAGGGACAACACAGAAGGAAGACACTTAAGTACTCCACAGTATTCTATGTCTACAATGGTTTTTGAAACTGTAGCACTGTACCACTGTCGTCCCATTGTTCATTGATTTGCTTAAGCAGGCACCAGTAACGTCTCCATTGTGAGACTTATTGTTGCTGTTTTTGGCATATCGAATACCCGCAGGTAGCTTGCCAGGCTCTGCCGTGCAGGCGGGATACTCTTGCCAGGCTCTCCGAGAGGGACGGAGGAATCAAACCCAGGTCAGCCACGTGCAAAGCAAACGCTCTACCCACTGTGCTAAACATACTTCAATAAATTCCCATAACTTAGTGTCCAACACACACACAATCACACACATACAAACTGCAAATTTCTCTTCCACAGCTCTGGAGTGTATGCATTCAAAATAAGGTGTCACCTTGGTTGTTGTCCCCTTGACATTTCTAAGCAAAAACTGTTTATCCTTTCCACCTCTGACAGAAACTATTTTCCTAATTGATGCATTATCACTCCCATTTTCACCATTGTGTCTTTTTTCACAGCTTTCTGTGCCTCTTCTTTGAAGGACACCAGCCATTGGATTTAGTGCCAGATTCTATCTAAGATGACATCATCTGGATATTCTTAATTGTATCTGCAAAGACATGTGACTGCAACAGAAGTTCACATTCTGAATTCTACAGAGCATAAAAGTAAGATGTTGCCTCAGTCACTATACTATCAACAGACATTCTAACTGGACAGCAGCTATTAGTAAGTAAAAATATCTTTTTTAAATGTTTAAGAATGGGCAGCATAACAAATTTGTTTTCTTATACTAGATATGAGTGGTGCTGTTGTATTTTATCTATTTTTATAAAGATACATTTATATATAAACATTGTATACATGTATGCATATTTGTGTGTGTGTTTGTTTTGGGGACCGCCAACAGACTATAGTGAGGAGCTTATTCCTGGCTTTCTGTGCTCAGGGATCGAAGATATTCAGGAGATCACAGGTGGTGCCAAGTTCAAAACCAAGTAACTACTTGCAAGGATACTGCCTCACACCCCTACTATTTCACAGGCCCCAGTAAGTATTTATTAAGGAAGTATTGTATATCATATAACTTTTGTTTAATAACAGAGTACAAAGAGAAAAATCCCTGTTCTTTTAGAGTTTAATTTTCTCCTTATTAGCCCAAGCAAAACAGGGGATTCAGAGTTCTTTTAGAACCACATTCTCAGACCTTTTGTCCTGAAAATCACCAGGAGTGGCCTCTGGACATTTGAGTTTGGATTGAGAGTTCCTGGACCCCAAAATTATATTTCTTAGGTTAGGGATATTGTTCCAAGTGGTGGAAATATAGACCTGGCAGGTCTGAAGCCTGGAGTCAGTCTTGAGCACCTCCAGGTCCTCTCAGCGGCTCTGGGTAGAGTCTAGTGTCCCTCACACACTATGGGTCTTCCTGAATTGTCCCTTAGCACTGCAGTGCTGTCTTGAACACTGAATCCTCAGGAGCCCAGGGCAGGACCCCAGGTCCCCAAGCATTGCTGAGTAAAACCCCTACACAAAATTTAACTGTGTCTGGTCAGAGCAGGTTCTCTACAGATTTTCTTTTTCAATTTGTTTCCCAATTCAGGAAAGATTCATTGTTCAAAGTAAGTGTAGCAAATTATATTCTCAATGTTTTTTGTTTTCATTTAGAAATGTGAAATACTGACTTAAAAGACCTAACAGAACAATGAAATAAAACTTTTTGAATTCTTGTCTATCCACAGTGAAATCAGTGAAACAGCCTCAAAATAAACAATTGTCTACAATAAGAAACATGTTTCCTTATGAACTTGACATTCTAATAATTCTCATATTGACTAGGTTCCCAATCAATTCTAAGGGCGTTTTATTTATCTTTATATTGGTATAAAATATCTACAACATGATGATATTTTATGCTAAAACTATTAAAGGAAAACAGTTTTGATCTGCAATTGCAATATGAAAACAATGAGAAATTAGTTGGCTGACATGTGGAAATTAATGAAATATCGATTTTATCATTTGATTATGGGTAAATGTAATCAAAACAAGAATGTCTTAAGTCTGCCTAATGCGCAATATAGGAAACATTCAGATAGAAAACAGCATTCGATAAAAATTAAAGTATGCTAAAGTCAGGGCCCTGGAGTGAGAGCACAGCAGGGAGGGCGTTTGCTTTGCATGCAGCCCACCCAGGTTTGATCCCCAGAATCCCATGTAGTCCCCTGAGTACCACCAGGGGTGATTCCTGAGTACAGAGCCAGGAATAATCCTTGTGACTCAAAGAAACCAAAATAAAAAAACAAAGAAAGAGAGAAAAAAAGAAAAAAAGAAAGAGAGAGAGAAAGAAAGAAAGAAAGAAAGAAAGAAAGAAAGAAAGAAAGAAAGAAAGAAAGAAAGAAAGAAAGAAAGAAAGAAAGAAAGAAAGAAAGAAAGAAAGAAAGAAAGAAAAAGAAAGAAGGAAATAAAGTATGCTAAAGTTCACACAAATCCAATCTGCTAAGGCATGAATATATTCTTATAATATATTTTTAAACAAAATTTACATATCAAGGGTCTAAATAAAGTCAAGGTTAGCTCTGAATATTAGATGATTAACTTCTAAGAAAACTTAAAGTTACAGGTTTTGATCTTACTCTTTAAAATTCCTTATTCCATGTGGTGGATAACATGTACCCTTGTCTCTGCTCTCTTCTATACCTACTAAGAATTGTCACTGTAAAGCAGAAATCAGAGACTTAAAAAGGGAAAATATTCTTTACTGGAATTGCCTACGGATTCCACAAGTAGTCATTCATAATATATAAAGCTGAATTTTCCTTCTGTAGTCTTAGAGATTGTGAATTCTCTAAATGCTGTTAGTATCAGTTTCATTAAAAAAATAAATGTCCTCACATTAAAATCTTAATAACAGTTGTATATCACCTTCCTTCCTTCCTTCCTTCCTTCCTTCCTTCCTTCCTTCCTTCCTTCCTTCCTTCCTTCCTTCCTTCCTTCCTTCCTTCCTTCCTTCCTTCCTTCCTTCCTTCCTTCTGTTATTGGACCACATCCAGCAGTGCCCAGGGCTTACTCCTGGCTCTGAGCTCAGCCATCACTCCTGGCGGTGCTCAGGGAAATCATACGAGATACCAGGGATCAAACCCAGGTTGGCTGCCTGCAAATAAGTGACTTATCTGCTCTATTTCTTTAGCCCCATCAATTTTTTAAATATAAGATACTGCCAATTAATTATGTAATGTTTCAATTGTCTTTGTAGACTTGGAAAGATTAAGAAAGTGAGTAAGGAAGCTACAGCTTCTGAAGTTTTATCAGAACTGGCTATTAGAGAGTATCTCAGTCACACAACTATTTTTATTTCTCTTTTATGTTGCTTAGCAAAATAGTACTTTCCCAAATAATAGACCATAGGGTGTTTTATGTCTCAAACACTCGCCTCAAAGAGCATTGGTTTTGGATCAAAGTATTGATGCAAATTATTGATCCCAAACCCAAATTTAACAAAACAGTTTTTATTTTAGATTAAGAAAACTTAAACCAGTCCCTCCTCTAGTACTTCAGATGGATTAACTCTTCCTGAACTTTGCATTCTCCATGGAGTTCTTGGCTAGAAGGTGAGGTTGCATGAATCAAATGTATACAAATTTGGTCTTGAGAAGGTAACGAGGGAAAAGTCTTTTGGGGATTTATGGGAACTTTTTAAGGGGAATAAATGACCTATTCATACACACCTATTATCAATAAATTCAAATATCCTTGTCATTCAATATCAGTATTTCACAAATGTATAAATGATGTAACTCTTTTATTTAGTAGAAATCATTAGTAATATATTATTTGTCCTCACTTAGCCATAAAAAGTCCAGATATAGGTAAAATTAAGGATCATTGCTCTGAATCTATTAACACACAATGGTCATATCCAACTTAAGGGAATAATGGAGATAAAAAATCAATAACTACTCCCATGGCTGAATCTATAGACTCCATTATTGGAGTCTATCTGCTGTACTGCTGAAGATAAAATAAAGCTACAGTTGATTGAAATTAGGATGAATTTAATACTCTAGGAGGACAGATTTGAAGAGTAAACTAGTTAGTAAATAGACATACTGAGTTCTGTGTGTAAACCTAAGTGATACGTAAGGTGACATTTATCCTAATTTCCATATTTCCAGTTCACTTTAAGATTCTTTCCTTAAGGCTATTTCTCCTATATGCTACCATCATGCATACCTAAAGTACACTCTTTAGACCACAAATAATGCCCATGAAATGGATGTTTTTATTAATAAAAATTTAATTTTTGTTACTATAATGTGACAATTTTAACACACATGTATTTTTTCTATTCATTTTTTTTTCTTTTTGGGTCACACCCGGAGATGCAAAGGGGTTACTCCTGGCTCTGCACTCAGGAATTACTCCTGGAGAAGCTCAGGGGACCGTATGGGATGCTGGGATTCGAACCCAGGTCTGCCACGTGCAATGCAAATGCCCTACCCGTTTGCTATCGCTCCAGTCCCTCTATTCTTAATTCTATCAAAGTACGCTAACACACAGCTTTAACAGGTACAGAGTTTCTGAATGAGCTCATAAAAGTTCAATATAACCTCCTCTTCTCCACTAAACACATACATCCAGAAAGTTTGAAGTTTCCTACTATAAACAGAGAAAATAATTTTCAGCTTTATCAAATAGCACAATTTTACTTACAGAATTAAAACACATTTCTGGAAGAGAAAATAGTGGATTAAAATGAATGCACATTTTAAAAGTGTTTCCAAAGATAATGCACAATTTACAGTTTTACAAGTATGATAGAAGATGTTTGTGATTAATGTTCAATTTAGAATACTGCCAAGAGTTTTATTTTTGCTAATGGTATGTGTTTATATTCTTCTGTATTTATAAGTGCCCTGGCCAGGTTTTCAGTATTTAGAACCCATGTGAAGGTGATTTAACTTCCAACAGGGGAGGAGTAGCTGATGTAAGACATAGAAAACTAGAAACCTGACTTTAAACAGAAAGGCTTGGAAGTGACAGAGTCCTACCAAGACAGCAGGGACTTGAGGAATGAAGATAACCAGGAAGAAGGAACATGAAGAGATGTGAGGCAAACATTTTTTGACATGAGGCATGTGTCACTGCAGCACTGCGTCTGGAAAGCTAAGCAGACCTTTCATTACTCTCCAGGGTCAGGGAGAAAAAAATCAATATCAGGTCCTGCGGTGGTGGAAGGGACATGACAAATGTGCCCGCCTTCCCGATGTGACCAATTACACACCAGGGGTAATGATGCATCAAAATAGACAGGCCCTTACAACTGAATCAGAACTCCAAGGAGGCTCAGGTCCTGATTGGAATAAGCGACACTTCCCATTGAAGGAAGTTGCTGTGACTGAGAGCCTCAAATTCCTTCTTCTCAAAAGCTTGTACTCACTGAAAAAAGTCATAGCGAGGAGATTCCAGAATAAATTGCTGAAATAAAAACAAAATTACCCACCAAACATTCAAATATTACATTTGTTAGGCAAAAAATAGTAAGATAATGCAACGATTTATTCGAAAAGTAGTGAGGAGCAGATGCTATTTCTATTTGGTTCAGTGAAATCCAGTGAAAGCACAAACAGACATGTCAGAGTTTCCTATATACCAATTAAGGGGAATGTGATAAATCTAAATATATTGTTTTGGAAAGATTGTTATTTTGATAAAAATGGAATGTATCAATAGTAAAACATGCATAGAATACTTGCATATTTCTGACATATATACATTATAACTGTAAAAATGTGTAGAAACAGGGTGGTATTTGCCAAAACTCACAGTGTATAGAAAGGACAGGGAAGGGGCGTTCAGCTGATGCTGGTTGCCTTACCTATATGGTTTCTTTTCAAAGTGAATTCATCCACTTACTTCATGTATAATTGAACTGTTATTTTTACATTACCAATAAAATAGCTGAATAGAGGAACCCTCGACTTTAATGCACTGCCTGTTTTTCCATAGACAAGCACAACTAGAATGGAGGCCAGGGACAGTCTATTTCTCAATTCTACTTATCTACAGGAAAAGTGTTATCAGATGAAAAAGATTTGTGGGGGGGGGGCTGGAGAAATAGCACAGCGGGTAGGGCGTTTGCCTTGCACGCGGCCGACCCGGGTTCTAATCCCAGCATTCCATATGGTCCCCTGAGCACCACCAGGGGTAATTCCTGAGTGAAGAGCCAGGAGTAACCCCTGTGCATCACCGGGTGTGACCCAAAAAACCAAAATAAATAAATAAATAAAAAGATAAAGATTTGTGGATATTTAGGTTCATGATTCTGCGCAAAGTCATTTCTTTAGAAAAGTACTGGTTAAGACTGCATCAGTGAATTGTAAATAATTAGAGGAACGTGGTGGCTATTACAACAATAAGTGGTGATATTTTAAATATTTAAGTAATGTGCTGTGATAGAGACCTTTCATGTTTGGAAATGAATGGATTTTATAAAATCCTATATGGTAAGCAAATTTTAGTGAAGAATCTCTTAATACATCATTAAATAATGGTATATACGGATGTATAGATAGTGGGGAAAAAAGTGAGTGTACCGGCTCGTAAAGATATCTCTGACACAACTACACAGTGTTAGTTAAGAAAAGTGACTATTATGACATTTTCTTATTAATTTGTGAAAAGAAAGAGTGTTTATTCTAATTAAGAAAAACTAGCACTTGGAATGGAAAGGGAGAAGTTGACAGGAAACTCTGTAGAGACAGTCAACTACAGTGTTACAGGTAAGAAAACAGTTTGTAAAAGCGACTTAGTCCTTTATTCTTACCACTGGGAATGAGAGCACTGATGTTTCCATAGAGAGTTTGTGCATTCAGCTCATTTTTTGTGCTACCTTCTGTTACACTCAGACATCAAAATATCTTGTGTAGAACTAATGTGATAATCTGTTTGGTAAGGAAATTTGTTCGAGCAACCTCCTGGTCCCAGATGTTTCAAATGCTCCAAAGTATACTGTAAAACACACTAATGCCAAAAGAGGAAATTAGAAAAAAGGAAAGAAGGATGTCTTATTTAACAAAATGTTAGTATTCTTCATAATACATTCCCCATTCGGACAATCATGATATATGACCATAAGAAAAACAGTCAAATATTTAGAGAGCATCATTTAAACCTATGTGATCCATCATTTCCTACACATTGTAATCACTGTCTTTTCTGACTGAATTTGGTTAATACACAATCTGCAAATTCAGTACTGCACAAAATTTACTTTGAAAACCATTTCGATAATGTAAGCACCTTGTTTTGCTGCCTGAAACAGAACCTCATGAGTTGAGAATAGCTTATTCTAAACAATTCTGAGAGTCTCAAGTTACTTTGAATCTCTTAAATTGTGCTATGTAGGAGATAGGAGCTAAGAGTCTATTATTCAACTTAGTCCTAGAATATGAGTTGATGATAAATATAAAAACGGGAACTTCTGCGTTGAAGAAGTTCCTATTTTTCTATAAGACAGAAAACAACTGGTAAATTAAAATGTCAAAAATAAGACTTGGAAAGTCATTGAAACTTCCTTGTCAGACCTGAAATTCTTCCTTCAACCCACTCATCTTATTTTGCAAGTAATATGAACCACCAACTATTCTTTTATATCCATCTTGATAAATGTGAATTGCCTATATAAAGGGTGTTAATTATCAGGGATAAGTATTCTATTGTCAATAAGACTCATACTTTAAGTAGACGCTAATTTATAATCATTGCAGCACTATTCAGAGTAGCCAGCATCTTGAAGCAACCCAAGTGCCCTAGAACAGATGAGTGGATAAAGAAACCATGGCACAACTACATGATGAAATACTATGCAGCTGTTAGGAAAAAAATGCACCATAGCACTGTTGTCCCATTATTCATCAATTTGCTCGAGCAGGTACCTGTAACGTCTCCATTGTGAGACTTGTTACTGTTTTGGGCATATCAAATATACCATAGAGAGCTTGCCAGGCTCTGCCATGCAGGCGGGATACTCTCGGTAGCTTGCTAGGCTCTCTGAGAGGGGTGGAGGAATCGAACCTGGGTCAGCCACATTCAATGCAAACGCCCTACCCACTGTGCTATCGCTCCAGTCCACACATGAAAAGAATTGTTCAAATAATGAGAATGAAAAACATGAAGTCATGAAATTTGCTTATACATGGATGGAAATAGAGAGTATCATGCTGAGTGAAATGAGTCAGAGGAAAGGGCCAGGCATAGAATGATTGCACTCACTTGTGGGACATGGGAAAAAAAAATATATGAGAATTTGAAAAAGAAGAAATTTGAGCCAGGAGGTCTGGCCCATGGTAGGAATCTTGCCAAAAAGGGGAAGGGGAATGCAGTTAGGACAGAGAAGGGAACACTATAACAATGAGAGTTGGAAATGATCACTCCAGACAAAGCATTGATGAAAGGAGGTGAAGTGATATGTATGATACCCTTTAAGTAACAGTATTGTAAACATAGTGCCCAAAAGGAAAATAGGAGACATATATATATATATATATATATATATATATATATATATATATCGAGAGAGAGAGAGAGAGAGAGAGAGAGATGACAGGGGGCAGGGGAGCTTCCTCCGTAGGGGCAGGAATGGGAGCTGGTTGGAGGGAGACTGGGGACACTGAAACTCAATCACTAAAACTTTGTGGCTATCTCATGGTGAGTCAAATGAAAATATTAGAAATAAATAAATAGATGCTGGCAATCAATCCCTCATAACTATACATTTTGTCCCATTTCCAAAGTTTGTGGCACTTCAGTTGACAGGTCTGTCAACTGAATTTAGAATAGCCTCCTAAAACGGACCCAACAGACAATACCTCCTTTTTCCCTAAATTAGACGTTTCTCAGGGATCTTCCATATTCAGAATTCTAGTGTACAAGGTAATACTAAGGGTGCTCTTACAAGGTTCTTTCACTAATTCTTCTGCAAACCAAAGACAATCAGAAAACTATGCCTTAGGGAATAGGGAAGATTTGTGAAAAGAAAAATAAGTTCAACTAAAACTGCCAAAATTTAGATTGTTCTCAGTTTTTGTTTTTGCAAGGAGACTGTAAGTGAAATATAGTAAATGTTTTGATTCAATTGAAATATAGCAACTCTTTGAGTTTGTTTAATCATTTACCTTATTGGGGTGGGGTAAAGGCATGAATTTATTTTTAAAGATATTCAGGCACCTTAAGTTCCAGTAACTTGTCCAAGGTCATACACTGTAAAAAGTTACACACAAAATAAACAAAAAATATCCTCCCATATGTTCCAAGATGATTAGATAAGTCTGCATTGTGTCTCTATCACAATAGCACCAGTTGCATTAAATCATCAAGAAAAAACTCTGCAGTATGTTTTTGAAACTACTAAAAGATAGTCCTCAATAGGTGCCAGGTGTGATAACTGTTGTCAGTAAAACAATAAATATTAATATTTTTTCATCTCTACTTAACTTGTTTAAAATTTTCTTTTCTTATTTCAAGAAATAATTTTCAAAACGTTTTAGCATATTCATCCTAAGGGGCTTTTGCTTATCCTCCTCGGGGTGTTAAGTTGAAAGAAATTATATTGAGTTAAAATGGTTGGCAGCCCACTCCTGACTTTTGTAACCTCGCTTTGTTCTGCTTCTGTAACCATGTTTATGCCCCAAAACTGTATATTACAATGTACTATGCCTGGATCCTGTCACTTACATCCTGACATCTGCCTGTCGGTTGGGTTGGAATTCACATATGTGCCTAACAGGTAGGGACCCGCTCACAGAAGGAGTTGCTGAAAACAAGGAGCCCAGATAGTGACTCCGGTCCCACGGCCCAGCAGATGGTGACTCCGGCCCAGCAGATGGTGACTCCGGCCCACCACATAGTAACTCCGGACAAACCCCAGGGCAAGGAGATTGAAAGAATGTCTTTGGACACACGAATTCTAAGATAGTGGCTCTGGACGAGGCTACGTGACAAACGTGACTGACGCAGAGGACTCAAGCCCTATAAAAAGGCTGGCCTAGCTAGCACAAATCACTGCATCTACTAGGGGTGCAGCCCCAGCATGTTGGTCTGAATAAACTTTTGTCTTGCAAGACTGGCCCGTCTCTGCTTCTTGCGGCTCCGGACCCAACAGGGGCAACCTGAGATACTGTATGTACACCTTGGTTTGATAAAGTTAACATTCATCTGTAATCCCATATACTTTGTCCTCTTAAGTTTATAATGAGATTATTCATAAAGATAAAAATAATGAAGGTAAATCAACAATATTATAAGAGTAATCACAGACTTTGATTTCATCGTTATGTATTTATCAAAGATCAATTTGAAACACAGGACCTCTGAAAGGTTTAAAACTATTAATTATTAAATGCTATTTATCTAATGATTTATTAAGGATAATTTATTAGCCAATAAATTATTTACTTATTATATAGTACCACTTATATAGCTGATATTAACAAAAGGAAAATAATTCAATATTCCGAAGATAAGACACTTGAAAACATTTTGAATAAAAGATCAAATCCTATATAGTTCTAAATGAATGGGTTAATTCATAGTTAATGTCATGTAGAAGAAATCACTGGTGGATTTCATTTGCATGATGATGTGGATGTTTCATAAGGAAAATAAAGGTATGATAAGTGAATCTAACTTAATAAGTTACAAAATAAGCAGATTGGAGTTGGATATCTAGAGTTCTCCTGTAGGATAATATAGCCTCAGGTAGTTTAGGTTTATTGGGTTACTCCTGTTACAGTGCTCCTATTCCTCTTTGTTTATTTGTAGCTTCTTTCTTAGTGTTCTGCTGACTTGTAAATAATGTTTTTCTCTTCTCCTTGAGTCCTTTGCATAGTTTATTCAGAGCAAGTCCTTTTTGTATGGACACAGGAAGACTTAACAAATGTTATGCTTTTGTAACCTGGGAGTCATTTGACTCTACATGATATTTTCCTCCTGGGCATCTGTTCTCTCTACCTAAGCCTCAGCTGCCCTTACTTCCTAGCATCCCCAAAGCAGGGGTCCCGACGCGGGACGAGAAGGACCCAGGGCAAGTGGTGAGTTGTGTGCTACCCTGGCATCGAGATGGGCCTGGCCAACGTGCCTAATGCTTAACTATAAGTTAAGAGCTTGATTATGGACAAATGTTGTCATGATCCAAACAGTGGTAACTAGATTTGGACCCTGCTAGGGTGAGGAATGATTAATCTGGCCTGAGTGCTGTGGTCTGAGCCTGTGGCAAGATGTTGCCCGCAGAGCTGCCTTGCAAACCTCAATGTATCTCTTGCTATGTCCATACAAAAACAACTAGTATTAAGATGTTAAGTGTTTGGACTAAGGAAAAGGAAAGAAAAAAAACCTTAAGAGTCAGGAAGGACTTTGGAATGCCCTGCCCTCAGAAAGGGCTTTCTTATGTTGATCTTGCTACCTGGCTGGGTGTAGCCTAAAGGGCAAGGTGGGAGAGACAAGTAGGAGGAGAGAGGAGAGAAGCGGGAGAGGCAGCAGTTGATCCAGAGAGAGGATGGAGCTGAGAGTTCGGGGGATGAGAAAGATGGAAGATTGAGTAAACGGTAACTAATCAGCAACCAGCTTGGCCCTCGTTCTTCCCTCGCCTGTCCTTGGCCAACGGCCGTCCCTATCCAGTCCACTCACTGCGGTTCCAGAGCACCAAACACAGGTGGTGAGACAGAGCCGTCCGGAGAGCCCGCGAGTGCACTCGCCCCTTGGCGAGCCTTAGTTTTTCACATTCTCCTTCTGCATATAGGAAGAAGAAGTAATGAATAAGTAACTCAAGAACAACTAAAATATTTTCTATAAAACATTTTATAGAAAAGCTATAAAAGTAGATTTCACTCATCAAGAGAAAATCCATTAAAGCTCAACTGATGGAAAGGTTGAGTAGCCAAAAGTGCTTACTTATATTAACTTTGTAAGTTATCACTCAGAACAAAATGCATAATTATACCCTGCATATTTATTTATAATCAAGGCAGAAGTTTTTGCTGTCCTGCCTGAGCCTGGCACAAGCTTAAGATTTTTGTCTCCTGTATGATTGGCAAATTATTTCTCTACGTTGGCATATATAGTATGTTGGCATATATTGTGTGTTCTAGGCAGTGTGTTAAGATGAAATAAATGCATGACCAATTCCAAGCTCTGAAATTTTTTGCATGTCTGTACCATTTCCTACCAAGGATAGTTTAAGTTTCCCAGTGTCTATTACACACAGACTGTGTACACATGCTGAGCACATGTATTGACGTGTCACTGAAAATATCTTAGGGCTCTTTTTGTAGATATTCCTATAGACACTAATTTTTCAGAAGGGATAGTCTCCCCTCTCAAAAGCAAGGATCTATTATCACAAATTCCATATTTTAATCTGCTTGACCTCTCTGAAACTTAAAAAAAAGCAGAACACAAAGGTTGTAGAGAATGTCCAGGATTAAACCAAAAAAAGAAAGAAAGAAAGAAAGAAAGAAAGAAAGAAAGAAAGAAAGAAAGAAAGAAAGAAAGAAAGAAAGAAAGAAAGAAAGAAAGAAAGAAAGAAAGGAAGGAAGAAAGAAAGAAAGAAGGAAGGAAGGAAGGAAGGAAGGAAGGAAGGAAGGAAGGAAGGAAGGAAGGAAGGAAGGAAGGAAAAAAAAGAAAGAAAGAAAGAAAGAAAGAAAGAAAGAAAGAAAGAAAGAAAGAAAGAAAGAAAGAAAGAAAGAAGAGAGAGAGAGAGAGAGAGAAAGAAAGAAAGAAAGAAAGAAAGAAAGAAAGAAAGAAAGAAAAGAAAGAAAGAAAGAAAGAAAGAAAGAAGAAAAGAAAGAAAGAAGAAAGAAAAAAGAAAGAAAGAAAGAAGAAGGAAGGAAGGAGGAAGGAAGGAAGGAAGGGAAGGAAGGAAGGAAGGAAGGAAGGAAGGAAGGAAGGAAGGAAGGAAGGAAGGAAGGAAGGAAAGGAAGGAAGGAAGGGAAAAAGGAAAAAAAGAAAGAAAAAAACACCCTTACTACTGAAGGTAAGGAAGAGGAAACGGAGGCAGGTGGAGGTTCTGCTGATACCCTCACTAGCTCTCCCATCCATCCCCTCTCCGAGATCCCCTGGCTTTCTCAGAGACTCAGGCTCTCAGCTCCCTCTGGCTGCCACTGCCAGGTTTCACCCCATTGCATTCCTCTGAGGAACAGAGGAATGTTTTTTTCAGTTTCTCCACTTGATTTTCCAAGCAATTTCAAATATTCTTCATGATTATAACAACATTTTTACCTTTAATTTCAAAAGAAAGCATGCAAGAGAAAAAAATAGTTTTTATTAACAAATTGGCACTGTCTCACTCTCATCCCATTGTTCATTGATTTGCTCATGTGGGCACCAGTAACGTCTTCGTTGTGAGACTTGTTGTTATTGTTTATGGCATATCGAATATGTCATGGGTAGCTTGCCAAGCTCTGCCAGGCGGGCGGGATACTCTTGGTAGCTTGCTGGGCTCTCTGAGAGGGATGGAGATATCGAACCCGGGTTCACCATTGTTGGAATATTTCCCCTTTTCCAGCTGCCTTCTGGAGTTTTGTCACAGAAACCTTTTGTCACAGAAACCTAGCTGATCTTTGACCCCGCAGATCTAAGGTGCTAGCCAGAATTGATTTGACATTGTAGATTCCAGGCTGCAGCCCAGCCTGGTCTTTGGGATGTAAATCCGAGTGCTTTCAGCCCAAAGAAGGCTTCTGTTTTGGTTTTGTATCTTCTTTCCGGGGGGCCTAGATTAACGGCCTGCAGATACAAGAGAATTATGTTGCCTCAATGTTCTTCCTGTAAGATCTTTTGGTGCTTTTGGTGACGTCAATGTATTGCGCCCTTTGGAAGGGCCATGATCAATAAAAGGGGTTGGGAGAGAAGGTGAGGGGGCGGAAAGTGTATAGGCGCGGAAAGGATAGAGAGGATGGAGAATGTATAGAGGGAAGACTGGAATAAACTGCAAGTGAGACCAACCATCATGGCTCTGTTCCTTCCTTCGCCAGCCACATCTTCGCCATCAACCTCCCCGGGGTGGGGGAAGTGGCTGGAGGCTACCGAGCTTGGGTGGCGGGAGAGACAGCTGCTGCCCTAGGCCCTGTGCCTGGCTCGGTGCGGTGAGGCGTCCCTTCCCTCGCCCGCGCCTTTTCTTTTTATTTTTATACAACTGGCGTCCCTGTGCGTGCACGAACCTCCAACCGGTGTGCAACTAAAGGTAAGAATAGCGTTCGGTAGAATTCCACTCTAGAAAAGTTTGGTGGGAGAACAGAATTTTGTGGTGCAGTGAATTAAAATACTAGACTTACTGCCCCAGTAAGATGGGACAAAAACAGTGCCGCGAGAAGTCCACTCAAAATTTTTCGCGCCAAACTGAACGTGGCAAGTTTTTTATTAAATTAATTAAGCATTTTGCAAAGAGAACTGGGCATCATGTTTCTCGGGACCAACTTCGGTCCTGCCTAAAAATTGTCTATAAGTTTCATCCTTGTTTTCCAGATAAGGGTACTTTAGAGCCTAAGGTTTGGGAAAAAATTAAGGATAATGTCTTTAGGGAATTTAAAGGAGGGGCTAAAATCCCCAAACAATTCTGGGTAACTTGGGAAATCATTAATTCCATTCTCAAAGCTTTGGAAGATACCTCCGAGGAGGAGGAAGTTAGATATGCTATGGGAGGCTTTCCTCAAGAGTTAAACAGAGAGGATTTTAAATTTGAGGATGAAGTAAAGAAAGTTTCTACTACGGAGAGAGCCTTACCCTCAGCTCCTCCCATACCCAAGCCTAGAAAGAAGCCTGCTGCTCAATGCGTGGCTGCTCCCGTACCCAAACCCCGAAAGCATCTCAAGGCGTTTCCAGTGCAGACACGTTCTCAGAGCAAAAATCGCTCTGCCACTGATGAATTAACGTTCTCTACTGATGTTAGGCCAGAGAGACCACCACCTCCCTTGTATGACTCCACTTCTCGTGAATCAGAGGAAAGTGATGGGTATGATGAGCCAGCTACCACTTCCTCAGATCCTGAGTCTGAGAGCGGCTTGGTAGAGGAGGCTTCTCACAGGAGCCGCCGCCCTTCAACCAAGCGGCCTCCAGGTCGCTCGGGACATGCTCCCGATAGAAGCTTACAGCTGAGACCTCTCGACCGTAAATGGTCAATTCCACCCAGACCCCATGAGCTCCATCTCTTTTTTCCCATCCAGCTGGAGGAAAATCAGCCTCCATCTTATGAAGGGTTAGGAATGGATTCACTCAGTAATTTTAAAAAGGCCTGTGCCTTGTACGGACCTACATCTCCGTACTGTAAAGAGTATCTTACAGGCTGGAGCAAAAAGGCTCATTGGGTACCTCAAGATTTTCACGTGGTTGCTAAGACGTGCTTAAGCCCTTCTCAGTATATGCAGTGGAGGATGTGGTTCAGTGATGAGGCCAAGGCAAAACTACAGAGCCTAGGCCACGCTGGACGAAAATTTTCAGGGATTAAATTGACTTATGAGATGTTAATAGGTGAAGGGAAATGGCACGACCCTAAAAAGCAAGTCACCTTGCCTTGTGCTGTGTTTGCCCACGTCCGTGATATCGCCTTGTGGGCCTGGGAGAGGATTGATGCAGACGCTGAATTCAAGGGGAGCTATACAAAGATTATTCAGGGAGTCTCAGAACCTTATGCAGACTTCATAGGGAGATTGATGGAAGCCATAGAAAAGCAGGTGAAAGGAAAAAAAACTCAGGAGCTTTTGTCCAAACAATTGGCTTTTGAAAATGCTAATGAGGATTGCCAGGCCATTTTGCGCCCCATTAAGGAGAAGGAAGATATTATGGGATACTTGAAGGCATGTCGGAATGTTGGTTCTATCAAACATCAGGCGCGCATTAACGCTGTTGAGGCCTATGCCATACAGAGGCAAGATAAGGGCAAATGTTTTAATTGTGGGAGATCAGGCCACTTCTGTAAGGAGTGCAGGGCACCTCCAAACCGTGCCACTGTGAGAGCGCCACCTGGACCTTGTCCACGATGCCGATGCCGTAAAGGAAACCATTGGGCAAGAGATTGTCCCTCCAATCTTGGTGTGGCTGCTGACCCCAATTCGGGAAACTTGCAGTGGGGCCAGCCCCAGGCCCCACAAAATCAGGGGATATTCCCAGCTGCAGCCCTTTTCCCCAGTACGGAGCTTCAGAGCTCCAGTCCGTAGATTCACTGCAACCAGCCACGGCAGGGAGCAATGCCTTGGATATTCCCTGCCCTGATACAGTTACCATCTGCCTCACCCAGAGTCCCGACACATTAAATTCTGAAGTAAAGGGACAAGATTTGAGCCCCCAGGTAGAAAGGGAGCTTGCTCAAGTGAACCTTGCAAGCAGCACATCAGGTTTTCATGGTTGTCTGGAGGATTTCCTGACAGTGAAGGTAAAGGCGTCGCCAATCTCTGACGCCACTCATGGAGTGTATCTAGAATCTCAAGGACAAGCGGCTGAGTTCAGGGAACAGGAAGCTATCCCGTGTATGGGACATGCGGAGCTGAGTTCTATACCTAATGGGCAACAGGTTTTGAGCCAGGATAAAAGCAAGGAACTTTGGAATCAAAGAGTTATGTCTGTTGGTGAATTTGCACTGGCTAACCGAGCAGAACTCTGTGTAAAAGGGCTCAGCTACCCTGAGAGGCCTCAGTCAGGCCAGAGGTGGAGAAAGCCTTGTCTAGTTTCTAGTCTCAATTCCCAAGATCATCTGCCAGGAACTCAGTCTGGACAACCAAATCTCAGGTTTTTTATCAGAACCTGTGGTGATGTGCCAGTTCCAAGGAAGGTTATTCAAAGATTCAGGCTGGTACAGTTTTATTTTTGGGGAAGTGAACTCCCACTTCTAGTTCATGAGATGCCACCTCTGGAAAAACGGCTTCAGGGCCAGTGGGTACGTGGTTATTCTCCCACTCGGCAATTGCTTATTGACCCAGGAGGCACAGAGACGCCTCATTCCTGGGTGCTCACCCACTCAGCCACTACAGATGCTGAGTCTGGTGAGGGACAGAAGGCATTGTCACTAGGATACTTCTGCTTGTGTGTGTGCATGGTTATGAAGCAGGTTATTTCTGATATCAGGAAAGAGCTTCCAATGAAGGCTGTAACTTGCCACGTTGGTTTCTTCATTGCCCATGTGCCAGGGCTGGCTAATATAATCTCAAACTCAGTTTATGTTGTTGGTTTCTTCCCTGGTATCATGACTGTGTCTTTAAATGAATCAAACACTATAGTTCAAAAATTGCTTCAGCAGCTACAAGCTGTTTTACAAAAGTGCTCTGATTTTTTTTTTCTTTTCCTTTATTACTCTTATCAGATCTCATGCTGATCTTACTGGATCTATGACTTGAGCACAGTTTAAAAAAAAAAAAAGGGAGGTATGCCCCATTTGACTCCTTGTCCTTGACATTGTTTTCTTTAAAATTTTTGAATTTACCTCAAGGAGAGCCATTTACAACAGCTGAAAGGCATTTCCAGGAAGGTGCACAGGCTCAAGAAACTACTAATTCTCCTATTTGGATTAAAATTGACAAATTGGATAGCAGGGAGACTCCTCATTTGAGGAAAAGGCTATGTTTTTCTTTCAACAGATATCTCCACCAAGAAACTTTGGGTCCCGTTTTGCATTTCATCAGGAGCCGAATTCATCTGCCCGCTTTAACTTCCAGAACTTTGCAGTTTTACAACCCTCCAAATTCCAGCCACAAGCCACCGCCAAACTGATTTCAGCCAAAAGCCACAAGGAAACCAGAGGAGGAGTTTGCATCAGAGGGCCTGCAGCAAGGGCCTCTAACTCCTCTAACATATCATGAGGTCACATTAAGAGCATTCCTTGTATCTTTCTTTCACAGGCTGTAGAATGGAAAACGCCAGGACCCCATATTTTGGATTAACAATTCCTTACTTTTACCCTTTCCTTGGAATTCACAGGTGCCTCAGTTTCTGAAGGAGGAAGGAATGACTTTTAATAGGAAAACCTTTTAATTCCTTTCTAGAATAACTGTTTGTGTCGGAGTTCCCCCTGTCTCTTTCTCTACCTCTAGGCATGGAGACGTACCAAACCCCAATGGTCGAAGCCTCTAATAACTTTAAAGTGTTTTTTCCAAACATAAGCTAGGTTACACAGATATGACTGCCAGTGAACCTGACCAGAGAATGGCTGCATTCCCCTGCTGAAAGACTCCTGACAGAAGTGATGCTCCTGTTCCAGTGCTCCCTGCCTGATCCAGTACTTCATGAAGTTCATCAGACTCCTATAGCTGCTCCTCTAGGACTCATTGCTGTGACCACTACTGCTGCTGTTGCGGAAACAACTCTTCAATTCTGATCCAGACACTTCATTTCTTCAGAATGGGACTGACTGACTCTCATCATTGGTGACTTTCCTCACCCTTGGACAGTGCAGGACAATTGGACGCTTTATTACAAGCACTGCTCTGCCCAAGGGTCAGACTGAAATTTTACTACAATTTATAAGACTGTATTGTGTTTGGTATTGTTCCTCTTTCTATTTCAAATTTTTTTAAATTTTGTAAACAGAAAAGGGGGAGTTGTTGGATATCATTGGTTCGTCCTTTCTCCCCTTGCCACTAGGAGCTTAGGTATATCGGCCACGCCCATCAAAGTTATGTTCATACAGACAAAAGAGTAGAAATAAGCCTGGTATGGCAATTTAAAGATAATCAGTGTATGGATGCAATAGATTTTTTCTTACTGCATCATTTTAATTTGGATTTTTAACCTGATGTATTTTAACAGAAATTTAACTCTTTCTGTTTTAGCTTGTATGCCCTTTTGATTTCCTGTAGATTAGAATTATGCTTTATTTTGTATAACACTCATGTTGTAAAATTTGACTGAATTTTTATGGGGTAATGTTAAGAATCATTTGTTAGCATATAATATATATATATGAACAGTTAGAATAATGGATTTGTAAATTCATAGTACCTGTAATAACTATCCTTCTGGTATTGGGTTTTCAGTTATATGGCAAAGTATTTTTGATGAGTTAAATCTATGATTTTATATGTATGAGTGAGATATTGTCTTTCTCCTCTCTTCCTGTCTTTTGAATAGTTTAGTTTATAGCCATGTCTTTTTGTATGGACAAAGGAAGACATTTAATATTATGCCTTTGCAATTGGGATTTAATTGGCTTTGAATATTATTAATTCCCGGGCATCTGCTTTCTTGACTGTAGCCTTGGTTGCCCTCAGTTCCTAGCCCTCTAAAAGGCAGGGTCCCAACGCGGGACGAAGAAGGACCCAGGGCAAGCGGTAAGTTGTGTGCTACCCTGGCATCGAGATGGGCCTGGCCAAAGCGCCTAATGCTTAACTATATGTTAAGAGCTTGGTCATGGGATGTCATGTCATGATCCAAAAGCAACGACGAGACAGGGCCCTGCTAGGGCTAGGAAAGACTAATCTGGCCTGAGCGCTGTAGTCTGAGATCGAGGAGACTCCCGGAGAGCAATTCTAAAAGTTTAATGCATCTCTTGCTATGCCCATACAAAATGATTAATATTGTGAATGCTTATATGTTTGTCTGACAAGGAGAGGAGAAACACAACCTTGGGATTTCATCCTTGGATGGGTCCTGCTGAAAGCCTATCTGTCCTAGAGAATAGGTGTTCTGCTAGTGTTATTGAACTTTTTGTGCCTAGCATTTTATTTTATGGTTAAAATCTGTTCTAAACAAAAAGGGGGGAGATGTTGGAATATTTCCCCTTTTCCAGCTGCCTTCTGGAGTTTTGTCACAGAAACCTTTTGTCACAGAAACCTAGCTGATCTTTGACCCCGCAGATCTAAGGTGCTAGCCAGAATTGATTTGACATTGTAGATTCCAGGCTGCAGCCCAGCCTGGTCTTTGGGATGTAAATCCGAGTGCTTTCAGCCCAAAGAAGGCTTCTGTTTTGGTTTTGTATCTTCTTTCCGGGGGGCCTAGATTAACGGCCTGCAGATACAAGAGAATTATGTTGCCTCAATGTTCTTCCTGTAAGATCTTTTGGTGCTTTTGGTGACGTCAATGTATTGCGCCCTTTGGAAGGGCCATGATCAATAAAAGGGGTTTGGAGAGAAGGTGAGGGGGCGGAAAGTGTATAGGCGCGGAAAGGATAGAGAGGATGGAGAATGTATAGAGGGAAGACTGGAATAAACTGCAAGTGAGACCAACCATCATGGCTCTGTTCCTTCCTTCGCCAGCCACATCTTCGCCATCAACCTCCCCGGGGTGGGGGAAGTGGCTGGAGGCTACCGAGCTTGGGTGGCGGGAGAGACAGCTGCTGCCCTAGGCCCTGTGCCTGGCTCGGTGCGGTGAGGCGTCCCTTCCCTCGCCCGCGCCTTTTCTTTTTATTTTTATACACACCATGTATAAGACAAATGCCCTACTTGCTGTGCTATCGCTCCAGTCCATTAAAGAACTTAAAGAACTTACATTGTAAACATCGGGTTTTGTTTCACTTTTTCTTGCCATTTGCTTCTTCAGTAATGAGCTCTGTGTTCTTATTCATCAAAACGGTTTGTCCATTCTATTTGCTTTCTAAGCTGATTTTTATAATACTGCTCAATTAGTGAGTGTTACAATATGTACACACAAACTTTACATATGTACATATATATTCACATATCACCTAAGTTCATTTTAATTGCAAACATATTTTACAAAAAGAAAATTTAGGTCAAGATCAAATCATCCCCATGCTGACATCCAGTTGTGATAAAAATCAGCCTTCAGTTCCCAGCTTTGGTTAACAGTTATCCAGATGTGAATCACTTCTTACTATTGCAAGAGCAGCCAGAATCAAAGCAGACTTGCATAGTGGGCTCATAAAAACCCAAACCACTTCGGAATAATTTATAGTCAACATTTCCAATTGTATCTCAAAGCCTATTCCCATATGCTATTAACAGGTATTACAAAGGAAAAAGAATTGCCTTGTGAAATATTCGAAAATTGAGATTAATAAGTATGAAAGCATTTGTTTTTATATATTTAAATAGCTTTAATGTGATAATATTTCTTGTGATGTTAGGAATAAAGCACTTTATGTATAGTTATCTTGTTATATTTGACAATGCAACACTTTTGGAATAGTGTATTATTTAGAAAGAGTTCAGGAAGACACTTTCAGAAATACTGTTATTGTTTCTCCTTGACTCTCTTGAAGCAGCTCCTTTAGCAAGGAATATTCTAAATCATTGCCTACATTAAGAAATTTGAGACTCCCTTAGATTTAATAAGAATACAACCCTTACTTATAATTCTTTTTAACTTATCATTGCAATACAGGTATGGCAAGAGTGTCTCAGGGTAATACTAGCATAAAGCTGCTAATACTTCAGATAAGGTATCGCTTGCTCATGTCTGCATTTAATGTATCACTCCACAGAAGCAGACAGCTTCTCATGATGACTTTTCTATATAGGATCATGACAAATTTAACTACAGATAATAAAAGGGAAATTTGGGGAGCAAAGATCAGTTTCTTAAGAACCTAATAAACACTACACATATCACATCTGCTCAAGCTTCTTTGACAAAGAAAATCAGTTACACGCCCAGTCCTAGATAAACAAAGACAAGTACCTGCAGTGTCTGGAAAGCTTAATAATTGCTTCTTGTAGACACATCATTTCCCTTAGTTTTGGTTGACAAAGAAATTTGCATTAAGCTAAAAGATTTTAAACTTGTTTTGTATTTTGAGGTAAATATTTTAATTTGGTCAAATACTGTCTGTATAGAAAATTTTCGTTAACAAATTTGTTAAACATTTATCATATCATATCTTTTGATAGCATAAATGACTGCATTCTAAATGTGATAGTATTACATCTAAAACTTGAATAATGTCATATTAGCTTATTTCATAATTGTACTTTTGTTAATGAGGTATTTATCATTTTTTTGTCCTTGGCTAATGGAATTTAAAAGTTACTGATGCATCATAGTATCATTAGCCTCTAGGTGCTTGCTAGATCATTGCCTTATTGATGAAATCACCTTAGGACAAGGACTCGGTAACTACATATTGGACACCTACAGGATAAGTTTGCCTCTTTTTCCAAATCCCAATACATAGCAGATTGTTTAATAACACATCTCCAGCCTGTATCTCATTAAGGTTAAGTATTCTCTTAGAACAAGCCAAATTTGCAACATATTTTGGCTTATGTTGTATCACAGGATTACTTGGGGACCAGTAGTGTTTCCCATTCTTGCTGTACATTTTGTCTTTTCTTAAGATCCCTTATACTAAAACGTGAAATGCTATGAATTTGTCATCAACTCAGCAATTGAGCATTGATCTATTTATTCTCCCTCTGTTCATTTTCTGTGAATCCAAATTGCTTAAGTACTGAAAGCTCTCAAGGTAGTGACCTGAAATATTAACAGGTTACATTATCTCATTAAGCAAAGGAAACTGCCATTATTTAAAGTCTATAAATGCTGACATCACATTTATCCAAAAATTATTGATATTTGCATGGACATGTAGTAGGAAAGCTACCTCATGCTTCTGGTCTGCAGAGTCTCTAAATTGTCATAGGTTTTAGCAATTTCACCCTTGTATGACTGTCTTTTTTCTTGAAAAATTAATAATGCTAAAGTGATACATTTTAATGGAATCAAGTTATATCCCCATATGACTTCACCTCGGATGATGATGATCCCTTTGTTCCCCCCACCCCACCACCCCAGGCTAGCACAAGTTCATTTGAAGGAGAAAGACAACCCTTAAATAACAGGGCAATTATTATTTTAATCAATAGGGGCATTATATTTTAAATTAATCTTCAAAAGTCCCTGAAGCTAAAATTTCAAAAGTCATTAATCAATTAAGCAAAATAATACACAGTCTTCAAAGCAATCTATCACCTGAAGGTTGCTCAAACTGTTTTCTGGGAATGAAAACCAAGCACTTTTTTATCATTTCCATTTAGCAGTTTTGCTCTTTGAATACTGGGTGAAACTGCCTGATATGTAGAAATGATGTGTTAATTCTTGGTGTATTTAATTCTGGTTTATTTAAATGGTTCTATTTAACTCAGAACAAAAGTACAAATCTATGAAAGCCACTTTTGCTTGTGAACATGCAGGACAAAGTACTTCAAAGCACTGCTTTCTTAGAATCACAGTGTATCAGAGCTTTAGTGGTTTAAACATAGCAGAGAAAGTGGTTTCTGTACTGTGCTCTGAAGGACTGGGCTGCTTACATCCCTATGGTACAGACACAGGATCAATTTCCAATCTGAATATTAATCTTCAAGTAGGGCACTTGTGGACAACACTCATGTTTCATTTCAAACACATCAAGTTGACTTCTCAGTCTGCTGGTAATCAGATTACAATAGCTCTACCAGAAAAACACACACTGATAGTAGTATACAACTAGAATCATACAATTATTAGCCTTTTTGCCTATTTTTTGCATGTCCTTATTTTTTGGTTATTTTGTTTGTTTTTGTTTGGGGGCCACACCTGGAGATGTTTTGGCTTACTCTTGGCTTTGCATTCAAGAATCACTCCTGGCAGTGTTCAGGGGCCCACATGGGATGTCAGGGATTGAACCTGGGTGGGTCACATGAAAAGAAA
This sequence comes from Sorex araneus, assembly GCF_027595985.1. Classification (NCBI taxonomy): domain Eukaryota; kingdom Metazoa; phylum Chordata; class Mammalia; order Eulipotyphla; family Soricidae; genus Sorex; species Sorex araneus. The sequence goes on along the minus strand of NC_073308.1, from coordinate 22,632,466 downwards.
GCACTTAACCTGTTGTATTATCTCTCTGTCCCTACCTATTTGCATCTGGTGGCTGGGGGGAGCAGGGCATACTCAGTGGGGCTTGGGGATCATTCCTTTCAGGGCTCCGTGTGGGGGACTGGGAACCACATGTGGTGCTGGGGATTAATCCTGGGTCAACTCTGTGCAAGTCAAGCACCCTACTCACTGTACTATCACTGTTTTTCTGTTTGTTTGGCTTTTTCTTTTGTCTTTTCTGCTCTTTTCTTCATAATAATTCTCTGTCATCTGAAACTCAATCCAATTAGTCCCTGATTTCCTATAATCTCAGTCTAGAGTTAGTTGTTCAATGTGAGCACAAAACATATTTAAAAAGTTAAAAAATCCCAAACATAAGCCTCTTTTTCTTCTGATGGTGTCCGGTGCTTAGACCATAGTGTACTATGGCAAGTTAATAAATCTAATAGAAACTGTTCCACCACAGGCAAATTTCTGCTATGATGGGCTTTGTCAAATGCCTTAAGTAATCTGCTCAGCCTGCAAAATACTCTGAGAACTGCAAATGCTGAATATCTGAAATAAAGGAGTCATGGAACTGAAATGAGGGGGTGCAGTTTATAAAATAAGTATCACATTCAATCACTAACATTTTGAAATGAATCAAGGATCATTACAGTTACATACTCATTTACAAAGTTCTGTTTTATTGCCTCCTCTGAAAGATAAAATCATTGCATCTCCACATTTCCTATTTCTAAAATAAAGCTCAGGCTCTCAGCCCTCCTTTGAATTCTGTTTTCTTGGTCTGCTTCATGAACCTGATTCCCTCATAGAGTACTTTTTTCTTGCCCTCCCTTTCAAACATCTTCTAATACTTTTCATATCCAGGTATACTCTATTATCCCATTCATTGAGAATATTATTTTTACATATAGTAAACCAGTTGATGTTTTCAGGTTGGAACATTTTCTGTGTCACAGAATGGGCTGACTGAATGACTCATTACAATAGGATTTACCAAAGAAGAAATTGTGTCATTTTACAGTGATTTACCTTTACTCAATTGAGAGCATGAAGTTGTTATTTCAGGCACACTGAAAGAAGAAAGGTTTTAAACACTTTCTAGCATTCTTGGGAAAGAGTATGTGCAAACATGGAAGAAAAAAAGAAAGCAACCTGCCACCTGCTGTTGCTGAAATGTGATGTGCACAGAAAAAATAGCTAGCAAATGGATTCAAGTGGAGAATGTGTACAAGATTTTGAACTTGACTTTAAGGCACTGAAGAACTGTCATAATTGTAATGTGCAAAAAGATGTAAATTTGTTTTATGTTGCTTCAATGAGTATAAATAAGAATAACGGATAGCAGTTATCATTCGATCCCTATTCAATATATAAAGGTAATTTTTTCCTCTGTGATAACTGTTTTTACTTTTTAATTTTTTAAAAATTTTTAAATTTTATTTTCATAAGGTTGTTCACATTAATTGATTACATTCAATATTTCAACACCAATTTCACCACCATTACATTAGAAGGGTAACTTTTATAATGACTAGAACTGTTTCCAGAAACAGGATGGGGAAATAAAATGGGACTATACCTTACAGTCTAGAATTAATCAAGTGCATGTGGAATACTCCTGCCTCGGGGATAAATACCTTAAAATAATTTATCAACAGGAGAAACAACTTTCAATTCACAATATTATTGATGGGGATTCTAATATTAATTGGTATAACTATTAAGATAGATATAATGTTTTTACTTTAACTAGATCAGTCACAGTCATTCTGTTGCTCATCGAATTGATCAAGTGGGCACTAATAACATTTCGTTGTGAGACTTATTGTTACTGTTTTGAGCATATCAAATACACCATGGGTAGCTTGCCAGGCTCTGCCATGCAGGCGTGATACTCACAGTAGATTGCCGGGCTCTCCAAGAGTGGTAGAGGAATCAAACACTGGTCAAACACCCTACCCACTGTGCTATCGCTTCAACTCATAACACATGGACTGGAGCGATAGCACAGCGGGTAGGGTGTTTGCCTTGCACGAGGTCGGCCCGGGTTCAGTTCTTCTGGCCCTCTCAAAGAGTCCGGCAAGCTACCGAGAGTATCCACCCACACGGAAGAACTTCCCGTGGCAAGCTTCCCATGGCATATTCAATATGCCCAAAACAGTAACAACAAGTCTCATACTGGAGACTTTACTGGTGCTCACTTGAGCAAATCGATGAACAACAGGACAATAGTGCTACAGTGCTACTTTAAGCAATGATTAACATCTAACAGAAGAATTTGAGAGTTATACAAGAATGGTTGTGCAAATACAATGACAAAAATAATTGGAAAAAGAGTTAACAATAGAACTTTATTTGTGATGTAAAACTGTATCCACAGATGATTTCTCACTTTGCCTTATCACAGGAAGAACACAGAGGTTGCTGTTAGTAACTACAATATTAAATTTGTCTATTGTATACTATCTATTATAGTCTACTCTGAGGCACTGTCTGTAGCACTGTTGTCCTGTCGTTCATAGATTTGCTCGAAAGGGCACCAGTAACAGCTCCATTGTGAGACTTGTTGTTACTGCTTTTGGCATATAGAATACGCCATGGATAGCTTGCCAGGATCTGCCTTGAGGGAAAGATACTCTCGGTAGCTTGCCAGGCTCTCAGAGAGGGACAGAGAATCAAATCTGGGTCAGCAGCATGCGAGGAAAACGCCCTACCCACTGTGCTATCGCTCCAGATGCTCTAGTCTACTCAACATTTATAAAATTCTCCAAATCAAGCCTTTTCAGTGCCTAACTAAAACCTAAGATATTTGATACATGTTGTTTTCAAGCCATCAATTAATTTGAAACTAGGTTTCCTATTTTACAGATAACAAAAGCAAGGCTCATAAGAAGTTCAAAAATCCTGTTTGCCAGTCTTATGCCAGAAGAACAGAACTAATCGCATCACTGCTTAAGCATGTGTTACTAAATGATTTTAAACACTTTAATATGTTTGTAACTAATTTGTTAAGAATATCCTTGTCCCTCACCAAGACCAAAAAGTTCATTTGTCTGACTTATGCTCTTCTTTCTACTAAGTAAATGGCCATATCCTAGACTCTCAGCTCAGTCAGTGGAATGAAAACCGACCAATAGCTGTGTCTGGAAAGAGATATTAAGAACACTGGGAGGAAAAAGATATAAGTGCATAAAGATAGAAATAAAATTTAAAAATATTTCTGTTTCATTCAATAGGCAGATATCACTTTGAAATCTGACTTAATTGGAGTTAAGATTATTAAAAGTCTTCTGCTATTCATCCTTTTGGACTGAGTTAGAGAAATGGCACCTGCTGTCACTTTCGATTTTCTGGGCAGTTCATCTCCCACTTTCCCTAAGCAGGCACAGCACATGCAATCATCATGTCTTAAGTTCACCAATTAGTTCTCTCCTTTGGGATTTTTTGGGAGAGTTTAGATTTTGCAAGTCTACTTTGTTGAGAGCAAAAGAATAGCCCAGATGCTATTTAGAAGTTACCCCTGATGAGCACTGTTTTTGTGACACAACAATGATTATAGTACATATGGAAATTTTGCAGTAAAATTAAAATAATGGAATTCATTAACTGTACTATACCATCCCACACTATTTCAAATGTTATATATTCATAATATTTTCTAGTAGTTATCACCTAGTGGTATTTTTTTCTTGTTGTTAAATGAGTTCTGTTCCTCTTTCTGAAATCAGGCAAAAGACTTTGTATACTCATAAGATCAAGAAAAGCAAATCAGGATTCAAAAGTGTAATAAGATGGTTTTACTCCTACATACAACTTTAATTTGCTTTGTTTGGGGGGGACACTGTGTGGTATTGAGGGTCTCTCTGTGACTCATTGTTAAGAGTCTATTCATAGCAGTGTTGAGGGGACCATGAGATGTCAGGAGCTTAACCCAGGGCTTAAATCTGGGATACTGAATACAAAAAAAATATGGAGCCCATTGAGCTGTTTCCCAGCCTAAACTTTGCTTTTGATAAAATTAATTTTTGCAAAACAATTCTGAACATACTGGGGAAATATCCCAAATGATAAAGCACGTGCCTTTCATGTGCAAGACTCTGAATTGATTCCCCAACAGCGTAGAACCACTGACTTCCACTTGGCATGGCTCTGAGGAACCAGCATCTTGCTGAACTACAAAATATTGAGCACCACTGGGTGTGGTTCCTAAAAAAAATATGATGCGGCAAATGAAGTTAATCAGGGGGATCAGGAAGAAAACACCTGAAGTAAAAATAATTCTATCATACTTTTGTCACTTGAATATATACCATAAGAGATAGGATGGTCAAAGTAAATTATGCAATGAGTGACATATGCCTTTATTTATTTATTTATTTATTTGTTTGTTTATTTGTTTATTTATTTGTTTATTTGGTTTTGAGACCACACATGATTGTGCTTACTCCTCTGGGTTTTGTGCTCAGAGATCATGGATAGTTGTACTCAGGAGATCCAAAACAAACAGCAAAACCGACAAAACCATGACAAGTACTGTGTGGTAAGACACATAAGCAAAAAGATGTCACTCTTTGAAATAGTAATAAAGATAATAGCTAGAAAGCTCTCTTCCCTTCCCATAGCTTTAGCAAATGAATGACTAGCTATTTGCTTGAGAAGTGGAACTAAATGTACTTAACCCAATGATCTTTCCTTTCCACTGTGTCCAAAATAAAAAGAATTCCTGTAACTGAGTCGGAGCAATAGTACAGCGGTTTGGGCATTTATCTTGCATGTGGCACGCCCAGGTTCAATCACCAGCATTCCAAATGATCCGGAGCTCAGCCTGGAGTAAATCTTGAATGCAGAGTTAGAAGTAAGCCCTGAAAACCACCGCATATAACCCCCACAAAAAACAAAATCCCTATGTTGCTAGTTAAGGTTGAACTGCCTGGCCCTCTTTAACATGGGTCCTGCATTAGTCATCTTTGAGCACTACAGTGTCTCGGAGACATGCCAGGCCAGCTCGAAGCAATCTTAAAGGGCTGCTGCTCATCCCTGAACTCTGAAGTCTTGTTTGTCATGTGTCCATTCCCTCACTTTTCAACTTACCAGTCCCTGTGTTCTGTTGCTTCAGCTGCCAAGGATTTTTGATGCTGGTCACCCCCTTCTATCTCTTCTGCTCCAATCATCTCTAGCCCGGGCACCAACAGTGGTCTCATAAGTGTTTTTCCTTCATGTCTTCTTAACACGATCATTCCTTCTCTGAAGGGAAATAGTGTTATTTTAGGAAAAAAAGTATTTTCTACTTGGCAATTTTACTGTGCTCTTAGATGTGTTCATTTCCTTTGATGCTGCCTGAACTATCCTATAATTCTTAGCTCTGACTGACCTTCCTGAAACTTAAATGACCCCTAAGATTGACATGGGCTGTAACTATGACAAAGTTGATCTACCCAGACTTCTGTTAAACAATGTTTGGAAACGGTCATAGTTCACCTAGTTACAGCATTAAAAGCAGGGTCGTTTATCATTCACCAGTAACACTGCACACAGAATGTGACATAGGTTAATTGGTGCTACAAGCATTAGTATTTAATTCTTAAGAAATATATCAAGTGGTTATCAGAGACTCATGTCATATAATCTGGATTTTAATTTTTAGCTTAATTGTATACCTATTCAAAAAATGAAACATGTTGCAATTGCATATATCTAGCTAAAGTAATTAAGCAGGCTATGAGAACTCTATAACTAGTTTAGTTATTCTCTTTTGCTGGTGGTCACTGTTTCACTGATTTGAAGATTTGTTTATCCTTAACTGACCTTCCTATTCCTGTATATTAAGAGCACCTCCCTGCCTTCTTCTATCTGCAGTCACATTTCTACCTGGAAATATATTCACAACAATATCAACAAATATTAACAAGTGCCTAAATGTAGCCTTGACCACCAAGTATCTAAGACTGTTATTGTGGTGGTGATTGTGATTATTGTTTCTGGGGGGAGGTCACACCTACCAGAATTTCTAGCACAGTGATCAGAGATCATTTCTATTAGGTATCTGTCACTGCCTAGAATTAAGTCTGGCCTCTCATATGCAAAATGTGTGCTTCAAACTATTCAGTCATTTTCCATTTAGTTATATCAGTGTTTTACTTAAATTTTTGTTACTATTTTTACTTGATAACTTGCTAAGATCACATTTTATTCCTAAAGCCTTATTGAATTGATAATTCAATACCCTATATTTTATTTTCTCTTCACCTCACTTACTGCCATGAGTATTAGCCCAAAACATTTGGGCTTTGTACATATAACCTTTGTACATATTAACTTGGGAATATCTATGAATTATGTTATATCACTCAAATTTGAAGATGCAGAATGAGGGGAATAAGATGCAGAATGAGCTATTAGCATTGTGCTTTTTCAGTAGGATGTCAATGATGAAACCCTCACTACCAATCCAGTTTTATAGATCATTAAAACAAGTCACTTACCATCTCTAACTCATCTTTTCCAGTTATAAGAAAGGTGGATGGATGTGGATGATAAATAGATCCTAACTCATATATTTTTAAATTATTAGACATATTAAGTAGTTGTATGTTAAAAAACAGTATATATTTATGTATCATAATGCATAATTATGTATTGTTTATTATTATTATAGTTATCATTCACTGTATCACTGTCATCCCATTGCTCATCGATTTGCTCAAGCAGGTACCAGTAACGTTTCCATTGTGAGACTTGTTAGTTTTTGGCATATGGAATATGCCATGGGTAACTTGCCAGGCTCTGCCGTGTGGGCGAGATACTCTCGGTAGCTTGCTTGGCTCTCCGAGAGGGGCGGAGAAATCAAACCCAGGTTGCTTTCATGCCAGACAAAGGCCCTACATGTTGTGCTATTGCTTCAGCCCAATGACACTTCTCAGAAACCTTAGGTTTTGGGGTGACACCTCCAAGAATTGAAGCCCAAGCTTTGCATGTGCAGACCCAGGTTTGATCCCTGCAGCTCATGGTATTCCCCAAGCACTACAGGGCACCTCCCTGCTGTGTCACACAGCCCTCAGCCATAGTACAGCGGGGAGAGCATTTGCCTTGCAGGCGCTGACCTGAGTTAGATTCCCAGCACCCCATATGGTCTCCCAAGCACCACCAGGAGTGGTCCCTGAGTGCAGTGGCAGAAGTAAACCCTGAGCATCACCAGATTTAGCCCAGTCCCAGCTCCCGCCCCCCGCCAAAAAAAAGTCATTTAATATAAAATGTGTATATGATGATGGGAATATTTTGCCTAATGAATTGATCTATTTTTGTTACCTTCAGTAGAAGTTTTATTGTTTGCAAAAAGCATGAGAAATCTTTCGATTCAGTTTTTTTTTCCCCATTTAGTTGTCCTTGAGTGATTAAATCTGTAAGCTAGGTTAAAATAGAGAAGAAATGTGCTTTAGGATAGTTTTAAGATACATTATGAATTACAAGTATCATTTCTTTCCTTTTCTTTCTTTTACCACACCCAAGGGTGCCTCCTGTAATATGTCATTTAGACAAACTACGTTTTTGATCCTGGACTGGAGCTTTGCATGCCCTGGAAGGCTTGGTTACTCCCTGCACTACATGGCTCTCTGGCTCAACTGGGTGTGAAGAAAACATTTGGTCTCATGACTGTGGTTTGTCTGAAATTATTATTTAACAGAGGAGAGCTGGAGGAATTTTTGATTCTCAATTTGTTTTTCTGTTTTTGTCTTGGGCCACTTGTGTCTGTGCTGAACAACCAGGCTGTGCTGGGGATAAGACCAGGGCTCTGTCCTGCAGAACTCTCGCCCTTTGAGCTGCATTTCTAGCCCCACTGGTGTCTTTTCAGGTCTTGTCGGGAGATGAAGGGCAGCTTACAAGAACCATGGGGAAGTACCTTAGTTAGGAAGAAATGGGAAGAAGTTCTCATTTATTTGTGCGGTAATAGTTCGGGGACCATGAGGCTGGAGAGATAGTATAGTATGTAAGGCACTTGCTCCCCCCCACCACCCGGCCTGGGGCTTGATCCTTGGAACCCCATATGGTAGGCTGAGCACTGCCAGGAACGATCTGTGAGCACTTGTGAGATTGGCAGAAAAGCAAAATGGGCTGGAGAGATAACTATAGCTGGTCATACTAGGCCTGGGTCCTAACTGGCTTCTTTAAAATTGCTACTGGGCTGGAGAGATAGCACAGTGTAGCTGTCATTGTCATTATAAATTCAAATCATAAATGTTACCTATGAAATTCATTTAAGTTAAATTTTACCTAATTTTATAGAAGACAAGGTAGGGAAAACCCAACTGCCTCATCCTCATATCACTGGTCCCAAAGGCCACTCATGTAAACAGTTTATTCTGTATCCAACATTTACAAGATCTGTACAGCTGTCATAGATAAGAACTTTATGCTAGAATCTGTATGTTCTTCTCCCCACAGTCCTTAAAATCATCTGAGACCTGTAGGTCTGAAACTCTTACTTCCCCCAGTGCAGTCACCCTTTTATGTGATAAATGAGGCAGACACAGCTTTCTAATTTATTTTAGCTTTATTGTTTCTAAGGTAATAGTCCTGTGGGAACCTGAGATTACTCTCAAAAAGGCCTATACCAGCTCCACCTGAAACAAAGTTATTCATTTGCTCACAATGTATTGTTTTATTTTTAGTGACACTTTAGTTACTATGGAAAACTAGCCCTTATGGAAATGGAGTACATGCTACTCAAAACATTTTAAATATTTTAATTATAGGATATGATATGGTTGCAATGACATTAAATATTATTCTATAAGCCTAATGGACTCAAGTATCCATGACTCCACACCACTGCTTTTAGAGTTAAACCTGAATTTGAGAGTTGGGGAATGGATAACCATGATTCTGTGACACATACTTTTTCATACAGATTTCCTGAGTTATATATCTGTCATCTCAAGCTCCCCCAAGCACCATTGAGTGTTCCCTCTCTTCTGATTACACATACACACACGCAACCTGGACTTTAGATATGTAAAAGTTTACACGTCTCCATGCCATCCCTTCAAAGTATTCTCTAACATATTCTGCCCACACCTTTCTCTGTTTTTCCAATCCAGTGGCTAAATTTAGTTCAACAGACCTAGTCACAATTATGCTATGTACTATAGATAGAGCACTTATCAAGGATGAAGAAAAATGAAATCACCAATCAATGATATCTGATTTTTTTTATGCTGTGAGTATGAGAACTTTTTTCTCATAAACATCGGAGAGACTCACAGGTCAATTAAGATTTAACAGGAACACTACTCATCATCTATTGCCTCACGAAAACCAACCATTCTAAAACTTACTGATCTGGGACAATAATTATGATGTCACATAATTTTGTACACCCAGAACTCAGAGAATCTGAGGTAGTTAATTCCTCTGATGAGGTGGCACTGGTGAGGTCAGTGGATGTACAACATTTGGTAGTGTCTGTGGTATCTCACTAAGAAATAGGTTTCATAAAAAATATGGATGAAAGACATTACATTGAGGGTATAATTATAATTTTGTGAAACAAAAATATAAGTTTTAGAATTTACTTTGTGCAGACTTTTAAAGGAAAGCTCAGGGCCCCAAAGCAAGTGTGCCATATAGAAGATGATCTGATTATATAACCTGATCATAGAAGACACACAGCATCTGCCAAATAGATTTTTGGCTGGCAGAGTCACAAATCCATTCATATTTAAAAGGAATACACCAACTCCAGAAATACAACATCAAATGACTTGGGTTACATTCTAATGTATTAATAACACCCAAGAATAATACGGAAAAAGGCCAGGAAGATAACTCCACGGCTTGGAAGCCGGCCTCACATGCTGGGGAAAAAGGCAGCTGGGATAGAGAAGGGACCACTAAGTGAATGATGCTTGGAGGGCTCACTCTGGATGGGAGATGCTTGCTGAAAGTAGACTATAGACCAAACATGATGACTACTTACTACCTGCATTGCAAACCATAACACCCAAAAGGAGAGAGAGAGTAAAAGGGAATGTGCCTGGCAAAGAGGCGGGGGATTGTGAGGATGGGGTGGGAGTGGCAGGAGGGATACTGGGAACATTGGTGGTGGATAATGGACACTGGTGGAGGGGTGAGTAATCAATTATTGTATGACTGAAATGAAATCATGAAAGTTTGTAAGTCTGTAACTGTATCTCATGGTGATTCATTAAAAATATTAAAAACAAACAAACAGAAAAGAATTTTTAAGAACTATTAGGATAATTAGGGGTGGTATACATGAGTAGGGTATAACTAGCCAGAAAAAAATGGAATTGGCCACTCAGTTGGAATCAGATGGACATTTGAAGAGGTAAAAATATGAGGTTGACAAATTGCCCCCAGACAATTCAGCTAAGAATAAAACCAATGGCCAGCAGAAATATACATGAATAGTAAAACAGCTATATTCCAGAATTGGAGAAAATGAGGTGGAATTTTAAAGTGGTAAATAAATGATTTGAATAATTGAGTATTTTATTATCATCTAGAAGTTTGATGGATATATTAAAATAGTTACTGCTCCCTTAGTGTATGTGATTCTCAAATGGTTCACACCTAAAAATTATACAATACTCAACAAAAGCACCTAAAAAACAGTAACTAGGCCGAGATGTAATCCCGGTGGCCGCACGTGTGCGGCCTCTCCGCTGCTGTAGGACCATGGCCCCGGAGGCCAGCTAACTACTTTGGGCACTAGCAGCTTCTTGCAGAAATGTCTCTAGACTGTGAACTGAGCCGCGGGCCACCATCTTATGACGACCACAAAAGGGAGGTACGAGCTTGCAGTGATGCAATTTCTGGCAGAAATTTCCCTGGACTTAGTTACTAAAATACAGAAATCCAAAACCTCTTATCTCTTCTTTGTCAGCAGTGAAAAACAAATTATCAGATGCTTCCTTTCAACAGATCTGACTTTGTGGTGGGAACCTCCAAACAATAATAGTGAGTTTTTTGTTGAAATATTGAATATAATCAAAGTAAAGAGAAAAGTAAAGTGAAATTTATCAGCTTCACAGGCAGGGGTAGGTATACTGGGGTTCCTGGTGGTGGAATATGTGCACTGGTGAAGGATTGGGTGTTTGAGCATTGTATAACTGAGACTTAAGTCTGAAAGCTTTGTAACTTTCCACATGGTGATTCAATAAAAGAATTAAAAACAAAAACAAAAACAAAAAAACGGAAGCTAAACTCAAGTACAACAGATACGTAACTAGTCTTAAGTATAATGGAGTCTCACAAGGGCTTTTATGATTCTTTGGTATATTTTCTAAGACAATTTTTTTTATTTTAGGTAATTGTTTCGTAAGCAATATAATAAAGCATGGTTTTATAAAAAGACAAAGCCTACATTTTAAAATTTAAGAGTAAGTTGCGCAGTGAAGAAAAATTGAGTGCGTGTTTTAGGAACAATCAAGGACAAGGACAGGTCTCAAAAAAGGAAACGTATACTGTGGGTCTATGAATTCATCCACCAGTTAATTAAATAGTTTATGTTTATTGATACCCACAGCTAATAATGCTTATAGTAGTAACATACTTTGAATACTCTCAATATATTTAAGTGTTCAAAGTGAAGAATTAGTAGTACAAAACCATAAACTGATTAGGAAAAAAATCTCATTCGAAACTTGAATACCCAGAAAATTCCACTTTTTAGGCTGGAGCAATAGCAATGAGGTAGTGCTTTTGCCTTGCTTTGATCCCTCTGCCTCTCTCAGAGAGCCTGGCAAGCTATCAACTGTATCTCACCCGCACAGCAGAGCCTGGCAAGCTACTCGTGGTGTATTTGATATGCCAAAAGCAATATCAAGTCTCACAATGGAGATGTTATTAGTGCCCACTTGAGCAAATCGATGACAACGACAGTGACAGTGACATATATGTATATATGTGTATATATTTATATATGTACATATATAATTGAAGACTAAGTATATATGACAAATATTTGCATAGATGTAATAGATTTCAGTTTTATAAGTGTGCAGCCATGCATTTCCATATATCTGTAATTTCACTAAAATAAGTTCATAAAATCTGTGTTTGTATGAACTTCTGTGTGTCTATGAAATATACCTATTCTTTTTCCTAATGACATAATTTTCAGTATGTGCTTTTCTTTTGCTTTTTGAGAACAGTAATACTAATGGGAACAAATTCATTTACTATTTTTATTGAAAATATACTTTATGCTATAAAATCTATCTGGATTTTAAGTATTTTAGAAATTTGGTCAAACTATCTAAATTTGCCAGTTTATTCTGTTGTTTATATTAAAACATACAAGCTATTCTGTATTATAAACAACAATCTAAAGGACCTTATAGGGTATTTTGTGTCTAGGAACTAATATCCTCCAATGACTTAAAATTACTAATGTATGTACTTAATAATCCAAGACCATTTAAAGATGCAAGGAAGCAACCCTTTTCTAAATAACTATGATGAATTCAATCCTAAGAATTTTGTCAAATCAAACTGCAACTCCAAAATGCCTTTTGTTTTTGTTTTTGAGTCACACCCAGTGATGCTCAGGGGTCACTCCTGGCTCTGCACTCAGGAATTATCCTTGGCCGTGCTCAGGGTACCATATGGGATGCTGGGAATCAAACCCGGGTTGGCCAACATGCAAGGCAAATGCCCTACCCTCTGTGCTATCACTCCAGCCCCTCTAAAATGCCTTTTTTAGTCTTAAAATCATTGGAGGATGGTGAAGACAAAAACTGCAGATCATACTGTAATTTTGAGAATGGGGAGGATGGTGAAGACAAAAATTACAAATCATACTGTAGTTCTGAGAATGGGGAGGATGGTGTGGGTGAAGAAATAAGGAAAGTTTTCAAAGTGAAAGTCACAGGCACTTACTTGGGCTGACAGTGGCAGAGAGGATATTTAAACTGATGTTTTAGTCCAGTTACATCCTTATCCTTACAGTGACCTTGTCAGTTGAGTAAAATTCAGGACAATCTGTCAGTCTGGTGGCCTCTCTTCAGTCATAGTGTAATGATCCTTCAGAGCACCATTGATGCTGCGTATTTCTCCTATGTCTACTTCGCTGGGCCATTAGTTGTTTGTATTCTTGGCTAGAACATTCCCAAGATCTCCTTACAGTATCACCATTAACTTCCCATGTAATCCTCATATGGCAGATTTCTAATTGCCAGGAGGTAGAAGAATTAGATCAGAATAATCCTCAATCCTATCTCCATGATAGACCATGGTTATTGTAGTAAAACAGTCTGTTTGCTGAGATCAAACTCTCACACATGGCATTTCCCTTCCTCATAGTCTTGTCCATCCCATGAGCTCCCTGACTATAACTTAAAACATGTCATCATCCCGGCTGGATAAAGGGAAACCGACAAAACTCATTCCTTGGACATGTTTGTATATAACAGTGTTAGCATTGCCTTATTTGCTTCTAATACTGTTACAACTCCATGTTCTATTTTTTCACCACATTAATATGCCCTTTCCATTCCTAACATCTTCATTACCAAACTTAAATCTCATATGGGACCACAAACATTCAAAATGCTTTTTTTTTCCTTCTACAAAACTTTGAACCTATCTCCTGTTAAAATATTTAACTTATATAAATGTTCACTCAGCTGTAAAATTCTTAACACTCTACTTGTCTAAGATTAGTAAGTCTTCTGTCTGTTATAAAGAATATGCAATTAATAATAATTTATTTCATTGTGTCAAACCTCTAAGGGCAAATAAACTTGGTAATTTAATATTCTTAAAGAGGACCAACTCAAAACAATGTAGGAAAGTTTGAGGATGGATTCAACATATTGAATATTTTTGGTTTTGTGTATGATCTTGGTAAAGGATTAGAGCTATAGCACAGCAGTAGGGCTTTTGACTTGCACCCAACGGGTTTGATTCCTCCATCCCACTCAGAGAGCTTGGCAAGCTACCGAGAGTATCCCGTCCGCACAGCAGAGCCTGGCAAGCTACCTGGGCCGTATTCGATATGCCAAAAACAGTAACAAGTCTCACAAAGGCGACATTACTGGTGCCTGCTCGAACAAATCGATGTTCGGGATGACAGTGCTACAGTGCTACAGTGTATGATCTTGATATAATATCTTGTTTGATCCCTGGTGAAAATAAGATGCTACATTTATTGATATTATTTTTATTTACTGAGTTGGTAAGAGTTAATAATCTCATTCCTATGGAAGATTTATATTTCTATGAGGTATAATTGTAGATTTATTTTAAACAATACTTGGGAACATATTCTATGTTATTTTAAATTCCCTTCAAAAGTTGTTAACGTAATAGAGAACAAAAGAGTCATCATTTTATGATTAATGTATTTTGATATTTCTGTACTTTGATTTATTTTTTATGAAGAGAAAACAGTCCCCACAAGCAAACAGATTTTTAAAATAAACTTGTATCAGTTCAACTTGGATCAGTTCCCAAGTGTCTGATGTCAAATAATTTTCCAGATTCCAGAGAGAATTTTAAAACAAAAAAAGATGATTTATTATTATTATGTCTATATTCCCCCTACTAGCACCTATCTTTAATTTCTATTTTAAAGTGACATACTTCTCATGAATGGTTGTGTATGTATGTATATGTATACAATAAATAAAGGGTCTCCTTTATTTATTGCATATAAACCTAAAGTACTAAAAAATAAGTTCTTAGTAGCACTGTTTAACACTGTACAATAAATGTCCTTATTAAAAAGTGTGCTGATCTCATCTGTGGAATATAGAATAATAGACTATAAGACGAACACCCAAGAATAGTAGAAATAAGTACCAGGAGGTTGTCACCATGGCTTGGAGGCTGTTCTCTCATTCTGGGCAACTCAGAGAAGGGAACAGCAAGTAAAATGTGGTTGTTGGTCATGTGGGGGAAAGATGATGCGGGCCAAATATAGACTAGAGACTGAACGCAATGGCCACTCAACACCTTTATTGCAAACCACAACACCTAACCAGAGAGAGAGAACATAAGGGAATTCCCTGCCATAGTGGCAGGGTGGGGTGGGGGGAGACGGGACTGGGAAGGGGGGGTGGGATGTTGGGTTTACTGGTGGTGGAGAATGGGCACTGGTGAAGGGATGGGTTATCAAACTTTGTAAGGGAGAAACATGAGCACAAAAATGTATAAATCTGTAACTGTACCCTCACGTTGACTCACTAATTAAAAATAAACTATTAATAAAAAAAAGTGTGCTGATGTATTAATGTCTATATAGCATATAACTATTTAAGAACTACGTAAAGATTGCCTAACAATGGCACACACATATATAGAAGAAAATGTACCAAATTAAATGGATCACAATATCAGTGTTTTTGTAGAGTATAAACACTACATTTTCTTTTTCATCTAACATCTTTATACAAAATACCACTGTGTGTGAGGCAATTACGACTTTAATCCTTATAAACTCAATGTATTTTTCAATTTGAGTGAAATGATGTAATAATTTTTCTGACTCCTATTCAAAACTTTTCTTATTGACTTGTATCATTCAGAGTGGTGAGTCAAGGAAATTAAATTGCTAAATTTTGTTTTTATTTCTCTCCAGTGACATTTATACTTCTGAAAATGATACCTCTATAGGTCTTAAACTCCGGTAGGAGTAATGGCCTCTGTAATCAGTATTCTCTTTTATTTTTTCAGATATCTACATAGGGAGACTCATTAAAGCACATGAGTCAGATATGTTCTAGGGTATATTTTAGTTAATTATGTAACTCTAACTCTTACCTTTGCTTCTAGGGGCATAAATTAAATATCTAAAAGAGGTTATTACATATTTATTTTTAAATGTTTTAAACCTACGTTAAAACATACTTTCCAGAGAAATTATAACTGATTTAAGGTCTGAGTCTAAAAGGAAAACACTGAATTTTGTGACTTTTCTGCCATAGTAAAAAAATACATAAAAACAGAAAAAAACACATGATTTTATTATGGAAAAGAGTGCATTTCAAGATTTTTTTGCTGTTTCTAAAGTTTGTTTCATAGCAAAGAGAATATACAAAGATTCAAATCCTGGCTTTTTTTAAGTGGCACTTGGTACAAAAGTATTTGATCAGAGAGAAAAGTATATACATTGCAAGGAAGCCATGCAATGTGAATTTGTAATGCCTGACAACAAAACGCTTTACTGTAGGATAAATAATAATATGTGCACAGAATTCCATTTTAATGTCAGAGACCATATTTTCTATTTAAGAAGAATAACCAGTTAAATGCCAAGTTCACATTGAAATTCAAACGTTTTGCTATGTAGAAAACCCTAAGATACATTTTCCTTTATTCTATTGAGTTCCTAAGCCCAGATGATGAGGTTCCAGGAATACAATGGTTTCATCGTCAGATGTTTGCAGAGTCTTCCGTCTCGACACTATTTTAATTTAGTTGTATCCAGATAACATCAAATTAAATAAATTAATTAATAATTAAATATAGTGTTTAAGCAATCCACTAAGCTAAATAAGGACAGTATGCTAAGCACTCACAAAGTCTCTCAGAAGAAAAAAAAGCAATTAAATTCATGTCAAATCCTTATGATATTTGTTGGTTGGAGGGCAAGAAGAGAGGTGTGCAGGTGTGTGATTCGAAGAATGATCTGGACAAAGAAAATGTTTTCTTTTCTCCAATACCCCTCTACATCAACGTGGTATGTACATTCTCCTTAACACTTTCTTAGATTTAAGTACTTTAAAAATTGCATAAGGCTGTAAGTTGTCTTTTTAATCTTTGTTTTGGGGTCACATTCAGTGGTGCTCAGAACTTATTATTGGCTCCGCACTCAGAAGTTACTCCTAGTGGTGCTTGGAAACTTTAGAAGATTCCGGGAAACCCATGTTAGCTGCATTCAAGCCAAATGCCCTACCTTTCCATTCCAGCATCAAGAGTACATTTTATTTAATTAAAGGACTGGTGATTAAGATCGAAGTTTTGTTTTGCCACCAAATCTTAGCAATGGCACTTAGAACCTTCTTATATCTATGAAGTATGCTATTATACTAGGGAATATAGAAAAATACAATGAGCTGTTTTATTTTAATTTTTATGAGTCTATGATTAACCTATGTAAGGACTATTAATATATTGACTGCCTCAGTCTAGCATCATGGATTAAATGACATGAGAATGGCTAAAGTAAGTTTCTTAGTCATGCAATGAGACAAATAATTATATATGAAGAAAAGCATCAAATAAGAAACATGTGCTTATTGGTCTGGTCACAAAATGATTTAGAAGAGGTAGAACCTTCAGACTGCACTGTGGTGGACAGGAGCCATAGCACAGCGGGTAGAGTGTTTGCCTTGTTCGAAGCCCACCCCTGTTCGATTCCTCTGTCCCTCTCAAAGAGCACCGCAAGCTACCGAGAGTATCCCGCCTGCACAGCAGAGCCTGACAAGCTCCCCATGGCATATCCAATATGCCAAAAACAGTAACAAGTCTCACAATGGAGACATTACTGGTGCCCCTTCGCGCAAACCAATGCATAACAGGACAACAGTTCTACAGTACAGTGCTATAGTGCTCTATACATTATAATTTGTCATTTGTCCAAAAATGTTAGTATCATATAAACATATTTACTTATTCTCCAAGTTTTATATATATGTATATACACATATATCTGGGGTTCCATCAATTAATATGATTATTTAAATTCACCAATAGATCTAAATGAGAAAACAAACATGAAATTCATAACTATTTAACAATAAAAAAATTTGAAAAGAAAATAATTCACAAGATCTGGAATTGACTGTGAGAATGTGTGATTGGTACAGTTCTCTGGAAGTGAATGACATCATTTTCTGATCAAATATGAAATTGTAAACTTGCAGTAAAAATAACTGATGAACTGAGAGTCTACCACACTCCATCTTGTCTTTTTTATGCTTTGTATCTTTCCCAGTTTTTCCTAGTCTATAAGCTATACAGTGTGCTTTTCATGTCATATACCTAAATATGTTGTATATCTATTGTATATATATCACTGTATCACTGTCATCCCGTTGTTTATCGAGTTGCTTGACTGGGCACCAGTAACGTCTCTACTCGTCTCTATCCCATGCTAGTGTAGCCCAGTGGCGTATTGGGGGCTCTTTCAGGGTCAGGGGAATGAGGACCATCATTGTTACTGTTTTTGTCATATAGAGTACACCACGGGTAGCTTGCCAGGCTCTGCCATGTGGGATTGTGTATGTTAACACATACACACACACAGACACACACAGACATATACATATATAATTATTCACTTTAAAATGTTTAGGAGAGCAGGGGAAACTCTCAAACACTTAAAAGTCTTCAACCTAACCCAAAAGGCTGGGGCATATTCTTTTTATGTGGGAGCTTAGGTTTGATCACTTACACCCTCTGACAGTATCTTTAGTAGTTCATAGGTCTGCAGCCATGCCAACCAACAAAAAGTTTAAAAAAATCAAAGCCTAGAGCCAGTGATTCCAACTACATAGCCTTTAAAGTGCCACTGGTATTTAAAATTTGGTGAATAACTTCTTCATAGACCCCAAATAATCCTATTTGCATTAAGACTAAACTCTGTAAGGCCACTGTACATGAAACTGGACACTCATACCTCTACAACAGGCAACACTACACATTCTTATTACCACAACATAATATAGGCCATATTCACTACTCAATGTGATATTGACTATATAGCTTAATCTTCTGTGTTCAAGGAGCAGGATGGCAAATGGATCAGAGGGCACAAGACCAATAAAAATATCTCTATTTCATGTTTAGTTATAAAATTTGAGACCCTGGATCATCAGGGTCTCAAATTTAAGTTTTAAATTTTGATTAAAATCAAAATTAAGTTCTGATTTTCTGATATGAAAATTAAATACAATTTCTTGTCAGAATATTGTAAGGGTCAAATAAAATAACACATACCAACATTAACTTTGCTATGTTGATATTAGTATAAAATCTAGCTTTGGTTAAACTGTCCCTGAACAATCATTATGCTTTAGAATAAAATTAAATTCTTGAGAATTTTATGTGATATATCTGTGGGCGGGCTGGAGTGATATCACAGCAAGAAGGGTATTTGCCTTGCACGAGGCGGAACCAGGTTAGATTCCTCCACCCCTCTTGGAGAGCTACCAAGAGTATCTCGCCCGCATGGCAGAGCCTGGCAAGCTATCCGTGGCGTATTCAATATGTCAATATGTCAAAAACAGTAACAAATAACAGTTGGAGATGTTACTGGTGCCCGCTCGAGCAAATCGATGAGCAACAGGATGACAGTGACAGTGACAGTTTCTGTGAGTACTAAAGAGAAACAGAATAACCATCATAGATTTTAAAAGAATTCTAAGTAGAATGGAAAGCAAAAATGTACAAAACATGAGAATGCACTGAATAAAATAACAGGGAAAAGGAATGAGTCCATAAGAGAAAAAGAAAAAGGGATCTCTACAGAAGAGCTGAAGAATACCCACTATAACAGACTTACTCTGCTAGGGATTCTTAAAATTCTCTACACAGTAAAGACCTGGGCCAAAGAAGATGAATTGGAAAGTAATATTCAGTAATACTGAGAGTTACATACAGGCCTCCATCACCTAAATTACCTCTCATAAAAAAAAGACTTTATTCATTTATTTAAAGGACATGAGAATGTAGAAATTAAATCATTTTATTGTAGCTCATAGCAGTTCTAGATGGAAAATGCTCTGACTATATAAGTAATAAATCAGTGTTTTTTTATCCAGTATCTGATTCTATTGAGAAAGATAATGAATACACATTCAGAGTCTCAGCAGTTTGCCTTGTGATACTGTAGCATGTTTAGCATCTGATTAAAATGAAAATATGGAAGCCATGTCAAAGGTGTTTTTTCATCAATATTTGTGTGCATAAAACATCACTGTTGTAATATACTGAGAAGTAGTATCATTCTCTGACACAATAGCACAGATGAAAGAACATAATTTCTGGAGCCAAGGAATAGGTGTTTGACAGAGACATTTGTTCATTGTACAATCTTTGGCAAATACTTAACCTTTTGTTCCTACTATTCCTCATTTTTAACATAAATCTTATTATAGTGGTACTATGTACAAAATAGGATATTTGATAAGCATTAATTTATGTTTTCACTCTTTATAGTGGAGGGCACAGAAGAATCAGTTGGGAATTATTATTTTATTTTGATATATCAATTTTTTTCTATTTAATGTTTTATTTGGGGACTACAATGGGCAGTTCTGAGGGTTTAGTCCTGGATCTAGGTCAGGGAACATGCCTGGCAATGCTCAAAGGCCTGACAATAGATGATGCTGGGAATCAAACTCAGGTCAACCAAGTGTAAGGCAAGACCCTACCCATATATTGTCTCATACTTTCAGGTGTCATTTTAAAATTACTTCTTCCAAATGAAATTTTGAAGTGTCAAACATGAGAAACTTCTTTTCGGGCATATCACAGTTTCAGTAATAATGATAAGCCTATTTCTTTACTATTATTTGTTTAATGTCCATTTAAAGGTTAATATACTTTTTAAACTGAGGGTTCTTTTCACCTATGTGTTTTCAACTATTCA
This sequence comes from Sorex araneus, assembly GCF_027595985.1. Lineage (NCBI taxonomy): Eukaryota > Metazoa > Chordata > Mammalia > Eulipotyphla > Soricidae > Sorex > Sorex araneus. The sequence goes on along the minus strand of NC_073308.1, from coordinate 22,611,846 downwards.
CATCTCAATATCTTGATTTATAAGTACACAGAACTATCAATCTGCTTGACACCTCTAACTTTAATTCATTTCTCATTTCGTGTTGAACTGTAATTAATTTCTTTTAAATTAATTTTTAAGTTTCCATTCTAATTAGTATTGCCTCAAAGTCTTTGTCTTCTCACCACATTTATTCTACAGAGAATTTTAGCATATAAGATAATTATGTATAAAAAGATACCATTAAAGTATATCTTCCAGTATTGATTTTATGCATACTGATGGCTAAATTAATGAGAAAATGTAAGTGCCTCAGGAGAAATCCTTTGTGTGCTATTTAAAAATAATCAACAGCACTGAAATTCAAACTAGCTGGAAAAATAAATTTTAGGCAAATGCAAAATGCAAGACTTTCTCTTAATAGGGATTCAAAGACACAGCAATCAAAGAAATTTTGTTTACCATATATGCCCTCCCTTTGATTAAATCTTGAGGTAGCCATATTCTTATAGTTCATTAAGGATTACAGGTTAAAGACATGCTGATTACAGATATAAATGCAAAAAATAAATGATTTCTGAGATAAGAGCACTTTACTGATGAAACAAATGCTGTTGATTTTCTTCTCTTTAGTAACTATTCTTTTGATTTTGGGCTGTTACTGACTTTTCAATTATTCTGTAGTACCACTAACCTATAATCAAAGTAAAGCAAACTACAAGTACTTTTGAATACAAGCTTTAGAAAACATACTAAAGATAGTGAAAAATAAGTCAGGAAAACTAAACATTGTTTGAAGAAGATGATTTTCTTTTTCACCTATTTTCCTTCCTCCATCCTAGGCTACATACAATTTGGCAAAATAACAAACTCAGATTCCACAGAATAGAGCAGCACAGGCAAGTGGATGTGAAGTCACTTTGGCTAAAATACGCTTCCTGGAGCTGGTCTTAAAAGCTTCACAAGGACAACAGGAATTCTTTGATATAACTCTGACCACTAGAGCCAAGTATTCTAAAGTCATCAGAAAATATATTGAAGTATACTCACCCTTTTCACCCTATGCTCACTCCAAATGGATTAGCCATAAACATGTTTTACTATTCTCACCAGAGAAAACAAAGTTATCATGTACCTTTTGCTAAAAACTAGAAAGTTACTTCAATAGGGATAAATTCTTTCTTCCATGAACCTTTCTTCAACTAAAAGTGAAAGGATTCTAAGTCTCTTAAGCAACCCAGATTCTGAGTTTCCAATTGCCATACAAATACACGTGCCCATTTCAACATAAATAAGATTGGAGTAAAAAATTAAAAACGACATTGATTCAATACTTCATCTGTAATTTTTAAATTTTCTAGTGGTTCTAGAAAGTTTTAGCCTGTCTAAGGTTATCAATGTGTATTCTAGGTATGGTGCCGACCAAGGCAACAAGGACCAAAAATTATATTACAATCTATGTCTCCCTTTGCCAAACATATTCTGTGATATGTGTCATCATTTAGAAGAAAATATGCCCTTCTCCTTAGACACTCTGAAATCATATCTTCTTCAGAAAAGACTGTGACAGAAAGAGAGACTGGTTAAAATAAACAAAACAGAAATTTCTTTTTATTATGCAACGTCTAGCTTAGTGTCTATAATATAAATCTGTAAAAGTAGATAATATGAACAAATACATAATATCCTGAATCTTTTAAAATAGAGAGCAAATAAATACTGAATTGAAATATTATTTTACAAGCATGGTTCCCAACTGATATTTAACAGAACATAAAAACATACTCTTTATTTAGGTGAAGCACCTTTGGTTTTGTAATAGTCTAAATACTCGCAAGACCAACACAGACCAGGTTTCCTATGAAAACCTGCATAGATTTTCATAGAAAACCTTGTTCCAAATTTTTGATAATTGACAATGTAGCTAAAATAAAGCATATTTTGTCTAATTTCTGAATAATTGAGGAGGGGATATTCACAGTGATGAGACTGATGTGAAAGAAAGCATATGAAAATTTTGATACTTTAAAAATTATTCTGGTAATTTTTTCTTACAAAGGTTGAATTAATTATTCTTTTTTAATGTTTTCTAAATTGTATAATGCTGTTTTGACTTGCATCTGTTTAATTATGTATGAATTTATGCATCATTATGTTAATTTGTGTACAAACTGCTTATTCATTTCTGTGCTTATTAGATTATTCAATTTTCAAATACATTTGAAAATGACACTCCCTCAAACTTAGAAATTCTATAGGAAAAAAATGAAAAGATAGCTAAGACTTAGACTTCTGTTCAGTAACTAATATTATAGCAACTCAAGGAAGAAATGCTGTATCTGTGTTTAGCTTTTGTCAAGATAGATTATTTATACTAAAAACATCTTGAGATATTTTATAAACATAGTAGCGGAGAAGCAAAATAACTTTAAAGTACAATGTTCTATCATGTTAAAATTATAACGAACTTCAGCCCTTTCTGTCTTTAAGGAGAGAATAGAACAACGTCAGAAAAGAATCTATGTTATCAGTCAATTCCTTAGAGCATCCACCAGATTTTAGACAAGGTCAGGTAAAAGACAGAAAAAAAAAAGTGTTGTAACACTTAACTTGTGTTTCTCTATGCCTCACTTTGATGTGGCAACATGATAACATACAGCACAAAAAAAGCTCATCTTTCTATTAAAATAATTGTTATATGTTCTGTTCTGTTTATGGTCTCCGTATGACTCTTCTTAAATGTATTTCTGGATCCCTTTCCAATTTCTTTTGTCTTTTAGCTCTTTATGTGAGGGGATTTAAAAACTAGATTTTTAAGCATTGCCATGCGACACACCAAGATGTCCATTTAATGTTGTCCAGTTCTCATCCTAACTCAGAAAGAAGGGGTCACGATATCCTGAGACTTTGACACCCAGCCAATGAAAGTGGACCACGTCATCAAATTTTCTGCAGCTGGGAACCCTCTAAGGTGACATCAACCATCCCTTTCATTGCATAATATCTGTGAAAAAGCAAAGCAGGGAGTAGCTCGTGCATTCTGACCTTGGAAACCCCGTGGTTCCCCACAATATCGCCTCCAGACATCTAGCCAGCAAGGAGCAGTGCTGAAATTGGCAGCAGCCCCTTGAGCCCGTCCTGTTACCGGTCATTCAGGATTTCCATGAGTTTTTTAAGCAATGTACCTGGACCCGCAACCACCTATTCTCTGGATTATGACCAACCAGCCTCTCGCCGGAATGCATTAACTTGCTCACTGCTGCTCTGGGCAACACCCTCCTGTTCCCTGTTGCTGCTAAAGGAACAGTCCTGGAACTCCAGATTCATTGGATCAGTCTGAGAAAGAACCAGGAATAAGCCCTGAGCACTGCCGGCATGGGCGCTAAACAAACAGAGCTGGACCCATCCCATTTTCTGTGAACACTGGAGGATGCTGGGAGATGCTGGTCAGCAGGTACCATGTGGACCTGCCCTGGAAGACTGCGCATGAGATGCCCTGGAGGGAGTTTGGCGCAGCCAGCGCGTGCTGGAGGCCCAGATAGCCGCGGGCACAGGGGTTGCCCGGAGTCCAGAGCACCAGCACGAGGCTGACACGGGCTGTGGGAGCCAGAGCGGGGGCTTGCGTAGGACCCGCCTGCAGGGACCTTCCAGGAATGCTCTTCGCCTCTGCAAGTCCCCCTGCCTTGTCTCGGTTCTCTCAGGGTCTGAGATGAAACAGTGCAGGCTGCTGCTGCAAAGGCCCCGCCAAGAAGAAATTCCAGGGTCAGTCTAGCCCTGGATTTACTGCCAGGCCAACTGAAGTCGCATGCAGCCCCGAGAGTAGCCAGGGTCCCCAAAAGCCACGACCCCCAGCCTGTTCTGAAGGAGCTCTGCAGCCCTCAAGGCTTGTGCCTCGGGATGGCAGGAACAACCACAGCAGTTTAGACCTATTATTCTACCCGTTGCTTTGTATAAAAATTAAACATAATCGGGGGGCAGAGAGATAATAGAGCTTGCTCTGCACGGTTGACCCAGGTTCTATCCCTTGTGGTCCCCCCATGCCCCTGAGAAGTCCTGAACATTGCTGTGGCCCAAACAAACAAACAAAAACAAAGAAATAAACAGAATATCAACAAGGACATAAAAATGCAAAAAAAGTTTCTGTAAGTTGGGTTCCTGCCCCCAAAAGCTTTCATCAAATAATAAATCAATTCACTAACGATAATGCCCGTTTCCTGAAATGTATTTACTTTGATGGCTTGATGGTTTGGAAATTCTTATTTTTGACAATTACCAAGAGTTTCCTTTCCTCAGGGCAGAGCTACTGGTGACGTATTGGATATGCCAAAACAGTAACAAGTCTCACAATAGAGACTTTACTGGTGCCTGCTGGAGCAAATCGATGTACAATGGGTCTACAACTGTACAGTGCTGTGCTACTTTTGTCTACACTGAAACAAGGCACATATTAGTGTTTCGTCTGAGAAGTCACTGTTATCTAGACAAAGAATTTTCCAAAACTAGAACAATCTAAGCCTTATAAATATACGGATCATAATAGCTTTCTGTTTTCTAATTTCTTTGTACAGGATTCCATAAAAAGATGGTTGCAAATGAAGTTCTGTAGTTTTATCTGTTCAAAAAAAATGCTCTCTGAATTAGACCTAATTTCTTTCCTTATTCACAGTTGGGTGTAACACATTTTGATGGGGTCAGGCCATAATTTTCCTTGGGTTTTACAGGCAATGCATCTGTGCAGTTGGCATCTTTTGTTCCTTTTATGGCTTTTATGCTGTGATTCCCTCAATATAAGCTAGGTACTGCTGCAGATGGCCTGTGGAGAGAATATTCAGTGACATTCTTGACAATGCTAAGAAATGGTTGCTTAGCTTTCATTCAGTTTTCTGATTTAGGCCACTAATGCCACACTCTGTTCCAGTTGGATGCAGGTCAGGGTCACCTTATTCTTTCAGTTTCTAATCAGTGGCACTTACATCTTTCAATTACAGAAATCCAGCATAGCTTTAATTTAGAAGCACACAGGAGTGTCTCCTGACACTGAACTCAGTTTCAATAATTTTTTTTTGTTGTCTAGACCAACCAAACAGTGAGCTTGGGGAAAGTTGTAGATGTTTACTGCAGCATTTGAAAATCTTGATTTAGGAAAACAGGAATTTTGTTTGAAACAGATTTGTACAGAAACATGTCATTAAAATCAATTTGATAAAATGTAAAAATATTAAAATAAGTCTACCAGACTGTAGAGATAGTACAGCTCTTCAAGCATCTGACTCGGGTTCACTATCAGGCATCCTGTATGGTTCCCTGAACCTGTCAAGAGGGCAGAGCCAGGAATACACCCTGAGTAGGGCCAAGAGTAACCCCCAAACAAATAATAATAATAATAATAATAATAATAATAATAAAATAAGTATACCTATTAATCAGGTAGCATGTATGGAGTAGTGTTGCAGTAATTTGAAACCTACAAAAAATATAAAATTTAAGATTTCTATAGTTTCCCGAGATAAGCACTAATCTAAGTATATTTAACAGAACTTTCCAAACAATAGAAATGCAATTAAAGATAATTTTCAAGTTGAATTCTTCTGAATATTAAATCTAACTGTAATATTTTCACTCATGTTTAAGTTAATATTAATGTATTGTAAATTAGCAAATGTATGATTCTTTTAAAAATATGCATTTGTGGGCAGAGAGATAATAGGGTGGTAAGGCACTTGCAGTGCATACAGCCAACCCAAGTTCTATTCCTGGCACACATCTGGAGTGATTCCTGAGCACAAATCTAAGAATGAGTCATAAGCTTTACTGGGTTTGGCCCCCAAACCAAAATAAATGAATAAATAAATAAAAACAAAAGCATGTGACTATAAACCCTAGAACAATAAAAGGGGAAAGAAAAGAAATAATTACCAAGCCAATAATGGCAATAAAATAACATACAAAAAGTATTAAATTAATCAAATAAACAAAAGAAAAGAGCAAAATCAAGAACAAGGATGAAAATAAAACCAAAGAACTGATGCTGTACTTAAATCAAGGAGATAATATTATCAATAGTTTCAACTCAGATAGGAAGTTTTAGCAAGTAAGGTAACTAAACTTTAATTGTTCTGCAAGAAACTTTTATGAATGCACTATTTAAGGTGATCTAAAAAGACTGTGCAAATACTTTTGAAATGCCATTAATTACTTGAGAAGTAATAGTAATAAATATGATAGAATTTAAAATAAAAGTTGGCATGAGTATAGAAAAATATATGAAGAGGGACAATTTTATCAAGAGGCTATAACAAATCTTAATTCTTGCGAACATAATTTATTCTATGGGCTGGAGCAATTTCATAGCAGATAGGGCATTCTCCTTGCATGTGACTGACCCGGGTTTGATTCCTCTGCCCTTCTCAGAGAGCCCAGCAAGGTACAGAAAGTATCTTGCCCTCACGGCAGAGCCTGGCAAGCTCCCTGTGGCATATTCAATACAAGTCTCACAATGGAGACATTACTGGTATCCGATCGAGCAAATCAATGAGCAATGGGATAACAGTGATACAGTGAATGTATTTTGTATAAGTCAAATACATTGAAGGGTTCTGAGAGCTACTACAGCAAGCCTTGCACGCAGCCAACCTTGGATTGATCACTGACACCACAGATCATTCCCAGGTGCATCCTGAGTCATCTGGAAGTGCAGTCAGGAATAACTCCTTAATACAGCTGGGTGTGCCCAGAAATACCTATATTCATTAAACTGATAGGGTAAATAGAGATAATACATTTATAAATGAAGTTTTGAATATTCCTTTAACTTCATGTTCATAAAATTTTATACCACTAGAGTTAGAGTATCTCATGAGATCATGGTTTTATTTTATTCCTTTTATATTTTGAATAATAATTACCTTATGTTTTAGTATATTTTGTTACCTTCTGTCATAAACTATTACATTTGTTATATGATTTTTTATATATTTGAAAGAGGTGCATAATTTTTTGGACTGATAATTTCTTAAATGAAGAGTGGAGAATGTGACAAAACCATTCATCAGGAAAAGAGGCATTCAAAGTACAAAAAATTAATAAATTTAAATGAAGGTACACTGATGTAGCTTCATATTCCTTTTTAAATTAATCTTTAAGAAGCTACCACTTGTCAAGTTTTGACATTGTATCAAAGAAATACATCCACAATTATGAAAAAAGACTTAATAGACTTAAAACTTTTCCAATTGTCTGCATTAACTAGATTTTCTCCATTTCCTTGAACTATTCAAAAAATCATTTTATAAAGTCTAAGTTAGCAATCATATAGATTATATAAGCCTAAAATATCACTTTACTTCTCATAATTATATAACTATTTAAATGAAAATGAAACAATATAGCTAATTTTATTTTCATTATATTTTTTCCAGGACTGGAGCGATAGCATAGCCAGTAGAACATTTGCCTAGCACGAGGCTGACCTGGGTCTGATTCCTCCGCCCCTCTTGGAGAGCCCGGCGAGCTACCAAACGTATTCCACCCACACAGCAGAGCCTGGCAAGCTACCCATGGCGTATTCAATATGCCAAAAACAATTAGAACAAGTCTCACAATAGAGACATTACTGGTGCCTGCTCAAGCAAATCAATGAACAACGGGACAGCAGTGCTACAGTGCTTTATTTTTCCATTTCTTATTTCATTATTCTTTATTGTGGTAAGAACACTGAGTTGAGGTATGTGTTCCTAATGAATTTTTAAGTGCATGACTATGCCTTAAAAAGCAATGTCACAATTCCCATATCCCTAGTTCCTAGCAAGCATTCTTATAAATAGAATGGAGCTGGTGAAATTCTTCAAGTACTTCCTTATTTCACTTAACTTAATGTCTTCCAGAGTCATGCTAATTGTATACAGTAGGATTTCCTTCTTTTAATTGACATTCTATTATGTGCGAAACTAATTTGTTTGCCCTTTTCTCCATTCTTCCTATAATGATTATTTCCAGATCTTAGCCATGACAAATAATGCTCCATTGAATATGGAGTGTAGATACAGATTCTTATTTAGATTCTTCCTTCTAACTGTAAGAATTTCAGATGCCCTGGTAATCCTCATTTTAGTTATTTAAGGAGGAGGATGGTGGTTCCAGAGATTTATGTCCCAGAGTATCTTAATACAACTAAAAATTTCAGTAAGTCATTGATACCGGATCTAGAGTTGTCTCTGATGACATCTTTCCTGAATCCAGCGCTACATTTATTTCCTTTTGATATTCATCTTAACTGAATATCCCAGTGCTTTTCTGTCACAGTGGATTGCTGCAAGAAACAGATGGCATTCCCAAAAGTATTGCATAGATACTGGAACAACTTTAACTAAAGAATTGTTAGCAGAGGTGGGAACAGCTCCAAAAATCCACAGGAATTAATGAAGAATCCATGTTTAACAACTTCAGGAAACTGTCCCCTCCAGCTATGCAAGTATCAAAGGGCAACCAGCATCACTGAGACTAAAAACAGGTAATATTCAAGGGAAGAGTTTTAATCTAGTGGGGGGATAAGTACAATCCTGAGTAAATAAAGCAATCCTAGAAGCATGCCAGAATCAGAGGGTAATAAAAGAATTTCTCCCTCTTCCTCACCATTATAAATGCCTCCTAATAACCAAATCCAACTGAAAGGTAATAGAAAAGTGGGTATCTGTGAGGCAGTTTCTCTGAATTCAGAGCAGAGGTCAGCAGCTCAGAAGAATAGGATGACAAGTGAACAAACCATGTGCCTAGTACAACCTTAATGCTTAAGTACGTACATCAACAGAATATCAACCATTGATTTATTAATAAGCATTTATTAGAACTGAGATTTACAACATTTATTTCAAGTAGACCCCACCTATGGAGCATTACTTTAGAATCATATTTCAACACATACATTTTGAGGGGAACATCAAGCTAAGCTTATGCATATTTTTTTCTATAGCTCCCTTCCTCGTACCTGTATTTACAAAAAAATTACAAGCTATATATATGTAGATATGCACAAGTTAGTTATAATACTGTATTACTAATCTTTAATTTCCTAAAACCCCATCAAAATTTCACGAATAGAATCTGGAGTACTTTATTTTTCAAATATGTCCAACAACACATTTTCCTCATAACTTCACAATAAACCTAAAAAGTCATACATGACAAAATTATTTTCATTAACTCCAAAAATACACTTAAACTCACACTCTCATATTTAATCATTGTGAAATAATCTACCTGTTAGAAATAAAATACAGGGAAAGATATAATCACGTTTTTTCGAAGTAGCATCACTTGAACTTGAAACATCCAGATTCTAGAAACTCATGAAACCAACTAATTCCATCAAGAAAGTCTCTCTCTCTCTCTTATTCTTTTCACCAATACTTTCCATAAACTATAGTCACTGGAACAAAAAAAATGGGGGCTGGAGAGATAGCACAGTGGGCAGAGTGTTTGTTTTGCACGCGGCCGACCTGGGTTTGATGCCTCCATCACTCTTGAAGAGAGAGCTCAGCAAGCCACAGAAAGTATCTTGCCCTCATGGCAGAGCCTGGAAAGCTACCCCTGGCATATTTGATATGCCAAAAACAGTAATAACAAGTCTCACAATGGAGATGTTACTGGTGCCCGCTCAAGCAAATCGGTGAACAAGAGGATGACAGTGCTATAGTGCATTGCTACAAAAATATGGAAATAATGGCCAAGGAAATTTCTCAAGTGGTGGATCATTACCACACATGTACCAAGGCCTAAAACCAATCCTTGGCACTCCATGGACAACCACATGGTGCTGGTGGCCTCCAAGCAATGCACCGCAAACTAAAACATTGCCAGGAGTGATCCCTGACTGGTCCCCAGAACCACAGCATGAAAGCCCTACTGTTACCAAAGAGACTACGGGAACAGTTGATTAGACCTTCAAGTAAAATACCTTGTTTCTCCATAGTTTACCTGAGAAGACTCAGTGTGAATTAGTCACTTGTGAAGTTGAGAAAATATAGTTATTCCGAATCTATTTTTTTTTTATTGTAGTGGGATCAAGCAATAGTACAGCACGTTGGAAGTTTGTCTTGCACAGGACCAACCAGGGCTCAATCCCTGCCATCTTATATAGCCCCTAAACTCAGCCAGAAATAATTCCTGAGTGCAGAGACAGAAGTAAGCCTCGAGCATTGCCGGGTATAGTCTCACAACAAATAAAAATTATAACAAACTTTTCTTCTAATAAATAGTATACTGTCTATAATGCACGCTGCCTATTATGTAATGAGTATAAACTGGTTCCATCTCATATATCTGTATATTACTGTGGATATTGTACACTTATTATATATAGCCTACATTTAAATAAAAAGGTTACTATTTTATTTTTTAAGAGTACTATTTCATAATCATTGCATTTTAACAGATCAAAAGGCCCTGCCCTTCTCCTCAAGTGCCCAAAGTTGAACTCACTGCTTAAAGTTAATAATAAAGGGCAGTCTAAATCTTTAATTCTCATTTGATATTTATCTCTCTTATCACCGATTTTCATCTCTGAGTTTCTACTATACCATGCCTTGAAATTTCAAAACAAGCAGATTAATTGTAATCATTTTCCTCTGGGCTATATTTTAAAAGCTATCACTGTTGCTGAAGGCAACACCCAACACAAATTACTTCACATATCGGTAACATAGAGAATAATGCTTCCTATTAAAGTGTGTTTATAGGTTGTTTATGACACTAAATAAAAAATGTGTAAGAGTATTAAAATGTTTAATTGCTTTTGTGTTTTTAATCATTCTGGTTTTTAAAATATGAATGCATCACTTCACCTTTATTATAATTCCTTGCTGGGCAGGAAACATGCATAGTTTAGTGACTGTCTTGATGATGAAAATGTACTCTAGAATTCTTTCATTTAGCACATAATTATTGAGTGCCTGCTTCTTGCCAGGCCCTTATAAAATTGCATAATATGACAAAATTAATATTACCAATGTTACTCTAAAATTATCACTACCATAACTTTCAAGTACATTTTATCCATTAGTTTGTAGAAAGGGATACTCTATATTGCCTGTTGTTTTCCTCTCTGTGACTAGGGAGAACAAAATTTATTAACAAATGTAAATTACACTTTTCAAAATGCATAAAAATCCTGAGGAGCTTAAATCATATTTTGAAAATACGTAATCCACAAAAGGGAATTCTGATATTCCTTATATCTTTATAATACTAAAACCTTAACACATATGATATAAAGAACAATTTTTAGCATAACTCCTTTTTCAATCTTGCTTTCCAAACTTGGACATGCTATTATATATTCATATTATATAAAATTTTCACAAAAGTTGGACTCAAAAAAAAATACTTATGCCTTTCTGCCTCTGTGAAGGCTTGGAGAAAAACTAATTCCATTGAAAATCTAAACAATTTCTACAGAATCCTTTATTATAATTCCACACATCTTAATTCTTTTCTCTGTAAACCTGATATTTTGAAAACAGTATCTTTCCTTAGAACCAAAGAACAGGTATTTTAAAATATTACTTATCTACATTGACTGTTCACAGATAGAATAGGGTCACCATGCTTTGCATTGATCATATTATTTGTGAGCTATATAAATTAAACACTTAGTTATGGGACACTGAATATTTCCTCATAAACTCGGACATGATTGTTTTAAATCACTTGGTTTGAATCTACTAAATTGTCATAAAAATTAGGCTGATTTTCTGCCCCTCAGAGACTATGATGCAAAAGCCCATCCATCACGAAGTATCTAATTAAGAAACTAAGTTAAGAGGTGTTTGAACAAGATATTTGAAAATCTCAGGGGATCAGACAATTGAATTGGTATTTCAGACATATCAAATTAGTTAATGATTTGGGGATCTTTATTCTGCAAGAGTATGTAAATTAAAAAAGAATAATGAAATTCATTAAAGCTAGGTATTGAGGAGGAAGAAGGGCCATGTGCACTATTGCATGTAATTATAAGTACCTGCTTCACTCAGATAGAGGGACAGGAGGCTGGGGAAACAACAAAAAAAAAGCAATGTGAACAGATTAATTTACATATTGGACCTAGATAGTTACAATTATTTTCTTTATATGTTTAGGGTATCTTTCTCATAATTGACAAATTCATTCTTGGTCACCAGGCTTGTTTTCCATTTCAGTTCTCCATATGAACTTGTAAGATAAATGTCTTGCCATTCAAAATCACAATAGATACAGGATTTCTCTTGAAATTTAACAAAGTATTTCATTTCTTCTGTCAGTCTATTTTAATACTGAAAGAGCCAGAAGAATAAGAAGTTTGCTCCTTTATCCTAAAGCATGGAGTGAATGGAATATTAAATCTCACCCAATAAATAACCAGATTGAAATATATATTTTAAGTATGAGCAGAATCTTTTTATTTTATTTTTAAAAGCAGTGTAAGCATGTTTCTTTTAAATTATATAAAATAACAATGCAACAAGCAAGAGTATAAATTCTTCCATTTGTGTTCTTTCAATACCTCTCCCCAAAAGTCACTCATTTTAAGTATCATTTTTAAAACTTAAATCATGCTAAAAGTATAGGTTCTGTAAAAGGTGGTTGCTTAAAGATCCAAGTTATGATGAATGATACTCGCTCTTTAAGCCCATGTTCTCCCTCAAACACAAATCTCACTCACTTCTGTTTCTTTGCTTGCTCGTGAACACTCTAGAGAAGCTCATTTTTCTCTTTTGAACATGTTTTCCCCCCATTTTCCCCCCTCCACATTTTTACAATCAAATTTAGTTTAATAAAAACTACCTTGCTTCACTAAAAAGGAAACGAATAATAATAGACTTTTTTCTTAGACTTCCATTTAGAAGAAGACAAATAGAGAAACTAAGCTTGGTTTGAATTTGTAACACCCCACTAATATTTATAACATTCCAAGGGACTATCCACCATTAGCACATTCCCTCACACTATCTCACTCTCCCTGTCTGACCCCGTGGCATTCCCACTGTGGAAGAGATCTGAATTTTATTGAACTCTCTGCCTTATAATTTTTGCTTGACTTTTTGTCCCACCTCTCACAGTAATCTCAATGCCTACTCCAGGCTCAAAAGTCACTTGCATTATGTGACAGGGATCAAACTGGGTTGGCAGCATACAAGGCATATGCCCCATCCACTTTCCATCTATACAGCCCTCTCTGTCTTATAGTTTTAACTTAGAAGCAGAGAAAATTGTAAGGTTATGAAGACTGATATTTATGGTATCTATAAGGAAAGCAATGGAATTGTTCAGTTGTTATAATACAAACGAAAAGAAGTGAGACTAGAATGACTTAAGTATCAGTGACAAACAGCAGAAACAGAACCTGAGACCTAGTCTACAGAAGTGAGTTAACCAAGGGCGAAAAGGCTGGGTAGAGGCAGTGGTAGACAGGAGGGTGGGTGTTAGAAAGTTGTATGCATGGAACCCTGTCATTAACAGATGATGCTTTAAATTGAACTCTGAGAATGGTAGTAAGAGAATGATGTAAAAATGTTATCAGTTTCAAATTAGATTCTCATAAAGAGAAAACACATTTTCTCTTATTGAGATAACATAAACAGGGGAAATGGAAACAGATTCCTAAGATAGGCATATAATTTTTAACAATCCTAAAACAAGAATAAACAAAAAATTCTATATGCATAACAGTTCTCTGAGTGTAGGTATTATTGTAATATCATTCCCAGTGGTATAAGTGATTCAGATCAATGGGATAACTTGTTAAATTGATTAGTTACAATTTGCACTGACTAAATTGGTATTTAGAGAATAATTAATTAGTAAGCAAAATGCTTAAGGTTTAGAAAGCTTTAAATATTAAAGCCTTTATTTAAAGCCACAAATTGACAAAAATGTTCTATTAACATTATTGTACCTTGCTATATATTATGATCTTGTATAATTATACCTCATTATATTTGAATTACATATCATATAATTCTATAGGAATATAATATATACATTTACCTTTATAGTCATATCATGTTTTACAGTGGGACTTTCATGTAAATATCACATCAACTAGGTTAAAATATTCAGAAATAAGTGATGTTTCTCATGATAAATGTACTAGGTAGAAAGATTTTAAAATAAAGACTATTGGTTAATTTTATTCTGGGGAGTATTTTCCAGAGAGTTCACTATCAAAATGCAAAATAAATATAGGGAATACTAAATAGTCATTTTAAATGTATTCAACAATGTGAAGTAGAGCCTAAATTTAAGATTTGATATTAAGTGCCACCTTGACATGGTAAAATCTGGAGGCCTTCAAGTGGTCAAACCATCAGTTCCTCTCCATTGCCTGCCGCCTTGGTATGGCTAAACATCCCTCTTCTTTATGAAATGAGGCGCTTTTCCTTCTTATCAGCCATCACTTCCCAGAATTATTTAAAGAATTTTCTCAAACCCAAGGATTTCCTCATCCTGTTACTAGTACAAAATCTGCCTTCCACAGCCTCAGTTCACTCTGCTACTGAGTTTGAAGCCAAGAACGGAACATTCATGTTTTCTCCCAGACTCCAGAGTGCTTACAAATAAGAAGTCCACCTCATCTGTCTGGTCAAGCATCATGTGTTTTTGAATCTTGTTCTATGAGGGTGGATGATCGATCCCTCTCTTGCTCCTGAGATGGACAGTATAGTCTTTTGGAACAAAAGATTCAAAGTTTCAAGAACTATCATTCAGACAATGAGACTACATCCACATAATTTTTAAAAGTTCCATTAAAACACTGTTACCGTTTCTTAGATTTTTAATTGTCTGTGCAAATTGCAAATTAGATTGCTCTAGTTTTTGAAGCTCTCCTACTCTCTTGTGATGCTGATCTGGAGGCTCTGATGCTCCGATTATAGAATTGCATGGAAATCTGTGCCATTCAGTCTTTACAAGCAAATACCCCTCTTCTGATTGAGTTGATTATCATGTACTTTGCATTCAGGGAGCTGTATGCATTTAGCATCTGGTGTGCAGTGGTAGAAGGATTGTGATCCAGCATTAGAAGTCGGCATTGCTCAAGTTGCCCTGAATACACCAGATATTTGTTTACCCTTCAAGGATATTTGTTTTCTTTGCATTTTTCCGAACAGGTTACTTTTTTAAAGAGGGCAAAACCACTATAAGATGATAAACCTTTGTAAGAAGAATCTCTTTATTGGATAAGCTAGCAAACTAATGCTGTCAGGGATTGTATTACAACATCTCTTGTGTGTGCCTGTAGTGTGATTTTCAGAAAAGATCATTTTGGAGAAGTAAAGAATAAATAGCCGCATTCACTCCCCCAAAATCCTTTTCAAAATAGATTTGACAGTTGAATGATTACATCTCTAATGGAGCCAATGATAGAATATGTGAGATTAAAATCTCAGTAGCATCATCCATAAGGCACAGAACAAAAGGGGTCAAAGGAAACACAGAGTCCCTTAAATAAAAACCAGACCACTAATCAACTTCACAATGGCCTCAATACTAGGAGGTTAAGATCTTAGTGTTCAGCAGCCCGTTGTTTGAGTTTCAAAAACCCATCGTTTGTTTCTGCCTACAAAGATCTATCAATTGACTCAGAAATTGTTAGCCTAATATGAGTAACACCTAAATCTAGCTTGGAATACCTGCAAAAATAAAATGTTCTGGTTTTCTTCAAGCTTCCAAAAGAATGATTAGAGGACACATATTTGTCCTTTTATGCATCTCTTTTATGCATCCCCTGCCAACATGTGCACACAAAACAGACACATACATTTCTACACAAGTTTCCTGGAGATCACATCTAGCACAATGATTACTTTTCCTCTTGCCTTTCATTTCAGATATTGACCAAATATTAACCATCTTCAACCCTCCCATTCTTATTTCCACCCCCCCAAAAAAAGTATCTTTCCTTCTATTAGAGCAGCATTTTAAAACAAAGAGCATACTTCAAAATCCCATAAAACATTTATTTATTTGTTTATATATCAGAGGGGGCTAAGCACTAACCCAGACCTACTAAATCAGTATCTTGGATGCAGTAGAGCCCAGCATGTGTTTGCTTCAAAAATCCTTGGTTCAGAAATCAGACTCCAGAGAGCTGAGATAATTATACACTCTTCCTGGCAGCTGGACTTTTCCTGCTGCTGTTATCTCTGTCGTTGAGTGCTCCACTGCCTGAGCACTTCTTTTAATAACAGGTGTGGCAGGCCCACTGCTGGCAAAAGTTCGAGACCTGCGCCAGCATCCCGGAGTTGAATCTTAATTGGTGTGTTTGCTCTCTTCACACCATTAATTCTGGCCTGAGGCCAAAGAAGGAATCCTTTGGTAAAGGTGAGATAATTTTCGAAATCGAAGAGTATCAAGCGCTCAGTTATAATTTAGCGTCTGAAAGCACAGTGAAGAAAACCCCACATCACACCTATTAATAACTGCCTGTTTGTACTCCATGCTTGTTCTGGGGTCATGCCTCAGGTCTACTGAGGTGGACAGGAAAGGAGAAAAACTTCCAGAGAATGTGTCCTAAGCAATGACTGCTGCATCCTGCCATAACACCAGTCTACATTGAAGGCCTAAGATGAGATGCTACTCCAAAAATGGAGCCAAAGGCAAGGTAACTTAAAAGCCCAGATGAGGAAAAGCAAGAAGCTTGGATCTTATGCTCATAGACACGCCCTACGTAGGAGATGAGTGGTTCGGGCGTGCTGATGCGTTCCCAGAGCCGAGGGAGCCCCTTGCTCAGTGCGAACCAGAATTGTTCCTTTTGAACTCCCCAGCAAAGAAAAGGTGAGCGGATGTTCTGGATTCTTCCAATCAGCGACACAAAAAATACGCTCATAGGATGTGGCAGGGATTTAGTGTTATTCCCTACTGCCCCAGTTTTTTGTTTATCTGAGAACAGAGAACCGAAAGAACGCCAGTTGTGCTATTGATGACCACGTCAGGCAGACTTGGAATTTGGGCTGGAAAGTGACTCAGAGAGGGAGGCTCTTTCGTGCTGTGTCTGATTGAGGCGTACTCAGGGTCCTGAAGAGGCTCCTTCTCTGTAGACTGGGCTCGCTAGGACTAGGCAAGAATGGTTACGGGTACTGACCCCTGCGCCCTGCCTCTATTTCAAGTGTTTCTAATATTCTTTAACATATCCCAATATCGCTCACGTGGAACAAAGTGAGTTTTCTGGTATAACTAAGGTTCCTTGGCATATCGTGGGATTAGAAGTGATTGCAAGCTGTCTACTTCAATTTGGAAAACTACATTGCTTTATGGTCAGACTAATCTTGAAGACAGTAAACAGTTAGTGTCCAGGAGACCTTATTATATGCATAATTGGACAAGAAATACCATTTCCTGAAACTTCTCTGAATAGCTTTAAAAAAATGCTATGGAGAGACCAAGAGGCTTTTTATTTTAGTAAATTGTATAAAGGTCAAGTATTGGCTTCATGCTTTTATTTGTGCAAGAAGGCTGAGGAAAAGAAAAATAATAGCATACTTAAAATCCTAAGGTCTGCCAATTGGGAAATAATTTTTAATAATTTGTATAAATAAGCACATTAATCTTGGGGAGTACATAAACCCAGAAAATTATAACTCATTAGTATCCGTCAACCCACAACACTATGGGAAATGTTTCTCTTCTGACACATGGTGAAGAGGTACTGTTTTCATCTTTCCCACTGAGAAACCGCTCACTAGGGACTTCATCAACATATAAAGGCATAGAAACAGAACTGTGAGCAGTTTCTTGCCACTTGAGATATGGTGCTCGGACCACCTCTGCCATGGTGAGACAACTTGGTTTCTCCACCATCTCCCATAAATAGCAATATTTTAGGCCCAAACTTAAAGCAATCAGTTGGAGGACCAGCCTAGATAAGGAAGATTGACAAGGGGTCATGGACCGCTCCAGGCTTCCTTTCCTCACTCACTTCCCCCAGCCCATGATCTTTGTAGTTGTTGCAATATTCGGTATTTAAGGTCACACACACTTGGCTGTGGTGCTTGCGTGTTTTGTAGCGGCAGTGGATGTCATATGCAGTGGGGGTGATATTTACATTCAACATGCAGGAGGGGCTCATGGATTGGGAGTGTTGCTGAGAATAGCCTGCCTTCGGGGCTGTGGCCCTCACTTCTTGTCCTGGTAAGGGTTCTTCAGACAGTCAGTTTTACTATCAAATTTGTGGGGGTTTTTGTTGTTGAACTATTTCCTGAAAACTGGAGAAAATAATTTGCCATTGTTTTCAATATTGAAATGGGGTTTTATAATAATAATAATAAATAAAAATTATTAGAAATGAATGCATTGAAAATATAAGGGAAAAACAAAAAGAAGTAATACAAAATCTTGCCATCCTTACATAACAACTAACCATATATTTTCATCTAGATTTTATCATATGCATACATATCAAGAAAGAGGTCTTTTAATTTGGGTTGGGGGATCTTGGTAATAGCCAACTATATTGTAGGAGCTTGCAGAACCCACGCAATACTCGAGACAGTAACTGGGCCCCATGTGCAAGGCCTGCCTTCAGTCTGCTGAGCTGGCTCTCTGACCCAGATAGTTCGTGTTTTAAAGGAAATGCATACATTGCTTAGGCTCCAAACTATTTATCTCTTAGACTTTAAAGCCCATGCACATCTTTCCAAATATTCTGATTCTGTTTGTATGAGGGTTGTGTAACTTTCATTTCCTCTGAACTATTTTGCAGCTCGGTAGTTTGTATATAAACGATAGCTATACAAAATAGTACTAAAAACATGAATTCTTTAAGGTGACTCTACAACTGCATTTTTTTTCTGTTCCTGAATAAATCACTTTTGCAATCTCAGGCCAGTTTATTCCAATAATCCTAATTCATAATCATGTCCATTTCTCAGGTTCTACCCTTGTTTTAATGCTTTTTAATGTTTCAATGTCCTCTCGTTAGTGATTCATTAATAACCATTTAAAATAATTCTCTTATATCTGTATTAGTCATGAATTGACTTTGCTTAAAAAATCAGATTGCACATTAATATTTATTTTTTGTAATGCAGATAGATTGCTATTAAAAAAATTTCTGTTCTCAAATTGAACTCAAATTTGAGAAGCATACAATTTTTGTAGCCTGACTAATCTCTCAATATTTACTTCCAAATCATTAATGTAGCCCAAAAGTAATCTCAACATTTGTTCTTGTGAATTGTTACATTTCAGTTTATTAATTTATTTTTGCCAGACTCTTTAAGGGAAAATTAGAACATTATTGAAGTAGTGTATAACTTTGTGGATTCTGCTTAATGGAATGAAAACATATGGGAATATTCAAATGAGTCAAATTACCCTGAATCCACAAACTTCACAGAACTTTTGTCCTTAGTTCCTGCTAAACTAGTTGTTTGAAGATCTAGTGTAAGACCTGCCTCAGGCAATTGCTTGGCTAAGGAATCCATTTCTACTACCCCCCCCATGCAGTCACCTTGCTAAACTGATAAATGGAGTTAAATCCCAGCATGCTCATGGTGCAGGGGAAAGAACACTTTAGACATCAAAGTAAGAAAAGGTATTCACAGCATATTTGTGATTTTCTCATCGGGTATCTGTTGAACTTTGGAATATGCGTGGTTATAGATTCTGAAAATGCCAGACCCAAAAGGAGAAATCCATTTTAGATGTGATTGAACTTATTGATTTAATTACAAACACCAGAAAAATCTAAATTCATTATGTTAATGCAATGACTGAAAGTAATTGATTTCCTAACAGTTACTTCACTAAATTCTGGACTTAATTTGTGATCTTAAATAAATGAATCACAAAAGTCAGAGACTTTTTATGTGATGCTGAAGATTGAGATGTGTTAGAATAGAGGGACCAGGTATAACCTTCTCAATCAGCAATTAACTAGAGACCCCAGGAAGCCCCAGAAAGTGCTTTTATCAGAAAGACATGGAAGAGAACATCAAAAAAGGCATTGTGGTGTGTTGTCAGTACTTTTGTGTCTTTGCTGTTTGAGTTAAGGAAGAAGATGGATAATGAGATTCCCCATGAAAGGGAATCTTTCTGGCAGGGAAGATAACTGGCAGGTTTTAACTTGCTGAGGCAAAGGTGCCCACTTGATCAAAGGTCTCTATGACAGAAAAAAAAACAAAAACAAAAATAAGATGTCAGATACCAAACTGTTCATCTTTGACCACCCACAAAATAAGACAAATTAAAACTATCTAGAATCTAACCTAAGTCATCAAGATGGCCAGCCATCTTCCTTGAATTTATATTTGTCATGCAAGTCAAATCAAAACATAAAACAGCATCGATTAAATGTTCATTTATTAAGTAAATGACTAAATAAAATATGAGCCTATAAAAAGCATAAAAAGACATTTAAAACAACGTTATCTGGGACCTGAGAGCTAGTGCAGCAGGCAGGACTCTTTACTTGCATGTTGCCAACCTGGGATCAATCCCAAATTCCCAATTCCCAAATCATTTTCCAAGCCTACCAGGAGTGAGCCCTGAGCACGGAGCCAGGAGTAAGCCCTGAGCACCACCAGGTCTGGACCCCAAAGAATATATATATATAATACTTCTATCTAGAAGAAAATGAAGTTCAATTACAAAGATATGAAACATTGCAAAAACAATTTATAGTCAGCTATATCTAAAATTAATCATCTAGCGTAAACCTTAAGAAACTCTGAAAAAAATTAAAATGTAATGAGATCAGAATAAAATAGTAACAATTAGAGCATAGATAAAAAGAAATTAAGATGTCAAAAATCCATAGGGAAAAAAGTCAATAAAACTAAAAAAGGGTTTTTGAAAATATGAGTAAAATTTACAGTTATTTAACCAAGATAACTTAAAAAAAAGGCCAAAGACACAAAATCGTAATATTAGTTAAATAAGGATTATCATCACTTATATGTTTGACATTAAAGGTGTATGAAGGAGCTATAATAGCCTTATGGGCACAAATTTGACAAATTAGAGGGAAAAAAAGGCCATTTTTTGATAAACAATATTTTAAATATTCGAAATTTTGTCAATAATTAATGAATTCCAAAGTAGAACACATTGGGTGTATGTGGTTATTCTGGTGGCTTTGACCGTTTTTTTTTTTTCTAAAAAGAAAGAGAAACTACCAATTCTCTCTGATGTAACTTAGCTAATAGAACAAGACAGCTATTTTCTAAATTGCTTTATTAGGTCATCATAACCCTAGTAAAAAAATGAGGTGAATACACCATGATAATGGACATTACATACCAGTATTTCTCAAAATAACATAGAAGCAAGTATCCTCAACAAAATTATATTTAAATGCAAGAATGTATAAAAAGAATTCCATTCTCTGACCAAATGGAATTCAAGGCATATAAAACTGGTTCCACATTTGAAGATCAAGTAGTGTAATTCACAAATCATTGAGCAAAAAAAAAAAAATTAAAAGTGCATATATAATATCATTTGATGTCATAAAAGTTATTCTAAAAATGCAATTTACAGAAATAAAATACCTTAATTTGATCAAGTATATCTATAATTTTTTTTCAGCCGATACCTAGTACCATCAAACAGTGCTGAGGACCACACCATGTAATGGAAGTGAGCCTGAACAGTGATTCAGAGCTTAGCAGGATGAAGCAGGACTGCCTCAGCTGCAGGGCATCATCATAATCACAGGGCATCATCAGGACCACAGTCAGTGACCCTCTGCAAGGTCACTAGGTAATTCCCGGCTCAGGAGTCTGTTGGACTTCACCCAGAAGTGTTGGGGGGTGGGGCAAAGGCACACATTGCCATTGATCAAACTTGGTCCCTGTACATTCAAGGTATGAATCCTTGGCCACTTGGATATCTTCTCAGTCCTGAAATTATCTTTAATGATGATAAATTAGATGCTTTCCTCCTATGACTGGAACAATATTTAAAATGAACTAGTTTATCAAGAAATAAAAGAAAATATACATTTGTCAATTAAAAATGAAAAGATCCCTTGTTCACACATTATGTATTAAGCAATTGGATTTGGAAAATCGATTTGTTGCTCATCGATTTGTTCGAGCGTGCACCAGTAACGTCTCTCATGGTGAGACTTATTGTTACTGTTTTTGGTATATCCAATATGTCACTGGTAGCTTTCAAGGCTCGATACTCTCGGTAGCTTGCTGGGCTCTCTGAGAGGGGCGGAGGAATGGAACACTGGTCAGCCGCGTGAAAGGTGCCCTTCCCCTGTGCTATCGCTCCAGCCCAATGTGGAAAATAAAACCACTAAACAAAAAAATGAAATTAATGCATAAATAATATCATGTAAAATTAATACTTAAAAATTTAGTTGTCTTCCCACTTTATCATAGGTGAACCATTGGAACATGAAAGCAACAACATGATTTTTGTTATATTAATATAAAATGGAATTTATTTTATATAAAATTGATACAATACATTGAAGATGTATACCCATAACATATAATTTTTTTCCTTTTGGGTCACACCCAGCAATGCACAGGGGTCACTCCTGGCTCATGCACTCAGGAATCACCCCTGGCGGTGCTCAGGAGACCATATGGGATGCTGGGATTTGAACCCAGGTTGACCGCGTGCAAGGCAAATGCCCTACCCACTGTGCTATCACTCCAGCCCCTAAAGTTTTGATTATAACATTCAAAAGCAATTTTAACAAATGGGGAAATGTTGTATCTTTGTGATTTTGGCACACTGAATATTTCTTGGATGTCAGTTCTTTCTCAGCTGTCATGTTAGTTCTTTCCAAATCTCTTATTTATTCAATGCAGGCCAGAAAGAATGTAGAAGAAAGCTAATTTGAGTACATTGATAAACTGATTCTAAAATACAGAGAGTCAGAAAACCCAAATAAACTATATTGAAAAGCCAAGATGAACAATTGACCTTACCTGATTTTAAGACTATCAAAGTACTTCATAGTTGGGAGTCTGGAGAGATAGTACAGCAGGTAAGGCACTTGTCTTACATGCAGGAGACTGGATTTGATCCCTGGTACCCTTTAGGGTCCCTTGAACCTGTCAGGAGTAAGACTTGAGTACCATCTCCCCCAACAAAAAATTGCTTTTAAGAAAAAAAAAAGTTATTTGTACTTAAGTTCCCAGCATTTAGTGTTTCAACACTGGTCACACAACCAGTAAATATTTATGATAAGTCAGATAACTGCATAATGTTGTACATTAATTTATGGCATAAAATTTACAATAAAAATGTAAATATAAATAGTATTAAAGGGTTTTCTTTAATTAAGACAGCATGTATTGCTGAAACAATAGACATATCAATCAATGGTGCAGAAGAAATAAACCAATTGTGAGACTTGTTGTTACTGCTTTTGGCATATCGAATATGCCACAGGTAGTTTGCCAGGCTGTACCATGCAGGCGGAATACTCTCGGTAGCTTTCCAGGCTCTCCGAGAGGGACAGAGGTATTGATCCTGGGTCGGCCGCATGCAAGGCGAACGCCCTACCCGCACTCTAGTCCAACTCATTTAGTAAGCTTACAATTTAGTGAATGGGGTTATGAAAATGGCTCAAAAAGCTGTAACAGAGGTGAGTCCTGAGTTCAATCCCCAATAATGCACTATCTCCCTAGCACCACCCTTCCCGAAGATTGTATATATATATGTATATATACATATATATACACAATGTAAGTCACTTCAAAATCTGCATGACAGTAATAGTAGAAACTTAATTTAGAATTTTTTGAAACTTGAAGCTCTATGCCCTTCAATATCTGGTTAGATAAACTATTCATACAGCACATATTATTCTGATATTTAAAAATAGAAGGAACTATTTAGTCATCAGAACATTTATGAGATCCTTAAATGTAATCTTATAAGTAAAATAAGAAAGGTTATATACTTGTCAAATAGAATATTAGAAATTTTGTCCAGTATTTGCTTCATGTGCTGATGTTTACTCTTTGAAATACTCAACATTCTAGGAGTACAATAGAAATACCATACATCTTTTACGATAGTAAATCAGGATAATATATTTGTGAAAAACCTACTTGAGTATTACTAAATTCATTTAGTATTCTAAAAGTTTAGAATACTAAAATGCTCCCATAAAGTATTTTATAAAACACTTAAAGACATGCTGATTAATATATTATGGTGAATATTAATATATTAAATCACTTCAATATAGTTAATCCTGTCCAGTATCTAAAGTATAGTTGATCCTGATTTTGTGTTGGTACTCAAAGAAAATACTATTCATGTATTGTCAGTGCATAATTAAATATAACTTATTTTGTTCAAATTCTGCAAAGTTTTCTGCTTACTTTAATTTCCCTGATCATCTGCTCTAAACATCAGTCTTTAATAGCTTATCCAGAGAGTTGTTTTTAGAGTTTTTAATTTAATATTTGATGAAAGGAACAGAAGGATTATCTCGTGATGATAAAATTTAAATTATTAAAATTTCTTCATTTATGATATAGCTACATAAAACAAAACCCAGATATGGAGTACATTCTGACAATTATCTTTAAATCTTGCTGAAGTTTATTAGGTACTGTGTCTTCTCATTAATCTGAATTAACCTACCATGTCCCAAAATCCTGAACCCATCTTCCTGCTCTGAAATATGTTTGTCTGCAGGATTGCTCTTTTTTCTTCTCCTCCCCCTGCTCTTCTTCTTCCTCTTGCTCTTCTTGTCTTCATCTTCTTTCTCCATCTTCTTCCTCTTCCTCCTCCTCTTTCATCTCCCTTCTTTTTCTTTCTGTGAACTCACTCAAAGTATTCTTTTAATAATTGTGTTGAGTTTTTCCGAGCTATTTCTTCCCAAAATGTTATGTAAAATAATGCCAGCAATTGTCAGATGCCACATCATGTATCTCTTTGTTCCATAAATATTTGAATGAAAAGTTTAAAAATAGTGTTATTTAGCTAAGAGGATTAAAATAGGGTTCTTGCTTATGGTGTTGACTAAAGTTACTACACTCTTCAGGCACCTGTGTCTGTGTCCCCCCATCCAAATGTTATCTCCAGCCTGACAATGTTTCCCTCTCATCATCCCCATTGTGTGTTCACTGACAGCTATAATTTTAGTGGGTACTGTCACCTTCCTTTACACAATGTGCTCAAGACGCTCCTCCTATTCCCGTATTAATCCCCGTCACCCCATCAATTCTTCTCACCACCAACACCTTTATCTGCCATCTCAGGTCTATATTCTAATACCCAGGTTTTATTATTTTTATAATTATTAATGGGCTGGAGCAATAGCACAGCGGTTGGGCGTTCGCCTTTCACGTGGTCAACCTGAGTTTGATTCCTCCGCCCCTCTTGGAGAGCCCGGCAAGCTATCAAGAGTCCGCGAGGCAGAGACTGGCAAGCTACCCGTGCATATTGGATATGCCAAAAACAGTAACAATAAGTCTCTCAATGAGAGACGTTACTGGTGCCCGCTTGAACAAATCGATGAGCAATGGGATGACAGTGACAGTGACCAGAATCTCACCATTCAACAAAGAAGATTCATCCACATAAAGAGAGGGGTTTGGCAGGGTTACACCATCTCATCGAAACTCTTCTATGCCACCCTCAAGAACATCATGCAATGACTGGAATGGGAAGGAATGGGAGTGAAGATAGATGGTCGGCAACTACATTACCACCACTTCGCTGATGACATCGTTCTCCTAACACCAAATATCAGCCAAGCCGCACTAATGCTAGCTGACCTTGACCATGATTGTGGAAAGGTCAGACTACAGCTGAATCTCACCAAAACAATGTTCATGAGAAACGAATTAGTTCCTGACATTCCATTTGCTCTCAATGGAACGAACATCTCTGAATGCAGCAGCTATGTGTACCTGGGTCAAGAACTCAACGTGACAAACAACCTGGCACCTGAACTGTACAGGAAGAAAAGAGTAGTGTGGAACGCCTTCAAGAGCATCAAATAAGTGGTTAAGAGGATGAAGAACCTCCGGCTCCAGGCATATCATTTTGACTCCACCGTTCTTCCTGCACTAACATATGCCTCAGAGACCTGGGCCCTATGAAAACAGGATGAGAACACTATTCAGGTATCCCAAAGAGGAATGGAAAGAGCTATGCTTGGAGTATCATGTTTCACTCAGGTGAGAGAAGGAATCCAGAGTTCTGACCTTTGTCAACAATCAAGAATCAGGGACACTGTCTTATCTGCCAAGGCATTGAGAATCGGATGGGCTGGACACAATGCAATTGAGAGAAGACCGCTGGACTAGAGCTGTCACCGACTGGATTCCACTGGACGTCAAAAGACCGCGTGGCTGCTCACCTAGGAGATGGTCATACTTTTTTTTTCAAGACCCTGAATTAACAGTTTGAGGCTCTTTGTGTTACTGGAGCAAACAGATGCCATTGGGCTACACTAGCACGTGACAGGGACAAATGGAGACATTACTGGTGCCCACTAGAACAAATCGATGAACAATGGGATGACAAGTGATACAATTGATAATTATTAATATAATTATAAAATATATTTATATTTAAATATAAATATCATTGATATTTTATGCCCTGGATTAGTTTCTCTATATATCACAGATGAGTGCTATCATCCTACAACCTATATTTATCCTCTTTTTGTTCTTTTTTGGTTTTTCCAGCCACACCTGGCTGTGCACAGGCTTACTCCTAACTTTGCACTCAGGGGTAAGTCCTGGTGGGGCTTAAGGTACATTGTATTTGGGATTCAACCCAGTTAGCCATACACGTCAAGTGCTTCACCTGCTATACTATCTCTCAGTTTTGTATTTGTCATCCTCTTACTGGATTACTTAACTAACTTTTGATGGCACTTACTTTTAGTAAATTTGTGTTTTGTTTGTGTATATAGTACATAGTACATGGCCTTCTGCTGCTAACTACTGTTTCCTAAAGTATTAAGACTTGGACTATTGTCCAAAAATAATTATTTCAAGTATAAATTTATTTTTCATAATCTTCTTAATTACTTTCTGACTTTAACTTATTTTTTGGCAACATCATTTGTTGTCATCATCCACTGAAGTTGATGTTTTACATTTTTTAGTTTTGTCAGTACTTGAAGTTTCCTTCCTATCATTTATCCCCATAAATATTTTAAGTCAATTTGTTCTATTTTAGTATCAGTTTAATTTGAATAAACCTAATATGTTTGGAAATTGAATTATAGTTATAAAATCTTGGTAACAGCATTAACTCCTGCTTGCAAATTAAGTTAAAATTATGAACAAAACCAATTATTACTGGCTATATTTTTTGAGTACCTACCTTTTTCTTTATATATTTCATCTTGTTTGAGTATTATTTTATCTTGTTTGCATATAAGCTCAACCTTATGTAGAAAAAATCATCGTATTTTTATAACAAGGAAATATAACTTGAAAACAGATCATTAACTTTCTCAAAATGCACAAATGAGCCATGTAGCTGTATTGGGATTCAAATTTGAATCTTTCAGAGTAAAAGTTCATCACGATATGGATGACTTCTGTAAAATTTAAACATATTAAGCAATGTTACCTAAGATATCATTCTTCCTAGGTAGAATTGTAGCAATCTGATACAGTGTGCATACAGAGAAAACATTATCATTGACCCTTGAGAATCTTTGTATCTCAGGAACACCCAAACAAATAAATCTATATAATAACTGTATTACCACAAATATTACATAAAAATATAAGTAGTTGGAAAAATTAGAATTACCCAAGATTGGTATTGAATTCCATTGAAACTTGAAAGATGTTTTGTTAGGAGCCAGAACAATCATCTGAACAGAAGAAGGCCTCTCCAGCTTCAATCCCTGTGACCCAAGATGAGCCTGCCAGGAACGATCCCTGAGCACATATCAAGGGTAAGTCCACACTGCTGAGTGTGTCCCAGAAACCAAAATAAAAATAGTAATATAGTAATAATAATGTAACTAATATGGATTATAAGGCAATACAAAAAGATGAAAAAATGTATAAATAGGAAATTCCTACATTAAGTCACTATATAGAGTTGACTAACTTCAAATACTTCAGAGGGATTGAATAGAAAATCAATGCGAAAATGGGTAAAAGATAAAACTTTAGAGAATAGAAGCCATTTTTTCATATATTTTATTTAATCACTGTGAGATAGACCCTTACAAAGCTGTTCATGATTGGATTTCAGTCATACAGTATTCCAACACCCATCCCTCCACCAGTGTACATTTCCCAGCATCAGTGTCCCCAGGTTCCCTTACCATCAATCCCCAGACCCCACCTGCTGCCTGCCTATATGGCAGGAATTTTTCATCTCTCTCTCTCTCTCTCTCTCTCTCTCTCTCTCTCTCTCTCTCTCTCTCTCTCTCTCTCTCCCCTTTTGGGTATTGTGGTTTTCAATATTGATACTGGAAGGTTATCAAGAATATTCCTTTAACCACTTTTAACACTCAGATCTTGTCCAGCGTGATTACCCCCTGCTATTATTGTCGTGTTGGTCTCTTCTCTAGCTTACCTACTCTCAGCCCCACACACACTCGTGGTTAGTTCTAACCATTGACTAGTCCTCCTACTCCCTGTTTTCCGTGACCATGCATATTAGTATTCTACTATATACTATTTTATATAACACAAACGAATGTGGTCATTCTATATCTGTCCCTTGCCTTTTGGCTAATTTCACTCTGCATGATACTCTCCATATTCATCCATTTATAGGCAAATTTTCTGACTTCATTTTTCCTGACAGCTGCATAGTATCCCATTGTATATATACCATAATTTCTTTGTCCATTTATCTGTTCTTGGGCATTCAGTTTGTTTCCAGATTTGGTGAATAGAGCTACAGTGAATATAGGAGTGCATGTGGTGTTTCTTCTGTGTGTTTTTGGACCCCCAGGGTATGTTCCCAGGAGTCATACTGCTGGAACAAATGGGATCTCAGTTTCTAATTTTTTTGATATATGTTCATATTGTTTTACAAAAAGGCTAGACCAATTGGCATTCCCACCATCAATGATAAAGAGTCCCTTTCTCCCCACATCAACACCAGCACCAGTTGTTCTTGTTCTTTTGAATGTGTACCAGTCTCTGTAGTGTGAGATGATATCTAATTGTTGTTTAGATCTGCATATCCCTGATGATTAACTATGTAGAGCATATTTTCATGTACCTTTTGGCCATTCAGATTTCTTCTTTGAGAAAGTTTCTGTTCATTTTCATCTCCCCATTTTCTGATGGGATTGGATATATTTTTTTCTTGTAGTGTTCAACCAGTGGAGAGGCCAATTCTTAAGAACCATCCTAGCATACAAAAGTTGTCAGATTTTTATCTTCATTGCCCTAAAAGTTATTGGAGGGTTTTAAGTAAGAAGCTTCTTTTCAGGTTATATCTTTTAGAAAGATCCCTGTAAAGACTATATGATGTCAGGAAAACAACTTAGTAGTTGCTTTATTTTTATAAACTCAAACCACATGTAATTAGAACATGAGAATGCAAAAAGTAGAATTTTATTTGATTCAATTTTAAGTTCATTATGAGAAATGTTAAATTTTGTGTCTAATAATTTCAAATCTTATAAGCTGGAGCAATAGCACAGCGGTAGAGCATGCTAACCCATGTTCTAATCCTCCGCCCCTCTCAGAGAGCCCGGCAAGCTACCGAGAGTATCTCGCCCACATGGCAGAGCCTGGCAAGCTACCTGTGCATATTGGATATGCCAAAAACAGTAAGTCTCACATTGAGAGACGTTACTGGTGCCCTCTCGAACAAATAGATGAACAATGGGATGACAGTGACAGTGACAGTGATATAACTCTAAGCTTCAAATTATAGAACTATAAGCAAGTCATAGAGATCTAAGCTTCAAAACTATTTTGATTGTTATTGACCAAATAATAACATAGTAACATAGTAGAATAGGAGATATTGTCAAGGGAAATTATTGAGAATTTATTGTGTGCCAATGTTATTTATGTTTTATTATTTAATTCTTATTATATACTCTAGAGTCTTGCAAAAAAAAACTAAAGAAGTTGATATTTCTATAAACAAAGAATCCGAGGAAGTTCTTGTTGCCTCTTTAAATATATGAGTAAATTTAAGTGATAATAAGTGACATTACGATTATGGAGAATTTGACCTGGCTTAGGTCTGGCTGAACTCAGAATATTTTAGTACCACAACCATTTATACAAATTGTGAAATTAGAAAAAAATTATTTGTTCCTGGAAGACATTGTTAATGGACAGCATGTAATTTGTTTTGATATGTTTTATAATTTTTCCAAAATTCTATAAATACATGGTATTTAACATGCATATAAATGGACACAATAGTACATTTAGACATAATAAACATAGTTATTTGTACATGTCATTAGTTTAACATCTAAGAATGTAAGGGATAAAATCTGCATCCCTTAGATTTCCTAATATTTGGGTCACAAACATCTGTAATTACAGAATTAATAGGAAAGATAAAAAGAAAGCAAATCGCAGAGGTTGATCTTGGAAGTTAGATCAAGTTTTTGCTACTTAACATTAAAAATCACAGTTTATGACTCTAGGGTTAGAAACATAATAACAGTGACTGAAAATATAGTTAGGGTGCTTGCCTGGCATCAGCCCACCCAATTTTAATCCCTGCTACCCCACATGATCCCTTGATTTCCGCCAAGAGTGATTTCTGAGCACAGAGCCTGGAGTAAGACCTAAGCATGCTGGTAGTGGCCAAGACACTAAATTAACTGTATCACTGTATCACTGTCATTCTGTGGTTCATCAATTTGTTTGAGCAGGCGCCAGTAACATCTCCATTTGTCCCAGCCCTGAGATTTTAGAAACGTCTCCTTACTCGCCCTTCTAAACGGTGCCGTATTGGAGTCTCTTTCAGGGTCTCGAGAATGAGACCCATTATTGTTACTGTATTTGGCACATCAAATACGCCACAGGGAGCTTGCCAGGCTCTGCCATGTGGGCAGGATACTCTCGGTAGCTTGCCGGGCTCTTCAAGAGGGACAGAGAATGTATATAAGAGAATACAAGCAAGTATGTTAAAACCATAAGAAAAACAGTCTGTCTGTCTTTATATATAAACACTAAATTAAAAAGAAAAAATACAATAGCCTACTCCACTGTCTTATAAAGATCAGTTTGCTCCCAAGGTAGAATTAATACATGATGACAGACAAGAAAGCCCCATAGTCCTTGGTTCTCAATATAGGGGTCTTTGTAAATTCTAGAGACATTTGTCATTGACTTAGCTACGATGGGGGATTCTACCTGATAAATTTTGGAGATGTGGTCTAATATCCTATCATGCACAGGAGAGCTAATCCAAATAATCATTTATGCCATCCATACAATAAACAGTCTGCTGTTGAGAAATCCTACTCAAGCGCAAAACTGTGTTTGAAAGTAATTTGATTAAATATTTAGTTTCAAATAAATAGTTACTGACTTTAAAATCTTTAAATCCAGAAAAGATGCTCATTATTGAAAGTTAGTCTTAGTTGTGAATTGTACTGTGCAAACACAAAAAGTTTTTAGATAGCAAAAGAAACAAGCCCATAAGGTGATATAGTAACAGAGAAAATGCTCTTCTTCCTACAATAATAATGATTTGGTTATTTTGTTAAACCAGAATTTTAAATGGTTTAAAAATAAGTTTGAACTTGAGGTTAGTAATAATTCATACTTTCTTTTATTATGAAATAAGATGATCACAAAGGAATGAAATTCAATAAGTGGAGCCACATGCATATGAGAAATAATTGCAAGAACTTTCTTGTAAATCAATAAAGTAATTATATTTAAAAAGCCTCATTCTTGTTTTTCTCCCAGAGCCCAATTGTTATTTTCTAATTTTAAAGAAACTATCCCTTAACCGTACCTCTTGATACAGCTCAAAGAAACATTTTGCAGGCAACCACCTTTTGTTGAAATGGCATGTTTTTCTGCAATCTGTAAATAGTGGGAAAGTGAACAGAAGGATGATTGCTTTTTTGTGTGCTTAGTTATTAGATGATTTTAAGTGATCGTGAAACAGCTGTTCTTAGGATGGAAGCTTTGGGCTGAGAGAATGATTGCTGCCACAAAATGAGACACAAAGAAGTAGAAGTACACACTCTTTAGGGATGTCTGTTGTGGTTTAACAAAGAAAAAGTTTAGGTACCAAGTATGTGGGAGTGAGTTTGTGCATTGTGGGGAAAAGTATTCAGGAAACAGGATACTCTCTTTTTTTTAATTTTTAATCTCTTTAAAAATTGAAACGTAAGAACCTATGATTTTCAAAATAGTTCACCTGTAAAACATCTAATCTATAAATATACTAAAGTAATTGAGTTTTGTTGTATCTGATTATCTAACAATATAACAAATATCCATTGTACATCCATTCATCCTTTCATCAATCCATTCATGTTACATTCATCATCCACCCACCCAACCATCCATTCATCCTTGAATCTCTTGATGCAATCCTTTATACAGACTTCTTTCTAGCCATCCGTTCTTTTAACGGCATATATTTAATTTTAGCTAGGCAAATGAGAAATCACAACTACTCCCTTAGATTTTTTTCTTAAAATATGTCAAACATAAAACATTTATTTATTTACTAAAAATGGCAAGGCTTAGCATTTTATTTCCCTTGCATCCCATCATGGTTTAAAAGAGCACAAGGGATTTATGTAACTAGTGAATCAAATTCACCTACTTTCCCTCAGGTGGGAAAAAGATCAACTTCTGTGAGTAAAAATTCATCTAAAAATAATTATATCATTTTTTCAAATCCTATATTTGTTCTTGATATCACAGCTGTAGAGAGTTCGCCTTGCATGTGGCCAACCCAGGTTTGATTCCTCTGCCCCTCTCAGAGAGCCCAGCAAGCTACTGAGAGTATCCTGCCCACACAACAGAGCCTGGCAAGATACCTGTGGCATATTCAACATGACTAAAACAGTAACAAACAAGTCTCACAATGGAGACATCACTGGTGCCTGCTTGAGCAAATAGATGAGCAATGGGATGACAGTGACTGTGACAGTGATCCCTCTTCATGAAAGTGTCTGTTTATCACTTTCCCTGTTTATAACCAGGCTATTGGTTTGTTCTTACTGCTCATCTTCGTGAGTGCTTTATAAATTTTGTATATTACCTCTCTACAAGATGTACTGAGTGTGAATATTCTCTCCCACTTACTGGGTGTCTTTTTATTTTAGGCCAAGTTTTTCTTTTCTTTCCATTTGAAAATTTTCTAGTTTGAAATCACCTCTGAGTCCCATATCCCCGAGTTTTTTGCCTATATTTTTCTCTACATATTTTGTAGATTCTGTTCGAGTCTTGAGGTTTTTAATCTATTTTGAATTGATTTGTGTGTATGATCTGAACTATCATTCCAATTTCAACTATTTGCATATGACCAACCATTTTTTCCAACACTATTTGTTGAAGAGACTTTCCTTACTCAACTCTATACACACAGTTCTCTTATCATAGATTATGTGACCATAAATTCAAGGGTTTATCTTTGGGCTCTATTGAATTCCATTGTTCTGTGAACATGTGTTTATCTAATTCCACACCATTTTGGTTACTAAAACTTTAATGAATAATTTAAAGTCAGGAATTGCAGTACATCCTTGTAAAAACCTAAGCACGCCAAAAGGCATGTGCACTCATGGGCTCTCCGTGTGGCTTTGTCTCACCACCCGTGCTTGGTGCTCTGGAACCACTGTGGATGGGCTGGATTGGGACAGCCATTGGCCAAGGACAGGCGAAGGAAGAACAGGGACCAAGCTGGTTGCTAATTAGTTACTTGTTACTCAATCTTCCATCTTTCTCATCTCCTGCACTCCTAGCTCTGTCCTCTCCCTGGATCTACCACAGCCCCTCTGTCTCTCTCCCCTCTTTTTCTGTCTCCCCCTTGCCCCTAGGTTACACACAGCGAGGTAGCAAAATCAACATAAGAAAGCCCTTCCTGAGGGCCTCCAGGTTCAAAGGGAACACCACCTAGGGGCATTCCAAAGCCCTTCCCAGCTGCCATTAGGCAAAATACCTCTTAAGGGGTTTTTCTCCTTTCCTTACTCCAACACTCATTAACATCTTAATACTAGTTATTTTTGTATGGACATAGCAGAAGATACATTGAGGCTTGCAAGCAGCTTTCCTGGCAACATCTTGCCACAGACTTAGACTACAGCACTCAGGCCAGATTAATCATTCTTAACCCTAGCAGAGTCTGAATCTAGTTACTACATTTTGGATCATGACAGCATCTGTCCATGACCAAGCTCTTAACTTATAACATTAGGGACTTTGGCCAGGCCCATCTTGATGCCAGGGTAGCAAACAACTCACCGCTTGCCCTGGGTCCGTCTCATCCCTGTTGGGACCCTGCTTTTGGGGGTGCTAGGAAGTAAGGGCAGCTGAAGTAAGGGTAGAGAGAACAGATGCCCAGGAGGAAAATATCCTGTAGAATCAAATGACTCCCAGCTTAGAAAAGCATAGCATTTTCTAAGTTTTCCTATGTCCATACAAAAGGACATGGTTCTGAATAAACTATGCAAAGGACTCAAGGAGAAAAGAAAAACTATATTTACAAGTCAACAGAAAACAAAGAAAGTAGTTACAAATAAACACAGAGAATGAAGCACTGTGAAGGGAGTAACCTAATAAACCTAAGCTACTTGAGGCTATGTTATCCTACACCTTCTTACTTCTATTTTTCTCACAATGTCTTTGAATACTCAGACAGTTTCATGATTTCATAGAAATTTAAATATAGCTTCTTGTAAGCCCTTTAATTATGCCGTTGGGATTTATTGGTGCCCACTTCTATTTCTTTCAGAGTCATTTATACTTTTTAGTGTACAAATCTTTCAGATCCTTTGCTAAGTTTCTTCTTGTTTGATATTCTAGGACACTATTTTAGGACTATTTAGGTCAGAGAGTTTCTTGCCGGCACGCCTGGCTGTCTTCCCTGGGACCCCTTGGAGGGGATGGGCTCCAGCTTCCCTCCCCGCCCTGAGCCGAGCTCCGGGTGACCGAAGACCTCCAGAAACTAGCCAGTCATGCTCAAGGCCCCTCTCCACATGTTCAGACAAGCCTCATGCATGAAGGTACCTGCAGAGGAACCCAGGTGTTTGTAATCCCATCAAAGGCCAACATCCAGAAACTTAAAAGCAAGCTCACAGAAGCACGAGGCCACTTATCTTATTTTATAACCTACTTCTCCCTCTGGGAGAAACTAGCAAGCTACTGAGAATTTCCTGCTCACATGGGACAGCCTTGCAAGCTTTCCATGGTATATTCATATGCCAAAGCCAGTAACAAGCTGGGTCTCATTCCCCTGACCCTGAAAGAGCCTCCAATGCAGCATACTTGGGAAGGCCGAATGGAGAGAGGCTTCTAAAATCTCAGGGATAGAACGAATGGAGAGGTAACTGAGCCCGCTTGAGAAATCGACAATCAACGGGATTTCGTGATTCGTGATTTGTGATTTTTGGACACTATCTTCAAATTTTGAAGGAATAAGCACTAGTGAAAGAGCTTACATTTCTATTCAGGACTTCAGAGGGAGATGAATTTTATCTGAAAAATTCTTCTGGTTCCTTCCAAGATCAGGATCATGTTCAAGAGCTTTGAAGAGGTGAAAACAACATTTGAGAAAATATATATGATTGTAGCATCTATTTTACAGCTATAATCACAATGAAACTCTTTCCAAGATAATTGAAATTCTAAACTAAATATTAAAAAACAAAGAAACTTAAATAAATGCCTACTATGATGCATTAAGTACTATGTTAACTTTTTATTTGGGAGGCTGATACACTATCAGTACACAGGGCTTTCTTCTGACTCAGTGCTCAGGAATATGTCCTGGCAGTGCCAAGGATAGAACCACGGGGCTGGCAGGATGGTAGGTTAAACACCTTATTTCTTATTCAATCTCTGCAGTCTGTAGTTTGATTTTTAATTTAATTAGCATCTTTGTTTAGCTCAGTGGGAAGATGGTCTAATATCGAGAAAAAAGTAACTATACATGGTTAATCTGATAAATCCTATTACTTCTAATTTCTCAGCTTTCCTGTAAGTTTATAAAAGTAGGATAAATTTTACCTCTTATAGAACTGAGTGATAGCACAGCAGGTAGGGCCTTGCACACAGCTGACCTGGGGGGTTCGATTCCTCCGTCCCTCTCAGAGATCCCCGAAAAATACCGAGAACTTCCTGCCCACATGGTAGAGCCTGGCAAGCTACCCGTGGCATATTCAATATGCCAAAAACAGTAACAAGTCTCACAATGGAGATGTTACTGGTGCCTGCTAGAACAAATCGATGAACAACTGGACCATAGTGTTGCAGTGCTTTTTTTTCTAGCTCAAACCACCATGAGCAGTGATTTTGAGATAAAACACATCAGACATTAGACTCCTGGGAAGTAGAAAAGAAAGTGTAGTATAGGCATTGTCTTTGAGGCTTTTATGTTAATATCATAAATGAAAAGGCTTGTAGAATCTTAAGAACCTCATTCAAATTAATTCCTGTTTTTTTCCTCCATACAGCTCAGCCCAAATACTAATATTGTCTTTTTCCAATACCTTCTATCTCAAATGTTGAAAAAAAGAAAAACTGAGTTACTTTTGTCATATGCATTTTGTGAAATGAATTTAAAATGAAATTTATTATGAATATATTGTACTACATACTTATTTCATATAAAAAGACATTTGAAAATCTTCCATATTGACTTTTATTTATATAACTAAAGACATGTACTTCCATTAACTGAGATCTAGGTCATCTTGTAATGTCATTGTGTTTTCACTTGTGTAGAAATGGTAAATCTCGTCATAATTCATTTCTGACCATACTCATGGTTCAAAAGGAAAGTTTTAAGTATAAAATCTTAAATTCTTGATCTGCATAAAGTCTCCTAATAAATAGATCTAGTCATCCTGAATCATCTAGCTTCTTTTGTTATTCATAAGTAAAATGATTTTGCCAAGGACAAATACAGCCTCAAGAAGAATTGAGCTATCCTGGGTTGAAGAGTTAGTTTACGAACTCTCTGCAGAATTTCCATTTCCAAAGGTACATTACACAAATCTCCAAGGTTCCATGCTCTCCAAGACACATTAGCAAATATCTGCAAGGTTTCCATTTTCCTGACAGAAACAATTACAAATGCCATGCAAGAATAATTTCACACAGAGAGTTGAAGCAGCTATCAGAATTCTCTTAGGTAACAGTTGCAAATGTTTATGCTAATATTATTTAGCTTTTCACTTTCAACTTTAAAAATCAGGTTGCTGAATTCAGAGCATTTCTCTTGTTGTCAGTGTAGTTCTACAGAGGAGAACAAACATTTTTTTTAAGGTAGAAACAAGTTTCTGTTGATTTCAAAACTTTAGATCTTAAAACAAAATATTGCAGTATGTTTTAAACAGGGGTCTCTTGTGTTCCATATTGCATTTCAGTAATGAGGAGAAGGGTTACCATCTGGTCATTCAAATGTATGGAGTTTGGGGTTCTCTCTCTGTAAAAAATTAGCATCTGGGAAGGGACTTTTGCTCTTGAGTCCATATTCCTAGAAATACCAAGAGGATCTATTCCCCTCAATATATGAGGTACTGGCACCACCCAGCACTTTGTCTCTAACTTCTACAATAAAAGAAATACAAAATCTTTTGTATCTGTAAAAAGAATTTTGTATCTGTAAATTATTATTTAATAATTTAAAATATTATGAGTATTTATACATATAAATATATATACATGTATACATAATACTTAACATATTTATGTATAGTATATAATGTACACATTTCTCCTATATATTCCTATTGGACATGCATATTTTCAAACATGTATAGGTTAGAGAGAGGGGGTGAGGTGCTGGCCTTGCATGCTGCAGACCTCAGTTTGTTACCTGGTGAAATATAACTTCTCCTGGGTACTGCCTGGGTCACTCCTGAACTCCTGAGCATAGTGCCAGAAGCAATCTTTGAGCACTGCTTAGTATGGTCCCCCAAACTACACTAAATATATGTAAATAGATAAATGAATATGTATAATACTAACCATTATGATAATCAAAGCATTCTTACTCTAATTCCATGGCTTTCCAATAGTAATGCATCAACTTTTAAAATGCATTTTATATAATTCCTCATTATAGCTTGTATGATACATTTTGTATTCATAGTTTTTATAGGTCTTCAAAATGCTCTTCTAGGATAAAAATAGTTTTATCTTTAAGATAATTAAACACCATGTGTTATTAGTATTATAAGTACTTCTGGTGTGAGGATGATTAATTTTTTAGTACCCTAAGTTATAATGCAAGACACAACGCTATTTTCCCAATTTCACAGAAGAGGTGGTAGAACAAGGTTCAAAGGCATGCCCACTCTGAATACATCTTGTTCTTTACTAATCAGGACCTGAGTATCTCACTAAACTTATGACTCAATCATGGGATAATCTATCCAGAAGTTTTCTTCCCACTGACTTTGTAGCCAATATTCCAGTATTCTGCAGTCTGGTGCACAAATATATGAAATGATAAACTAGATATGCAAAATAAAATTTGATCCTTATTTTCTTTCTGGGGAGACAATCTTTCTGGGTAAAGAGAAATATGAAGGAATCCTGTCTACAGGACCTAAGAAGTATCTCAAAAAAAAATTTAAATGAAGTATTCGGAATATATCGAAGGTACATTTCACCCAGCCACCAAGCAATACTATGGAGTGGAGACAAATTCACGAAAAGATCTTTATAGCATGTGGCTTCTAGGCTCAATATTTTTCACTTTTTTAAAAAAAAAATTTATTGAATCACTGTGAGATAGTTACAAGCTTTCATGTTTGGGTTACAATCTCACAATGATCAAACACCCATCCCTCCACCAGTGCACATTCCCCACCACCAATATCCTGGGTATACTCCCCCTTTCCCAGCCTCCCCCTGCCTCCATGGCAGACAATATTCCCCATACTCTCTCTCTACTTTTGGGCACTATAGCTTGCAATACAGACACTGAAAGGTCATCATGTTTGGTCCATTATCTACTTTGACATGCATCTCCCATCCCAACTGGTTCCTCCAGCCATCTTAGTGATCCCTCCTCTATTCCTTTTGTCTTCTCCCCTCCACTCATGAAGCAGTCTTCCAGCTACGGGGCAATCCCTCTGGCCCTCGTATCTACCATCCTTGGGTGTCAGCCTTATGTGATGCTACCCTATACTCCACAAATGAGTGCAATCCCTCTATGTCTGTCCCTCTTTTTCTGACTCATTTCACTTAGCATGATACTCTCCATGTTTATCTGTTTATAAGCAAATTTCCTGACTTCATCTCTCCTAACAGATGCATAGTATTCCATTGTGTAGATGTACCAAAGTTTCTTTAACCAGTCATCTGCTTTAGGACACTAAGGTTGTTTCCATATTTTGGCTATTGTTAACAGTGCTACAATGAATATTTAGGTACAGATGTCATTTCTACTGTGCTCTTTTGCATCCTCAGGATATATTCCCAGAAGTGGTATTGCAGGGTCATATGGAAGCTCAACTAAGAAGCTTCTGCACTTCAAAAGAAACAGTGACCAAAATACAGAAAGAACCCACAGAATGGGAAAGAATATTTATCCAACACCCATCTGATAAGGAATTAATATCCAGGATATTGGATATTGTCCAATTTATTCTACAAGAGACTTGTAGAATTGTATAAGAAAAAAAAAACCCAACCCCATCAAAAATGGGGAGAAGAAATGAACAGAATTTTCCTCAAAAAACAAATACAAATAGCCCAAAGGCACGTGAAAAGATGCTCCACATCCCTAGTCATCAGGAAGATGCAAATCAAAATAAAAATAACATATCATCTCACACCACAGAGACTGACAAACATTCAAAAGAACAAAAGCAACCAGTTCTGGCTTGGATGTGGGGAAAAAGGGACCCTCTTTCACTGTTGGTGGGAATGCCAACTGGTCCAGTCTTTCTGGGAAACAATATGGACAGTCCTTCAAAAACTACATATAGGGGGCCGGAGCGATAGCACAGTGGGTAGGGCGTTTGCCTTGCACACGACCCACCCGGGTTTGATCACCGGCATCCCATATGGTCCCCCAAGCACTGCCAGGAGTAATTCCTGAGTGCAAAGCCAGGAGTAACCCCTGAGCATCGCTGAGTGTGACCCAAAAAGCAAAAAAAAAAAAAAAAAACTACAAATAGGCTCAATTTTAAAAGACAAAAAAGAGACAAGCTCCAGGAAGAAAGGTTATGATGTTTCCGGGAGTAGCATCACCCTGAGGAGAACAGCAGTATAAGGAGACAGCACAGATACTTAAGAAATTATATGTAGATTCACATTACTGAGAAATATTGAATAAAGAGGGAGAATTTGGTTTGAATTGTGGCTAGCGCCAAGCTTATGGTAAATACATTGCAGATGCATTTGAGATGAACAAAAGACCCTTTTCTGCGTGGAGGACTTGACAGCAATCCAGGGAGAGGGATTGTGTTTGGCTGGCTAAGAAGGGCTGTGATGGTGGCTTAGAAAGGACAAAATTCACATTCAGCTTGTGGAAGAACCAATTGAGGGGTGAAGTAAGGTTGGAGAAAGTGGGTTGGAGAAAGATTAAATGATGACACCAACATTTAAAGCAGAAATACAATATTTAAGGAGAATAAAGAATTAAATATAATAATGGTGTTTTCTTTGGGACTTGCTAAATATGAAGTGATTTTGAGATTTTTCTATTATAAATATTGAAAAAACAAATAAGGTGATGCTTGGTATAGTTACAGATTTGTGAATCTTTAGGTTTTTGAGAGCAGTTTAAACCAGGATAGTAGATGCATTCACCAAAGGCGCACTTACAGCAAGACAAAGCAATCTCTGAGAATAAAGACAAGCAACATAACGTAAAGGAAATACAAAGGGTGATTATCCAAGTTCGTCATAAAAAACATTCAATAGCTCATAACAGCCAATGTCCAAAACAAAAGAAAAATGAGTAAAAATCGGGAGAGTATGTTGGTTGAATCTGTGTCTGGGAATCGCAAATCGAGTGCATTTAATTAAGTAGAGATGTAGCACCAGATTCTCGTGAACTGACAAATAAATGAGCTGCAGGTGTAAAATCCAAATGTAAGAGTCTTGTCTCTTTTTTAAGAGACAAGAGAGGAGCTGGAGGGATAGAACAATGGGTAGGGTGTTTGCCATGCATGCGGCCGACCTGGGTTCGATTCCCAGAATCCCATATGGTCCCCCAAGCACCACCAGGAGTAATTTCTGAGTACATGAGCCAGAAGTAACCGCTGTGCACCGCCAGGTGTGACCCAAAAAGAAAAAAAAAAGAGAGACAGAGGAAAATAGAAGATATAATATATTATGCAGAACTTAAATATTTTGTATAAAGCTCGCAACAAATTTATATTTATATGCTAAGTTCCAATTCATGATCTGTATAATAACACATACTAGGTATTAACTAGATCACAGAAAAATAAGTAAGGCATACTTGTGCACCTGCATATAAATGCACTTCATATAATGCAGGTACATATGAACATGCAAACAATTATTTACAATTGTATATCTTATATAGTTTGTCCTCTATTTATTTGGGGAGTGATGTCCATAAAAATAGCTTTTCAAAATCTATTTCTGCCTAAACACATAAAAATTTGTTAATCCTCACTTGATATTATGTTATAAATTTAAAATAATCATAAATTGTATTAAATAAGGCAGTTTTATTTTAAAAATAAATTATGGAAATAATGTTTCTTAAAACATTATTTTAGCAATACATTGAGAACTAAAGTCAATCCAGATCATATAAAGCCGTTGGCATGAAAAGGGGTGAAAACAAAGCCCGAGATAATATACCCATGGTGAATCTTACAGCATTAATTTTTAAAGCTATCTCTAACTTCTTAGCTGTGATTCTTCTACTGAAAAAAAGGAAAACCTACAGATATACTGAATCAAAGCCAACAGCAGACAAACTCTGTAGAAGTAAGTGTTTTTTTCTTCTAGTTTTCTCAGACGAACTTCCTTCTGTCTACCTTTTTCATTTCAGTTTTGGTCTTATGCCCAGTTGCTAACTTCTAAAAGTTAAACAAATCAATACCAAACTTCAGTTGAATAGTCTAAGTTAGAGTCAGTGGGAGGGAAATCACTAAGATTGGAGATACCTCTTTGCTCCATAAGGAACAAAATGTTTTTTCACTTATATCTCTGCTTGTATAGACTTTCATAGTTCTGTATAGAATTTGCCTCCTTGAAAATTCTTTCATCCACTGAAGGTACTGGGCTTCCTTATTACGTAGTTGAACTGAGTTTGTCCCCATTAGACATTAAAATTTACCACTCGTGTATTTCTCCCCCCTACTTTATTGTTGGTGGGGCAGGGAGTGGGGCGAGGTTAGGGGGCGCACCTGACAGGACTCAGGAATTATCCCTGGCCCTGTGTTCAGGGATCACCTGCCAAGCAGGGAGGGCTTGGGAGACCATATAGGTTGATGAGGTCAAACCTGGGTCAGCTGTGTTCAAGGAAAGAACTTCAACACCTGACCCTTTATCTTCCTGACCCTTTTCCCACTCCTTCTCTTTAATTTCTCACCCCCTCTCCTCTATTTTGACCTTGTGCTCACTTTTCAAGATCCATCTGCCAAACTTGTCATAATGCATTTGAAATTAAGTTTAAAATGTTAATGGCAATCTCTTTTACACTGCGAGTTTCTTATTCTTCTATCAAGAGTTAAATGAAAAAATAAAATTTCAATGTTCGTAGTAGGAAGGATAATAGTTTTATCTTGCAGTAGTCCCCTGCAGAACACACTTAAATGAATGCATTTGTAATATGAAGTGAAACTTCATCTGTGTTCTGCATAGCTGCATCTTGGCTTTAGATGATTGCACTGTGGGATGTGGGAAGGAATTTTGAAGTGAGCAGCCTGTTTCCTGCAGATAAGTTTGTGTCCTCCTTATCATCATGAAAAGAAGTTAAAATAATAGCTATCCAGTAAACAAAATGCAAAATTTCAAATCCACTCCTGATTCTAATGGCTTTCAGTACTGGTTTGGGATTATAATATTGCACTGTGGATCTGGGCTGTGTTAAACTCAGGCAAATTTTCCTGAAAAGGTTTTAAAGCAAATTTTCTTTTGCAATACATTTTTAATTTGTTTTGTGACTCTGACATAACATATAAATACTTAAATAGCTAGTATTGAGATATATATTACATATAGTTGCCTAGCTAATCAATATCAGAATACTAAATTTGAGGAAATACACAAAATATTTCTCATCTGAAACCTTTCAGCCAAAGTAGCTGAGTTGTCTTTTGTTGTTAACAATGTAAATTGCATGTGTGTGGAGGCACACCTGTCGTGGCAGAATGATAATAAATGAAGAGTTCAGGGCTGATAGCTCTTGAATCTGCTCTTAATGTCACCATCTCTGTATCTCCCTGAACTCCTTTTATGCATTTACTTATGTTCATTCTCAATTGCAATTTTTAAAGACAGACAAACAAGGTGTAAACATTTTTCCTTTTGAAGGACAGTAAAAGAGAAGTTAAATGGACGAATATTGTCCTGATAGGGAAGATTCCTTGACCTTGGCCCCATGATTAACGTTACCATTGGATTCTTTTCTGCCTGTTAGAATCGCTGCACACCTGATTAAATGTCTGATCTTTAAGGTCTTGACTTCTGATTGAGATCAGCCCCACTGTAATCACACTCTGCCCTTTGTTTCCAGGAGGGAAAATGACAAGTTGACACTGCTCCTTTTTTACTCCGATATTTTCCTGTTATTGGGCCTCTGCTTAGTCTTCACCTCTGAGATTTGTAGCACTGGGATTCTGAAAACCGTAGGCCCTTTGAGACAATCTGCCTCGGTATAGAAACAAATGTAGATGACTGTAGTTGTGTTTTTGTTCAGCAGCTGCATGACAAACACTCAGAACTGCCCTTAACAGAATCCCTGAACAATCTTTCTATTAACTTCAGTCCATCAAATGATTAGCATCGTGCTATATTTTAAGAAAACCTATTTCTATTTTAATTAATGGAAAGTATAATGGGCAGGTTTTCTAGATGTGACTTTGAGGGCTATGAGTATTTATCTATCACCAGTTTTTCAATGCCCTCTCTTGTACACATTAGAACATGTTATCCTAGGGTTAAAATATATCTTTAAACAGACATTTTGTAATGCTGAACTGGACAGAATGTCATATTTTAGGGGACAAAAATTAGAACACCAAGAAATACAGATAACTGAAAGTTGTAAAGGTGCCACAAGAAGCAAGCTTACTTCCAGGACATGATGGTCAAAGTGAAGGATGTTGGAAGCATCAGGAGATTCTTGTGGACTAGTCCTGACAGACCTCTGGGAGAAGAGGCTGTATGACAAAATTAAGTGATCTTTGTCCCCTGAGAGCCACAAAACTAGGATGACACATACTAATGACTCAGCTTAGGGAGAAATACAATTCTCTGAACTGATCGGAGAACATGAATATTTTGAAATCAAAGGAACATAAGCATCCAGCATTGAAAAGTCAAGTAAAATATTGGTTAAGTTTTTCAGTTTAAATAGCAGGAATCCATGGTAAATATGAGAGTAATTTCAGGTATCAAAGATTTCCTTAGTCTCTGATGAATCAATCACTGTCACTGTATCACTGCCATTCCTTTGCTCATCAATATGCTCAAGCGGGCACCAGAAATGTCTCAATTATGAAA
Organism: Sorex araneus; assembly: GCF_027595985.1. Lineage (NCBI taxonomy): Eukaryota > Metazoa > Chordata > Mammalia > Eulipotyphla > Soricidae > Sorex > Sorex araneus. The sequence continues at coordinate 22,567,078 of NC_073308.1, read as the reverse complement.
CTTGTTGTTACTGTTTTTGATATATCGAATATGCCACGGTAGCTTGCCAGGCTCTGCCAGGTGGGCGAGATACTCAAATATGCCATGGGTAGCTTGCTGAAGTCTACAAGAGGAACAGAAGAATCAACCCATGTCGGCCATGTGCAAGGCAAACTCCCTACCCACTAAGCTATCGCTTCTTGTATCACTTGTATCACTTGTCATCCCTTTGATCTTCTATTTGCTTGACCAGGCACCAATAATGTCTTCATTTATCCCTGTTACGTGCTAGTATATCCCAATGGTATCTGCTCACTCCAGGAAAAAGAAGAGCCTTAAACCTTTGTTCAGGGTTTTGACAAAGAAGTCTGACCATCTCGTATGTGACAGCCACTCGGTCTTTTGATGTCCCATGGAATGCATTTGGTGACAGCTCTAGTCCAGCGGTCATCTCTAAATCGCATTATGTGTCTGATCCATCTGATTTTCGATGCCTTGACAAATGAGACAGTGTTCCAGATTCTTGATTATTGATGGAGGTCAGAACTCTGGATTTCTTCTGTCATTTGAGTGAAATGAGATACTCCAACCATAGCTCTTTATATTCTTCTTTAAGATACATGAATACCATTCTCATCCTGTTTTTGTTAGCCCATGTTTCTGAGACATATATTAGGGCAGGAAGAATAAAACCAACAAACAAAGAAAGTGGAGTCGAAAAAATGTGTTCAGAGCCAGAGGTTCTTCGTGCTCTTAACCACTTCTTCAATGCTCTTGAAGGCATTCCACACTGCTCTCTTCCTCCTGCGCAGTTCAGGTGCCAGGTTGTTTGTCATATTGAGGTCTCAACCTGCGTACACATAGCTGCTGCATACGGAGATGTTCATTCCATTGAGAGCAAATGGTATGTCAGAAACGAATTTGCTTCTTTTCTTTTTTAAAAAAAAATTTAATTATAGAATCACTGTGATGTACAGTTACAAACTTATGAACTTTTGTGCATTTCACTCATACAGTGATGGTTTACCCATCTCTCCACCAGTGCCCATTCACCTCCACCAATGATCCCAGTATCCCTCTCACCACCCCCACCCTATCCCCCCCACCCCACCATGCCTCTGCGGCAAGGCATTCCCCTTTGTTCTCTCTTTTTTTGGGTGTTGTATTTTGCAATAGAGTTATTGAGTGGCCTTCATGTTGTATAGTCTACTTTCAGTTCGCATCTTCCAACCTGAATGGGTCCTCTCAACATCCACTACTTGGTGTTCCCTTCTCTATCTGAGCTGCCTTTTCCCCCAACACGTGAGGCCAGTTTCCAAGCTGTAGGGCAGACCTCCTGGTTCTTATCTCTACTAGTCTTGGGTGTAAGTCTTCCACTCTGTAATTTTATATTCCATGGATGAGTTCAATCTTTCTATGTCTGTATCTCTCTTTCTGACTCATTTCACTTAGCATGATACTTTCCATGTTGATCCACTTACATGCAAATTTTATGACTTCATCTTTTCTAACAGCTGCATAGTATTCCATTGTGTAGATGTGCCAAAGTTTCTTTAACCAGTCATCTTGGGCACTCCGTTTTTTTCCAGATTTTGGCTATTGTAAACAGTGCTGCAATTAACAGACAAATGCATATGTCATTTCTACTATACCTTTTTGCCTCTCCAGGATATATTCCCAGGAATGGTATTGCTGAGTCAAATGGGAGTTCAATTTCTAATTTTTTGAGAATCGTCCGTATTGTTTTTCCAAAAGGGCTGAACCAGTCAGCATTCCCACCAGTAGTGAAGAAGAGTCCCTTGCCCCCCACATCCACACCAACACCAGTTGCTCTTGTTCTTTTGGATGTGAGCCAGTCTCTGTATTGTTAATTGCGAAAAACTATTGAATTCAGAAGTATTTTAAGAGTTTATTGTTGGGGGCTGGAGTGATAGTATAAAGGGTAGTGTGAAATGATATCTCATTGTTGTTTTAATCTGCATCTCCCTGATGATTAGTGACATAGAGCATTTTCTCATGTGTCTTTTAGCCATTTGAATTTCTTTTTTGAGAAAATGTCTGTTCATTTCTATACCCCATTTTTGAACGGGTTTAAAGTTTTCTTCTTGTAGAGTTTGAAACAGTGACCAAAATACAAAGACAGTCTACAGAATGGGAAAAGATATTTACCCAGTACCTATCTGAGAAGGGGTTGATATCAAGGATATACGAGAAACTAGTTCATTTCTCATGAATATTGTTTTGGTGAGATTCAGCTGCGGTCCTTTCCACATTCATGGTCAAAGTAGGCCAGCATTCATGCCGCTTGGCTGATATTTGGTGTTATGAGAACGATGTCATCAGCAAAGCGAAGGTGGTGTAGTTGCTGACCATCTACCTTCACTCCCATTCCTTCCCATTCCAGTCATCACATGAGGTTCTTGAGGGTGGCACTGAAGAATTTTGGTGAAATGGTATCACCCTGCCGAACCCCTCTCTTTATGTCAATGATCACTTCCTTGTAGAATGGTGAGATACTGGTAGGGAATCCGCCAATACAGCTCGAGGAGAATTTTGATGTACTGAAAGAAGGCCATTTAAAGAAGGCTTATCGCTCCTATTTATCAAAAATAATTTTAAGTTAACTCAAGAATAGAATATAAATCACTGTCACTGTCACTCCTTTTGCTTATGGATTTGCTAGAGTGGGCACCAGTAACATCTCCATTGTGAGACTTGTTAGTGGTTTTGGCATATTGAATACACCATGGGTAGCTTGCCAGGCTCTACCGTTTGGGTGAGATACTCTCAGTAGCTTGCCTGGCTCTCCAAGAGGGGCGGAGGAATTGAACCCAGATCAGCTGCATGCAAGGCGAATGTCCTATCTGCTGTGCTATTGCTCCAGCTCAGAATATGAATAATATGTCAAAACTGGGAATGTGAGAAAATCATAGCCTCAAAGTCATGTTCTGAAGAGAAAAAGATAGATGTTAATTTTATTAAATAAAATTTAGATTTATTTAAAAAAATATAATGTATTTATCCATAAGTCAGGGAAATACATGATAAAATTATAAAATATCAGAAATATTATATATAAATAAAAAATAAGTGAATTGCAAAATACTGTTGACTTCAGAAGTATTGTAAGAGTTCATTGTTGGGGGCTGGAGTGATAGTACAAAGGGTAGGTATGAGTTTGCGGCCAACCTGAATTCAGTTCCTAACATCCCATGTGTATATACTAAAAGGCAGCAACACTCTATCTCTCTGGCCATTCATATTCGGTGGTCTCCACTTCCCCCACACCAGGGAGGCCAATGGCAATGGCAGGCAAAGGAAGGAATGAGGGCCAGGCTGGTTGGTATCAATTGCAGTTTATTCCAATCCTCCCTCCAATCTTCTCTGATCTCCTTCTGCTTCTCTCTCTCTCTGGATCCCGCCCCTCTGATGAATAACTAAGAATAATATAGCCAGGCATTTCATGTTGCAAGTCTTTTGTGAGGTTGTGAGCCACAGACATTACACAAGATGGAACATCATCAGGCACACTAGACAGAAGGACAGAGTGAAGAAATATAAAAGTATAAATTCCTGTCTCTTTAGTTGTGGCAACACACGGAATCCAGAAAACGCAGATGAAAGGTCTGAGGTTCCAGCTCAGGGAGATGTCAGGCACTTCCTTTTTTTGGGGGGCAGGGAGGAGTCCTGGGGTTACTCCTGGCTCTGCACTCGGGAATTACTCCTGGCGGTGCTGAGGGAATCATATGGGATGTACAGGATCATATGCAAGGTAAACAACCTACCCGCTGTACTATCATATTAATCCAGGCCATGTCAGTCACTTCTTAAGCAAATTTAAACACACATATGCACGCGTGCGCACACACACACACACACACACAGCTTTTGTCTTCATGACACATCGCAATGATAAAAATGTTTGTGATTCCATTTAAGCCAAAATCCCAGCTTCTTCTGATCCTTTATGAGCAAATGCTAATGGCATCCTAATGACCCCTTCCCCTTCATCCATTCTTGTCTTCCCACTTTCAGTTTGCTTTAGCGCTACTATAAGTCTTATCTCCAGTGCTCATTCCTCACTGAAGTCTGTCCTGACTATTTTTTTTGTTTGTTTGTTTTTTGTTTTGCTTTTTTTTTTGGGTCATACCTGGCGATGCACAGGGGTCACTCCTGGCTCTACACTCAGGAATCACCCCTGGCGGTGCTCAGGGGACCATATGGGATGCTGGGAATCGAACCCGGGTCGGCCGCGTGCAAGGCAAACGCCCTACCCGATACGCTATCGCTCCAGCCCCCAGTCCTGACTATTTTTGTTGTTCTTGTTCTTGCTGTTTTTTCAGCCACACCTGATGATTTTCAGGACTTACTCCTGGCTCTAAAGTCAAGAATTATCCTGGTCCCCACCGCCGAGATGTGATCCCGGGGGCCGCACACATGTGCGGCCTCTCCGCAGCTGTACAAGCGTGAATCCAGACCCAGCAAAACCTCTTTCGGTGTGAGCAACTCCTCGCAGAATGTCTCCAGCCTGAGAACTAAGCCTCGGCCCGTGCCCGCCCGGGAGGGGAAAGGTATTTCTCTCTCTGGCCTCTTTCTCTCCGGGGATGAAGGGCACGGTGGCCGCCTTATTAAGACGACCACAGATGGGATTTACGACAAAAACTGCAGCAAAAGGACACGAGGGTGCTCTTGGGAAGGTGGGAGGCACCGGCCCCTCCCACCGCCGAGATGTGATCCCGGGGGCCGCACACATGTGCGGCCTCTCCGCAGCTGTACAAGCGACCACAGATTGGGTTTTCAAGCCTGCAATTATCTAATATCTGGAAGAAATCTCCCTGGACTTCTTGTTAAAGTACAGAAATTCAAAACCGCGCGGCCGCTACCGCGGCCGCGCAACCTTATTTGTCTTCACAGTAGGTCTGAATCTAGTGGGGTACTCCTAACAACAATGGTGAGGTTTGTGTTGAAATATTGAATATAACCAAAGTAAACAGAATATAAAAATGAAACTTATCAGTTACAAGGTAGGGGGTGGGGGGGCGGGATGGGAGGTGTACTGTGTGGGTTTTTTTTTTTTTTTTTTTGGTGGTGGTATATGGGCACTGGTGAAGGGATGGTTGTTTCAGCATTGTATAACTGAGATCTAAGCCCGAAAGCATTGTAATCTTCCACACGGTGATTTAATAAAATAAAATAAAATTTAAAAAAAAAAAAAAGAATTATCCTGGTGAGGTCAGGGGACCATACAGGGTGCCTGGAATCAAACCTAGGTCAGCTTTTTACAAGGAATAATCTATACTTTCTATCCCATTAGTCCAGTCCCCCTGACTCTGGTCTTTAAAAATACAACCACTTGGAGCCCAAAAGATAGTGCAGTGGTTAGAGTGATTGCTTTGTATGTGGACTTGCGTGGTTGACCTAAGTCCCTTGAGCACCACAAGAAGTGATCCCTGAGCACAGAACCAGGAGTAAGTCCTTGGGCACTTGCAGTGTGCTCAAACCCCTCAAAATGAAACAAAACAAAACAAAAAAAGAAAAAAAAATTGCAACCACTATATCACAGCACTTTTTAACGTCATCATCCAGATTAACTGTTTTACTTTTGTGGTTATCAGCTTCTAGACCTCTTTTTAACTACATGAATGCAGAAATACTTTTATATTCCAGGAATCTGTATTTTTTTGTTTGGATCAATACACTATTAAACTTGTTTTTTGGAATATTTACTATAGTGCATAAAAATCCTATGTGTCCTTAAGAAACTGAAGTTATAAATGTTTTGGATCTAAGGCATGAAGCAATTCAGAAACATTCAGAACACTGGCAGTAAAACCATCTCCTAATTTAGTTCTATGAAAACTGAGCACATGTATTCAAGCTAGTTCAGAAAACAAGTCATGTAAAGACGCTGTTTCACCCGAGAAAGATACTCTGCATTTGTGCCTCTCCTGGTGCAGCTTCATATCAGTGTAAATGTGAAATTCCCACTCCCAGGATATTGGTAACATCAAAGATAAAGTGAATGGGAAATATATTCTTGATGATAAAACAATCATGCTTTTAAATCTTTGTGGATTCAATAGTCTAAGAGACAATAGTCCTCTAACAGAAGTGTTCAGTATTAGAGGTATGCACGATGCAGTGAATGTATCATACCAAGAGTAATATATGTAAGAGTCCCATGGATTGGTAGTCACTAAATGTAATACATGTAAATACATGATACAGAATAGATGAAATAAGCATAAACACTGTGTACCAATCTTAAACACACACACGTTCATGAAATCCACTTCTAAAGTAGATATCATCCTAATATATTTTTCCAGATTAAATCACAACATATTTACTTAGATCATTAGTTTAGAGAAGTGGAGGGAGAAACTAAGAAATTCAAATATCTGCTCTCTAAATGTAATGTAGGATTCAAGTGTTTGAAACAAAACAGAATATCATCTCCAATAATTTTGAGAAAAAACCTGAGACAGTATAGCTTTTAATGTGCTTTGGGAAAGAATTTAAGTAATTGTTTTTTTTTAAAGTACTGATTAATACAAATAAATGTGTTCATTTAAGCCAAGTGAATTTTTGTTTTGATAGGGTAGAATAAATCTTATGTATATATATATATGGAGTATCACCTTTCTGTAAAATATACTAAATTAGTGATCTGTTCACATTGCCTGCATTTGTTGAAGAGAGCCAGGCCATTCAGAGTTTGATTTGAGGATTCAATATTACAAGACCCCTGTGGTCAATGGGTCAAAAAAAAAAAAAGACAGCAGAATATACTGATCATGAAGTACTTTATATGCTTGGAAATGTAATCCCTTGTTCATTTTCAGTAGAGTCTAAATGAGTAGTTTTAAAAATTAATTATCTGTGGGTATTTTATTGTAGAGATAGGAGAATAGAATTTGACTAAACTTTCAAGAAGCATTAATAGAAAAGATCCAAAGTGCTGGTCTTTCTATGTAACAGTAGCTGAATTTGGTTAACAATTTATCACACTCATTTTTCTTTCCTTTCTTAAAAGGTCATAGTAAGTGCTAGAGAAATAATATGGTAGGTGACGTGCTTGCCTAGTACTTGATCAACCAAGATCCCATTACCAGGACCCCATATAGCTCCCTGAACCCCAACAGAAATGACCCCTATGCAGAGCTAAAAACAAGCCTTTATCTGATACTTTTAAATAGCTTCTTCTGTTCAAAAGCCTACCTTTTCACTTTAAATGTGATTTTGTTCACTGTAAAGAGATCTTATGCTTCATTTATTCATACTTTTTGTTTCCCAGATACTGGAATAAACCAACAAAAATATCCACAAAGTAGTTCAGTGTCTAAGAGCTTATTATCCATGCTTTATTCTCTGTGATTTATGGTTTGGGGTCTTATGTTCAAGTCTTTGTTCATTTTGAATTAATTTTTATAAATTGTGTAAGTTTTTTTCACATGTGGTTATTCTATTCTACATATAGTATTTACTGAAGAGATATTTCCCCAAGAAAGTCTCCAGATATGTACCTGGCTTCTTGGTCATAAATTATACATCTATGTATTATTTCTGGGCTCTTAATTGTGTTCATTAATCTGCATGCCTGCTTTTATTGTTACTTCACTATAGAATCCTTTAAAAAATAATATTATATTTTTTATTTTGCATTCTACCACCCCTGGTTCCTTTATTGCTGGTGATATTGCTGTTGTGATGACTGCAAGTTGCATACATGTGTGTATGTGGTTCTCAACCAGTTATAGTGTGTGATGATGATAGCATATTATTTGCCATGCTTGTATACTCTGTCATGATTCATTATAGAATGCTTTACAGGCACATATTTTGCTTTTAAAAACTACAATTAAACTTATCTTTATTTGTAACTTACATGGATACTAAGTTATAAAGACACTATAATTTAAAGAAATCAAGTTGAATTATAAATCTATTCAAGTTTTCTACTTCCTTCGTACAGTCTTAATAGGGTGTAAAACTCTAGAAATTTGCCCATTTATTTTAGGTTTTCGAATTTTTTGGCATAAAGGTTTTCACTGTAATCTCATATTACCTTTTGTATTTCTGAGATGTCTGTTGTAATTTCTCCCTTTACAGTTCTGATTTGATTTATTGAGAATTTCTTTGTATTTTTCTTTGTGCATCTAGGCAGTGATCTGTCAATCTTATTGGTTTTTTCAAAAAGCCAACTCTGGTTTTACTGATCTTTTGTATTGGGCTTTTTATTTTCCAATCACTGATTTTCAGTAGGATTTTACTTTTTTCCTTAATTGACTTACTTTTGGCTCCTTTTATTGTTAATTTTATTTGTTGTTTTTTGAGATATGAAATTAAGTAAGTTATTTGCACCTGGCTAGAAAGTTGACTGAGGGCAAATAAAATCTATTTGATGTTTTACTTTGGAGGAGTAGCTAATAGGAAAGTACTAGACACAAAAGCTCAGGTACAGTAGAAGAAGCTTAACTAAGTCCCTCCCAATATTCCCTCTTATTAAAATTAATCCATGTGATTTATAAGATCATTTCTTTCATTCATTCTCTCTACAATCAGAAGCATATATATTATATTGTTTTCAAAAATTAAATACTTGTCTATCTAAAGCTTGTGATTATATCTCCACTAAATATGAATGCTCCCATTAAACTTGCAAACAATGTAAACTTAAGTTCATATACTTATTTCTTTTATTTCTTCTATATCACTGTCAGAAATAGAAGGGAAGTTAAAGAAATAACTGGGAACTTCTTAAAAATGAAAGTTATTCCTTTTTTTTTTTTGCTTTCTTTTTGGGTCACACCTGGCAATGCACTGGGGTTACTCCTGGCTCTGTACTCAGGAATTACATCTGGCGGTGCTCAGGGAACCAAATGGGATGCTGGGAATCGAATGCTGGGAATCGAACCCGAGTCAAATATCCTACCAGATGTGCTATTGCTCCAGCCCGAAAGTCATTTCTGAATGTAAGGTGATCAACCTCTAAAAAAAAAGGATGAATTCTAAATAATATGTCATAACATAAATTCAGGCAATATAGAGCTTAGACATTTTTTTCTACATGTGCTGATCTTGTACAGCAAAGTGCTAGTTCAAGAGTCCAGGGGTGTCTGAAATAATTAAGAAATAATAAGAAGCAAAATTAATTATGTTTTCAAACAGATGTAAGTGTTAAGTAGAACACATGCTTCAGGCATGTGATTTTGTGTTTTGGGTTTAATTTTCATTATCTTACAACTGTTTCTACTCTATATACTGCTAGTCAAACCAAGACAAAACAAAAACTCATACTAAAACAATCAAAACTCTCTCCATCAAAACTCAAATTTTGTCTAATGGAAAGAAAGCAAAGATTGCTTTGTGAACATTGATTACATTTACTTTTATTGAATGTATTTATGAATTCACGTCATTGTGTTCCCAATAGGAAAGTATGGTATTTGAGTCATTTATGTCATATCTTACAGGTCCTGTATTAATCAAGTTCAATGAAATCTTGACTACCAATCTGTGACATATTTTTATGTTAATGGTTTTCTTTTCTTTTACACCCTTTTCAGAATCCAAATTTGAATTTCAGTGATAAACCATAGCTAATTCTTTTTATATTAAGTCCTAATCAAAGTCATTATTGGAGGGCAATGCTTGCCTTGGATATTTACTCAGTCACCCACTTCTGTGATGCAATATATTTTTGAGAAAAATAATTGTATCACTGTAACACTGTCATCTCCTGGCTCATTGATTTGCTTGAGCGGGTACCAGTAACGTCTCTATTGTGAGACTTGTTGTTATTGTTTTTGGCATATCGGATAAACCACAGTGGGGGTGTTTGGGGTGTGAGGGGGCGGTGGAGCTATACTGGGATTCTTGGTGGTGGAATATGAGCACTGGTGAAGGGATGGGTATTCGAGCATTGTATAACTGAGATTTAAACCTGAAAACTTTGTAACTTTGTAACTTTCCACAATAAAAAAAAAAAAAAACACAGGGAGCTTGCCAGGCTCTGCTGTGCGGGTGGGATACTCTAGGTAACTTGCCGGGCTCTCCAAGAGGGGCGGAGGAATCAAACCCAGGTTGGTGGCATGCAAAGCAACCGCTCTACCCGCTGTGCTATCACTCCAGCCCTTGCAAAGATATATTTATCATACGTAATCATCATATACTCACATTTAAAATACATTTATGCAATTATATTGGCATATGCAGTACATTATTAAGTATCATGAAATGCATTTTTGTAACCAAAGTGAAATTAAGGATGAAGTTCTGATGTATTTACTTACTGTGCTCCTAAACAGTACCTGGGCCCAGGTAGGTACATATTAATAATAAATGTTTTTTTTTAAAAAAAAATCGGTCTTTTTAAAAAAAATCAGTCTTTCCTAAGAGACCCTAAGGACTGCACATTCTCTATCATAGGAAAAAAGAAACACACACAAACAGAGCAGTACGGTAAAACTAATGCTTGTATGAATGGATGCTTGTATGTCTTTTGTGTCTATGTATGTGGTGTGTGTTCAGATTGAGAGAGTGATGGCAGAGTGGGGGTGAGGGTGGAGTTTCAAAGGTGAATAGAACCCAAGGGGTCTGGGAGAGCTCTCCTTGGGAAGAGTTTCCAAAGTGAAGATAGAATTTGTGGGAGACCTTCAAGAATACATTTTTAAGAAATAGACAAGTGGACAGAGTGATAATGTACAGGGTAGAGCATTTGCCTTGCATGTGGCCTACCCATGTGTGATCCTCAGCATCCCATATGGTTCTCCCGATTAATTTCTGATTGCACTGCACTGTTGTCCTATTGTTCATCAATTTGCTCAAGCAGGCCCTAGTAATGTCTCCATTGTGAGACTTGTTGTCACTGTTTTTGGCATATCGAATAGCCACAGGTAGCTTGCCAGGTTCTGCTGTGAAATCCTGATTGCAGATCTGCAATTTTAGGATTGCAAAAACCCCTCTATATCGCTGGGTGTGACACAAAAAGGAAAAATAAAAAAGGTGGATGAACATAGCAGCTCCTCACCTGTCTGCTTTCACAGTTATCCTGCTAAAGTCAACTTTCCATAGACAATCAGTGATGTCTTTTCATATGTGCTCTAGCTTTGCTAATTCCTCTGCTCAAGAACCGACAGTGACTTCTGATGACATGCAAAAAAACTGAAATTTTACAACCGTCATCATCCTTCCTAAGCCTTCAGACCACTAGTTGCCTCCAAATACACATATTTTTAAATGCTTTCTGGATGTGTGCTTTATTCTCCTGTAGTCATATTCATCTTCTGTGTCCTTGCCCAGCTTTAGTCTCTGTATTTCTGAAATAAGTGTCTCCAGAACTTAATGATTCTCTTTATTCCATGTATAATTCTGCTTCGGTGTTAACCAGCACGCTGCCAAGCTGGAGTATCAAGAGGATTTTTCGTGGAAAGCTGTTGCTGATTATTTTCTGCCTGAAATGCTCCTATGCTGATGTTTTTCTGGTCTTTGTGCTTCATTCGGAGTTTGCTCAGCTCATTACCTCGAAGAACCCTTTCCTTGACGACCACCACTATAACAGAAGGTACTTGAGTGCTCCCCACCCTCTAACCATCCTTTTTAATTTATGATACTTTACTTAAAACATGCATATTATAATTACCATATACTAGCTTCGTACATATGACATGTCTTTCCTTCAAAAATTAGATTTCATGAGAACTAGTTTGTTTATTTTATTTGGCAGGGGCTGGGGAGATACTTGGATCTTTCCCATGGGGGAGCTAAAGGCTCACTCACTCCTGGCTCTGTGCTTAAGGATCATACCTAACAGTGCTTAGAAATCACCAAGCATGGTGCTGGCTAGGGACTAAACTAGGGTCAGTCACATGCAAGTCCTCAACCCTTGTACTATCTCTCCAGGCCCTAGCATGCTAATTTTATTGCTTAAAATAAAACATATAGAAAATGCTTGATCCATAGTAAGTGAGCAACAAATTGGTTTGCTTGCAAAGTGAAGAAATAAATTAATTTCATTTATGGTTTTATAATGTAAATGTAACTTGTATATTAAGATATAAATATATATATGTCTCAGAAATGAATTGCAGATCCACCATCATTTTATTCTAACAAGTAATATCTTAGTTTGTATCATAACTGCTTACAACAGCACAACATTTTCTAAGTTGTAAGCAATATTCATCACTTCACTTGTATCACTTGTCATCCTGTTGATCTTCGATTTACTTGAGCGGGTGCCAGTAATGTCTTCATTCACCCCTGTCGTGTGCTAGTGTAGCTTAATGGCATCTGCTTGCTCCAAGAACATGAAGAGCCTCAAACCATTTGTTTAGGGTTTTAAAGAAAAAGTCTGACCATCTTGTAGGTGGGCAGCCACCTACAAATGTGGTCTTTTGACGTCCCGTGGAATCCAGTCGGGAACAGCTCTAGTCCAGCAGCCGTCTTCAAATTGCATTACATATCCCCCCATCTGATTTTTCAATGCCTTGGCAAATGAGACAGTGTCCCTGATTCTTTTATTTATTTATTTATTTATTTATTTATTTATTTATTTGTTTGTTTGTTTGTTTGTTTGTTTATTATTGAGTCACCACGTGGAAAGTTACAAAGTTTTCAGGTTTAAGTCTCAGTCATACAATGCTCGAACACCCATCCCTTCACCAGTGCACATATTCCACCACCAAGAATCACAGTATAGTTCCACCCCGCGCCCCCACACCCCTAGCCACCCCCACGGCCCTAGCCCCCCACCCTGCCTGTGTAACTGATAAACTTCACTTTACTTTCACTTTGATTACATTCAATATTTCAACAAAACTCACTATTATTGTTTGGAGTTTCTCCCCCCTAAAGTCGGACCTGCTGAAAATGAAGCATTTGATAATTTGTTTTCCAATGCTGAGGATGAAGAGATATGAGGTCGAGTGACCGCACTAGCAGCCTCATGGCTTTGGGTTTCTGTATTTTAGTATTTTAGTAACTAAGTCCAGAGAAATATCTGCCAGAAATTGCATCACTGCAAACTTGCATTTTTCAGTTATATTATATTCATATTCCACATGAGTGCAATCTTTCTATGTCTGTCTCTTTCTTTCTGATTCATTTCACTCAACATGATACTTCCCATGTTGATCCATTTATATGCAAATTTCATGACTTCATGTTTTCTGACAGCTACATAGTATTCCATTGTGTATATGTACCAGAGTTTCTTTAACCAGTCATCTGTTTTGGGGCACTCTGTTTTTTTCCAGATTCTGGCTATTGTAAACAGTGCTGCAATGAACATAGAAATGCAGATGCCATCTCTACTATACCTTTTTGCCTCTCTGGGATATATTCCCAGGAGTGGTATTGCTGGGTCAAATGGAAGCTCAATTTCTAATTTTTTGAGAATCGTCCATATTGTTTTCCAAAAGGGCTGAACCAGTCAGCATTCCCACCAGCAGTGAAGAAGAGTCCCTTTCTCCCCACATCCACGTCAACACCAGTTGTTTTTGTTTTGTGGGAGGTGGGCTAGTCTCTGTGGTGTGAGATGTCCCTGATTCTTGACCATCAATGGAGGCCAGACTCCGGATTCCTTCTATCACTTGAGTGAAACGTGATACTCCAAGCATAGATCTTTCAATTCCTCTTTGGGATACTCGAATAGTGTTCTCATCCTGTTTTTGTAGGGCCCAGGTCTCTGAGGCATATGTTAGTTCAGGAAGAATGGTGGAGTCAAAAAGGTGTGCTTGGAACTGGAGGTTCTTTGTCCTCTAAACCACTTCTTCGACACTCTTGAAGGCATTCCACACTGCTCTTTCCTCCTATGCAGTTCCTTATGTTGAGTTCTGAACCTAGGAACACATAGCTGCTGCCTTCGAAGATTTTTGTTTCATTGAGAGCAAATGGAATGTCAGGGACTAGTTCATTTTTCATGAGCATTGTTTTGCTGAGATTCAGCTGCAGTCAGACCTTTCCACGCTCTCGGTTGAAGTTGGCGAGCATTTGTGCCACTTGGCTAATGTTTGGTGTTATGAAAACGATGTCATCAGTGAAGCAGAGGTGGTATAGTTGCTGACCATCTATATTCACTCCAATTTCTTCCCATTCTAGTTGTCACATGATGTTCTCGAGGGTGGCACTGAACAGTTTCGGTGAAATGGTGTTGCCCTGCCGAACACCTCTCTTTACATCGATGATCACTTCTTTGTAGAATGGTGATATCCTGGTGGTGAATCTGTAATACAGCTCTTGAAGGATCCTGATGTATTGAATTTGAACACCCTGTTTGGCTAGGGCTTCGATGACCGCTTCAGTCTCAACAGAACCAAAGGCCAAGCAAGATGTGAGTGCAATCTGGCTACGACATCTGTCACCCTATTGATCGTCAGGGTGAATTCGTCTGTTCTGTCTTGCTAGGCAGGTATCCCCTTCCTTCCTCACCACTCCCTGTGTGTCCGTCCTGAAGTTGTGCACTTGGTCTACAAGGATGGCCTTCCCTGAATAGAGACCAACCAGTCTTTGGTCGAGAGTATAAAAATAGCTGCGCTCCCCTGCTAGAACCTCCAAACAAGCTCTCAAGCAACATTCATAAGAATGGTAATCAGGGTTTTGTGGTCGATAAATGGTGTTATAACAATTGAGATGCATGCTTTGAACATTAATCTGAATATTTTATTAATATAGTTGTATCATAAATTAGATAAAATTCATTAGAAATGAGATTAAATTTTACTATAAATAGGTCCCTTAATTTTTAAATTAGAATTTGAATGCTATATTGGCACCTAACATTTTATTGAAATATAGTCACTAATTTTAGTTTTGTTGTCTCCATAGAAGAAGAAGCAGAAGAAGAAGAAGAAGAAGAAGAAGAAAAAGAAAAAGAAGAAGAAGAATAAGAAGACGAAGAAGAAGAAGAAGAAGAAGAAGAAGAAGAAGAAGAAGAAGAAGAAGAAGAAGAAGAAGAAGAAGAAGAAGAAGAAGAAGAGGAAGAGGAGGAGGAGGAGGAGGAGGAGGAGGGGGAGGAGGAGGAGGAGGAGAAAGATGAAGAGGAGGAAGAAGAAGAGGAAGATGAGAAGGAAGAGGAGGAGGAAGAAGAAGAGGAGGAAGAGGAGAAAGAAAAGAAGGAGGAGGAAGGAGAAAAAGGAGGAGGAGGAGGAAGAAAAAAGAAAGAAACTACCCCTTAAGGAACTTTTCTGAGTGACAATTCAGGAAAACTGTATGGACCTCATATATGGTTAAGTAATTTTACTATTTTCTTCCCCTTATATGGTACTTTTCACATCTCTTATGTTCTTTCTCCAATAATCTGTCCAATTCCCTCTTAGGTGAATTGAATCTCAGGTTTACCTTTGATTTTATTATTTACTGTTAAAAGAGTTTGTCCATATTTAATGGATAGTGAATTGTTTCTAAAGAAAATTGCTTGTCTTTTAAGTAATACTTTTGATTACATATTTTTTTCTGTTCCATTTCTCTTTGGACACATTTATTATTTGCCTGCATTGGATTTAAGTGAGCTATATCAATATATTAAACTTAATGCACAATTGATGCCTGCAGCAAATATTTTCCTATGTTGGCACCATCATCTTAATTTGTAATCAGAATATTTCCAGAGAAATTTCATGGGTATAAACATAATTTCTACTAAACCAATTAGAGTTCTGTTTTACATGATAATATAATAATGATATAATAACACAATAATAATAATACGACTTTGAAAAACTTTCAGTGTTACTCAGGGCTTTAATTCAATTCCCATTTGTATATGATAAAACCGAGTTAACCAGATTGAACCTTAACAATGTGTGATAAATTGTTTAAACCTTCCTGTGAGTTTTGGAAGTGTGATCTCAGCACCTGAAGTTTTATTTTTTAAATTTTTTTAAATTTACTTTATTGAATCACCATGTGGAAAGTTACAAAGTTCTCAGGCTTATGTCTCAGTTATACAATGATCAAACACCCATCCCTTCACCAGTGCCAATATTCCACCACCAAAAAAAAAAAGAAAAGTAAAAGAAAAAACCAGTACACCTCCCACCCCTCCACCCCCCACCCCCACCTGCATAATTCACTTCATTTTCTCTTTACCTTGATTACATTCCATATTTCAATCCAAAACTCACTATTGTTGTTGGGGTTTCAACACAGAACTCACTATTCTTCTTGGAGTTTATCATCCCAAAATACGGCCCTATTGACAAGGAAACATTTGATAATTAGTTCTCCACTAATGAGAATGAAAAGGTAAAAGGTTGTGCGGCTGCTACTGCAGCCGCCCGGTTTAGGATTTCTGTGTGTTAGCAATTAAGTACATGGAGATTTGAGGGGGAAATTTCATCATTTCCCTTCCTGGGGCAGCATAAAGCAAAAGCTTAGTTCACGGTCTGGGGACATGGCTGCGAGCACTTGCTGGGTTCAGAAGTAATCTAGCTGGCTCTGGATGTTGGTGGTTCAGCAGCAGAGCGACCGTGCAAACGCATGTCCACCTGGTTTGAATCCCCAGCACCTGAAGTTTTAACCACCTCTCCAAAGCCTGGTCAACAGGGAATGTGGAACAGCCAAGAGTGCCACATTTAGGGTATTATTGGAAGAGGAATAAGAGAATGACAGAGCTTTGCATGGGAACCAATAGTCATATGTAGCTAAATGTAGCAAGAATGACTAAAAATTACAACGTTAATTAATTTTAAGACAGATTCTCAATTGCATTATTGAGAAATTATAATAAATAAGTGTCTATGCTGTCAACCATAAATCTATGACCTTTACATACTGAACAGATATTTAAAATAGAAATTTAGTATCTGAATGAAGGAATCCATAAATTAATCTCCAGATTTAAATAAAAATGTAAAATAGCTCATTAATAACTGTACATTTAGTTAATGTACAAATGATATTCTTTGGGACACATTGCATCAAAAATAAATAAAATTGAATCCACTTTAAGAAAAAAAGACAAATTGAACCTTATCTGAAAAGAAATGAAGACAAAACTGACATGATAATTGCTATCATTATCAGTGAAATAAAAACTTGTCTTTGATTCAATTTAGTTGTTGTTTTGGAAGGTGCAAGAAGTCCTACCTGGAAGTGCTCAGGAGCCACTCCTGGTATTGCTCAGAGAACCATGCAGTGCTGTTGGTCCAACAGAACCCTTCTGCATTCAAAGCATTGAACTTCAATCCACTCACTAAGCATGCTCTCTCTCTCTCTCTCTCTCTCTCTCTCTCTCTCTCTCTCTATCTCTCTCCCTCTCTGTGCATCTAACCATTTTTAAAATAACAAAAGTATGCATATTAAAATCTTTAGTGCTTCTTAAAATGTATTTATGGCTTTCTACTATGCACATATTGAAATCTACATCCCTTTACCTAGAACATAGGTCTATGTACTGGTTACTCACCAGTTTTACTTGTTATTCCTGTTTTACTCCTGTGTTGGGGTATTCCCATCTTTCACTATACGAGATGGTTTTTAAATGTGGAGTTCTTATTTTTTCCACCTTACCTACATATTCTGCTAACTTCACATCAACATGGAGATTTGACTAAATCTGGAGCTTAACAAGAACAAGTTTCCTAAAGTACTATAGAGACAGAGGAGAAATTTTTCCCCACCTCCCATCTCTTTGGGTTCTTCTCAAGCTGGTTTAGTAATCAGATTAACATCAAACTAATTGGGAAAAGAACAAATTTAATTACATGCACATGGAAAATTGACACATTGTAAATTCTAAAGCCAATGAGGCAAGTGTGTATATCCTGAGATAGGGAATGAGGCTGGGATGTGAGGAGACAGGAGGTTCACACCGTGGAGAGAGAATGATTTATATGAAGAAGACCAGATGTTCTGTCATCATACATTTGTCCTGTCTTGTAGATTATTTAGATACAAATGTCATCCATAGATCGTGGAACAACTCAAATAAAAGACAAGAAATAAAAAACAATGATGTCAGTTGTGGAGTATGACAAGCACAGTCTGTGAAACAAATTTTAAGAAGAGGAAGTGGGGCTTTGATTTTATTCAATGTTGAGTGGAATAATAATCTGCTCCTGGTAGTTAGGGGTGTTGGAGTGATGGTACAGTGAGTAGGGCACTTGCCTTGCAAGCAGCCACCCAAGTTTGATGCTCAGATTTTCATATGGTTCTCTGAGCAATGCCAGGACCAATCCCTGAGCATAGGGTCAGAGGTAAGTCCTGAGAACAGCACACACACAAATATACATATATACATATATATATGTAATATATATGTACACACATACATATATACATATATATAAAGACCATAATTAGTAGTGATCAATAAGAAAATACATGGGTATTTTCATGGGGATTGGCAATTGTGTATAGATGAGGAAGATACAATAAACTTATATCACATGTGAACAAAAAGCAGACTAAGGTCACAAGAGGGATTGTTTTCTGTAAGATAATGAGGAGAAAGGAGTGTAGGTAGAGAAGCCTTCTATTTTACAACTCTGAAGTCTTTCTTAGTACAAAGGAACTTTGCATCTCTTTCTTGGTCCAATCTAAGCTTAAAAAAAGTATAGGAATGTGACTGCCCATGTGCATGGTCACAGCCTCCAAACTACAAGTCTCTGGCAGTCTCCTTTTGATTTCCCAACCCTAGGTATTACTTCTGAAATTTTTGTCAGTGGATCCAGAAAGACAGTGCAAATTTATTCATGGCAAAAGTCTCAACTCTTGGTGTACCCCTTAATTCTATGTTTTCTAGACTGTTAGTAAAATGGTAAGGGCTGGAGAGATGTTGCAGCAAATACAGAACGTACCTTACATATGACCAGGCTGAGTTAGATCCCCAGCACCACAAGCTCACCTCCCCCCCGCAAGGAAAACAACTAGTGATCCCTGAGTACAGAACCATGATTAAGCCCTGAATACAGCCATGAGTGACCAAAAGAAAAAAAAATCAAGAAAAAGAAAGGGGTGGGTAAGGGTTCAGGAGTGATGAAAGACAGAAGGATAGAAAGACAGAAGGACATAAGGAAGAAAGGATAATAAAAGCTCATTCCTGCTAGATCCCATCAAGACTTAATTCTCAACCTAATTGCACTTTCAATTTCTTCCAAAATTACAATTTTAAACTAATCAATCTGAAGTTTCTTGGTCACTACTGGTGATGGTATTTGCATAATACAACCCTTGTCTTTTCCAGATAAAATTTATCTTTGCTTGAAATACTCCCTTTACTATTTCTGGTAGCCTTCACTACCCTTCTGCCCACAAGTCGTCTATTTTGTCTGTATCTTTAGATTTTCCAACTTGTTTGGATTCTAACAGATTCCTGATTAATTTAATAAAGTGAGGAAGATCTCAAATTTATTCATATAAACTTTATTTTTAGGGGCCTGAGTGATAATACAAAGGGCATGGTGCTTGTTTTGCATGTGGCTAACCCTTAGTTTGATCCCCAGTACACTTTATGGTCCCCATGACTTGCCACAGGTAAACTCTGAGCACTGCTCAATGTGGCCCCCAAATCAAGTTTTTTTTTAAAAAAAAGCTTTATTTTTAATACTAACTTATCCCACATAAATTTGATCTGACACTCTAAAAGTAGCTTTTTACTTTCATAGAAATTATTCACTTTGTAGGTGTATGTTTGTAATAGTTTCATTATTTTACTCTCTCTGCCCAGATTTGAATAATTTTGAATTTTGAATCTGCTCTTGATTTCTTTCAATTGGGTTTCATTCTTATTAATATTCATTAATGTCTATTAAAATAGAGAGTTACTGGATACATATGGACAGATAATGCAGGTGTCAAGGCTCCTGGCTCCTATGTGATGAGGTGTGACCACCCTCCCTCAGTAAAAGGAAATTTAGCCCTTAAAGCACTTAAATCTTTGTTTTTTTTGTTTGTTTATAGAGCATAATTTTTTCACCTAATTGCTTTCAGGAAACTAGACAATGAAGTACTAAGAACAGAGTCAAGCTTACTCTCTTTAGAGAGACGTTGATGTTTTTAAGGATCTCTCATTTGAGGGTGCTTTCCTAACAGCAGAAAATGCAGCCCAAGGAAGAAGGCACAGTCCCCATTCTTGTAACAGTCAGCACCTGCTTCACTGGGGCTTTCTTCGGAATTTCCTTGATCCTCAGCATCGTTTTGTTTTGGCTTAGTCATTACTGAAGATGGCATGTAAAGTAGGAAACTGTCCCATTCCAGGTAACTACTGTTTCTCCAGGACTCTTCCTT
Organism: Sorex araneus; assembly: GCF_027595985.1. Classification (NCBI taxonomy): domain Eukaryota; kingdom Metazoa; phylum Chordata; class Mammalia; order Eulipotyphla; family Soricidae; genus Sorex; species Sorex araneus. The sequence goes on along the minus strand of NC_073308.1, from coordinate 22,546,867 downwards.
GTACATGCATGTTATAAAACTTTTTTCTCTTAAAATCCGACTCCTATTTTATGTTTTTTTCTATCTAGAACATGTAAGGATAATGAAAAAAATTATTTCTACTACCTATGTAAATATTTACTGTCCTTTTAAACTATGTCTACTTTGCTTTGACAGACATTATAACTTTTTTCCCAAGATTTATACTCTATATTGTAACATGGCACTAAAAAGTCACTTAATAAGAGGGTATTTTTATCATTGTCTGGAAACATTGTCCCCACATTATCAGCACCATCTGGGAGTTTGCTAGCAAAACAGGTACTTGGGCTCCACGGAAGACCAAATGAATTACACTGCTGAGGTGAACTGCAACTGAAATTTTATATTTGAACCTAACACGGTGCATAAGCCTACACTAATATTTGAGAGTCACTGATCTACACAGATTTAAACTCTTACAAGGCACTTATAAATGCACATTTACTAACTACACCATTCTTGTAATGCCAAGTTGTGCCACATATACTTCAAAATGTAATTTTTCAATAAGTGAAGTATGTGAGCATTTTGTTCTCCATTCTCCTGTCATACAAAAATGAATGAAGGAGAAGGTGAAATGTAAAAGAAGGAGAATTCCTTGCCTGATCTCTTAATGTTGGCATTTGGGGACACTCTTGTCATTTCTACGTGAGATACAGAAAGGGCTTTGATTATTTTCCTCCCGATAGTTATACACATGAATCAGTTATTAAGAGGAAATTGTAATTCTTTTTTTCATAGTTCTGTTGCTCAGAGTTATTAATAAACATGCTTTCTTTGTTGGCCTTAATTATTTCTATTGTTTTGCACCATAATTTTGCAATTAGAAAGCTATATGGAAAAACGCTGCACCACTTTCTCACATCATGTACAAAAGTTAACGGGATGAAAGACTTTCATACAAAGATCCCATGATAATATTTAGGGATTCAAATCCAAAAAAACAAAAAATAAACAATTTAATTTTGTTTGTATGTTTTAGGTTAGATAATTTAGAACTTTAATTTTTTTAATCAATGTGAGCGATACAGTTTCAAAACTGCTTATGATGGGGTTTCAGTCATATAATGATCTATCACCTATCTCTCCACCAGTGTACATTTCTCACCACCAATGTCCCCAGTATCCCTCCCATTCACCCCCCAGCCTGCCTCTATAGAAAGCACTTCTCTCTCTATCTTTCTGTCTCTTTCTCTGTATTTCTTTCTCTCACTTTGGGCATTATGGTTTGCAATACAGTTATTGAGAGGTTATCATGTTTGGTCCTTTACCTACTTTCATCATGCAGTTCTTATCCAGAGTGATCAATTTCAACTAGCATTTCCATAGTGATCTCTTTGACCCATCTGCCTTCTCCCCCAGCACCTGAGACAGGCTTCCAATCATGGATCAACCCTCCTGGCTCTTGTTTCTACTGTGCTTGGGTATTAGTCTCATACGATGTTTGATTGTTTGTTTTAATAGCCCACAAATGAGTGCAGTTATTCTCTGCCTGTCCCTCTCCTTCTGACATGCATTTAGATTTATCACTCCTCTTGGAAAATTTTTTTTTGTAAAGGAGATCGGGAGATAGTCCATGGGTTAAGGATCTTGCTTTGCATCCAGCTGACCCAGTTTGATCCCTACCATGACTTAGCATGAGATTCTCCATGTCCATCCATTTATAAACCAATTTAATGACCTCATTTTTCTTAACAGCTGCATAATATTCTGTTGTGTAGATGTACCATAGTTTATTTAACTAGGCATCTGTTCTAGGGCACTAGGGTTGTTTCCAGATTCTGGCTACTGTGAATATGGCTGTGATAAACATACAAGTGGAGATAGCATTCCTACTGTGTGTTTATGTGCCCCTGGGGTAAACAATAGACAATTCCGAGATGAGAAATCCAAAAGGTTCTGAAAGTGAAATAAATTATCATAAAAACATAAAGGCAGGGCTGGAGTGATAGCACAGCAAGTAAGACGTTTGCCTTGTGCACGGTCAACCCGAGTTCGATTCCCAGCATCCTATATGGTTCCCCGAGCACCGCCAGAAGTGATTCCTGAGTGCAGAGCCAGGAGTAACCCCTGAGCATCGCCGGGTGTGACACAAAAAGCCAAAAATAAATAAATACATAAGTAAATATAAGAATAAAATGTAAAGGCAGGGTTCAGGGGAAAACTCAACAGGGTGAGCGCATGTTTGGGATGTTAAAGGCTTGGATTCAATTCCGGAGTTCACCCTGGAGTAGGGATTAAATCAGGGGACTTTTCTTCTCCAGGAGTAACATTGAAAACAAGCTGAGCATAGACCTGGAGTAGCTCCCAAGTACTTCTTGGTGTGATTCTCCCCCCCAAAAAAAAATATAAAATAAAGTACTAAATAGGATAAAATAGTTTTGGGATGCATCTGATATGATTAATATCCCCAAGATTTATAGAGAACATGATGACAATCACAGCAGCAGAGAAAAGCTCTAGAAAAAAATTAGGCAAAGAGCTGACCCATAGAAGATAAAAATGGCCAACAGGCACTTGAAAAAATGTCACATATTACCTGGGAAATGCAAAAGTCAACCCACACTGAGTACCTCATACCTGCTAGCATAGCCTGTATAAAGAGGCCAGAAACATGATGTGTTGAGGGCATGGAGAAATAGGAACCTAATAAATTGTTTGCAGGCATGGAGATTAGTGACGGAAATCACTATGCAGGTGTCTCAAATTCTTAAAAATACATTTAACCACATAATACAGCAATTCCAATCAAATGTATTTTTCCAAAGAATGCTAATGATATATATATATATCATTTTTTGTTGTAATGGATGTTCATAAAGAACAATATCTGTATATAACCCAAGCTTCCAAAGACAGATGTGGGAATAATGCCACATGGTGTACATACACAAAGGAATAGTACTCAGTTCCCGGGAAAGACAAAATCTTTCCTTTTTTTTGTGGAACTGGAGGAAGCAATGCTAAATCAAATAAGAAGGGGAAAGGAAATATTCGTTGATCTCATTCTCCATGAAATCTATACAATATATTGGGGTGAAGGGTTGTGCCACACCCAACAATGCTCAGGGCTACTCCTGGCTCTGTGCTCAAGTTTCTTCAACAAAATACCCATTTTTCCAATTACAGTGATAGTTTTACATGCAAAGGGTTTTGATACATGAAAGAGAAATGAGAGAATAGAGCATTGGAGTATGAATGCTTGAATTAATTAGCTAATGAGGTCTGTAAACATTAAAAATTCTGTGAACTGAAGTAATTCAAAAGACTTATTCAGATATGTTAAAATTATTTAATGTTTCAAATAATTTCTTTTTTAATTTATTTAAAAAATACTGTTTTATTTTCATATAATCCAGGTCAGTGAATTTAAACTTATCCCTTCTCTTAGAAAAAAAGTTTTTTATAAAGGGGATTTTGAGATAGTGCATGGGTTAAGGCACTTCTTGTTTTGCATCCTGACATCACATATGATCCCTTGAGTGCTGCCAGGAGTGAAACCTGTTTCTGTTTGAAAAGTGAAATTTTTTCTTAAAAATTTTTAATCTTTAGATTCTGCCACACTGACAATATTTTAATGTCTGTATTAGGTAAGGAAGAATAAGTTGAAAAGATGAAGATAAAAACATAAATCGTGAGCCTTCAGATTCATTTCAGCTATTATTTCATAACCTCCTTATTAGGAAACCCCTATCAGTAAGATTACATATAACTTTCATCTTCCTACAAACTCTTATGTAAAAGCATGCAGCTTTTATAAAGCTTAATGTGGCAAAAATAAATAATGTTTAAATGATTATTATCACACTGTGTGCAAAAAAAATGCATACCTAGTGAATCAATTTTTAAATTCCTTCAACTCTAGCTATTATATTAAAATCATAGTGATTAAAATGTAGGATAGTCCAGTCAATATATTTAATATCCATGACTCATAGTGCTCGCTAGTAATATGCCACTGGAATTCTCAAAAAGGGGCACTTTGTTACCTAGTGTATTTGAGCAAATAAACGTTCACAAATCATTTCAAAATCCATTCTCATAGAAGTCTCTTGCCCATGCACCTGGCTGTCTTCCCTGGGGCCCCTTGGAAGGGGTGGGCTCTAGCTTCCCTCCCCACCCCAAGCAGCACTCCTGCAGACGAAGACCTCCGGAGCCTAGCCACAGCCATGCTCAAGGCCCCTCTCCACACGTTCAGATGAGCCTCAAGCACAAACATACCGGAAGAGGAACCCAGGTGTATTGGATCCGGGGCTGAGACCTCCCAGCCTGCTTGGATCTGCTCGGGACTGGGCCTCTTCTGCCCAGATTTCCCATTTTCCAATAGCTACGTGGTCACACCCAGGGACTGCCCTGGCGCCATGTAGTCCCACCAACGGCCAACATCCAGAGATTAAAACCAAGCTACCAGAAGACATTTTATAGCCTAGTTCTCCCTCTGGGAAAACCTGGCAAGCTACGGAGAGTTTCTTGCCCACATGGTAGAGACTCGCAAACTCCCCGTGGCGTATTCATATGCCCAAACCAGTAACAAGGTGGGTTTCATTCCCCTGACCCTAAAAGAGCCTCCAATGAGACACCCTTGGGAAGGATGAGTAAAAAGAAGCCTAAAATCTCAGGGCTATAATGAATGGAGACATTATTGAGACCACTCGAGAAATTAGACGATCAGCAGGATGATGATGATGATGATGATGATGATGATGATGATGATGATGATGATGATGATGATAGAAGTCATAGAGCCAAAGAGAGAGTTCAGTGCCTTTCTTGCATGCTGCAGATCCAGACCTCTCATAGGGTCCTGTGAGTCCTAACCAGGAGGGATCCCTAAAAGCAGAGTCCAGGGTAAGGCCCGAGAACCACTGGGAGTGGACCAAAAATTGAAACAAAGGAACAATCATAAAAATGTTTCTCAGATGCTTTTAGCAAGAGATTTTCAAGTACAAATCAATTTCAAAACCATGCTGTATTTATACATTTAATCATGTAAAAGTTGGATATTAATCATGCCTACTGAATAAAATAAAATAAAGTAGAAGGTATTTACAAGCCTCAATAATAAAATTATAAAATAAAGAAAGGAGAAATTAAAAGAGATAAAGTAATTGTAATAGAATAAAACATTATAATTTTTAACTTTTGTTGTGAGAATTTATAGTTGCTTGGATGTAAATAAAAGCACTTTTCATATTTTATTTCTTGAAAATAAACATTGTTTATCATTTTTTCCCTCTTGAAACTAATTAATCCAATGATCTATATGAAAGAAGAATAACATAGAAAATAGATTAAAAGAAATCAACAAACTTTGCTTGAAATATTGAATGTGTCAGGAACACAATGGAACATTAAGCGACTTAAATAAAGAAATTAAGTATTTAAAACAACAAGCATTATGGAGCCACTTTTATTCTTTTGTAAAGGCATTCATCAGTCAATTCATATACCATAAGTAGTATTGTTGCACTGAAAATGATTTTAAACTACTAAAACCTTAATGCAAATACAATTATGCATGAAGTGGTGTATAAAAATAATTAATATCAAGTCTATTATTATGGGATAAAATACATAAGCCTAACACAGGTGTGTAATTCCCTTTTATACTGAATGTAAATCATAGAATGTTTGCCATATTGCAAAAATCTGCACTATTACCTAAATTTAAAAACCAGGACAAGAAAATTGCTGCATTAACCTTTCAGAATTACAATTTAATTATTCTCCAAATACCAGTTTACATTTATGCAAGTTTTTTTTACTGAATTAATAAGTCATTTCATTTTATTGCTCAAATGGTGTTCAAAGTTCTGATTTTTACATACATACTTCTATGAATTTATTTGGGAAATGGATAAATTTAGAATATTTTCTATTTAAATAGCTTCACATCAATTGTCACCATTCTTTAACAAATTTAACGATAAATGCACTATGTATTTTATAATTTCTCCTTGACATAAAATATATGATATCGTTAGGAGTTATCTATGTATAACAAGTGAACTCTTTAGTTCCCTATTATTGAATTTCACTTGAATTGTGTTTTCTTTTCTTTAACTACTGAATTGGCAAAGATGATCAAATTTCATTTGTTTGATTATATGAATTAAGGTCCTAACTTCTTAATTGGGGGGGGGATGAGGGAAGTTTGAACACACTACACAGTGCTCAGGGCTTACTCCAAGCTCTGCTTTCAGGAAGGGTTATGGGTCTGTTTAACCCAAGTCATCTGTATGCAAGGCAAGTGTCCTACCACCTGTACTATTGCTGTGATCTCAAGGTCCTAAATTCTATATTAGGAGAGTCTGCTGACTTTCAGGCTTTGTTATCTTAATGAAATAATCTATATTATGGAAGGTTTCAAGTGATAGTAAGTAAACATGCACTCTTTAAATTGCTAAATTAGTGAAAATATTATACATAAAAACAACATCCAGAAAACTGAAATAAGATAAAATCAATATTTCCCCAAAATTTAAGATACGTATAAAGAAAAAAACAGTTCTTTAGCAAACACGCTTATAACTTTCTGTGTTCTCATTAGCACTTACTTCCTAAATAATTGAAAATTAGTTTATAAAAAGATAAACAATTGCCACAGAATTATGGAAATACATGTTTAAAATTTTCAAATAAGGTAATATTTTCAACTCTACTGCGATTTGTTCAATTTTACTGATTTCCTTAAAGGAATCGGATACTACTGATTTGTTATTGATAAATAAATAAGTACACAAATGTTCTTCAATTTATAAATAAAAATTTATAATGGTTTGATCCAATTTTAGAAGATTAAGAATTAAAATCAAATTTATTTTGAAAAAATGATCTTCCATAAAAATACTCTTACAACATGAATTCTACTTTCTTTCTGAGAAGGAAGTATACAGTTATACAAAGGATGGAAGCAAAGTTGCTGTTATTAATAATTAACATTGAAATGTTTATTGTATATTAGGCACTTGTTATAAATGAATTATCAACATAATGCAGTCACAATCACCATATATGCTATCTCTTTGAAAATTATTTTTCTAGAAATGCAGAGGAATTATAAATGGATCATCAAATTTTTTAATAATGTGGTTTTATTTCTAGAATATTATTGTTATAATTTTATGCAACACCTGTCATTTACCTTGATTTTCTTGAAGTCCATCTTCTAAAAGCAGTTGTAGACTGAATGAAAAATAGTTTTAATAAAACTTGGATAACTTTGGCACCTTTCTGCCGCCGCCGTCGGATCCTGAGCAATCTCCATCCTGCAGGTAAACAGGCAATCCCTTGGAGAGCCTGCCTCAGCGCGGAGAAGCCCCCCTCCCCGCCCCCTGCCCGCCGCGGCTCGGGGCTTCTCCTGAAGCCCCTGCCTGGCACCTTTCCGCCGCCGCCGGCCGATCCTGACCAATCCCCACTCTGCTGCTTAGGGGCGTGTCCTCATCTCAGGGGGCGTGGCCTAAAAGTGGGCGTGGCCTCTTTCCGGAGCGGCCGCAGTTATTTTTTTTTTTACCATTCCATGCCTTCTCCTTTGGCCACAATTGATAGAATTCATTCTATCTGTGTCTTACTGGGCGTGGTCTAAAGTGGGCGTGGCCTCCTCTCAGAGCGGCCAACGCTAACGCGGCCGCAGTTATTGAGTCAGCTCAATCCGTACTGTGTATTCCTTTGAAAACTCACTTTTGCGAGCTCAAACATTTACGCAAAATAGCCATTAGCTTAGGCTGACACTATAAAAGCTATCAGTGAATAAGGGAAGTTTAGCACAATCGGAGCCCCTTCCTCCCACAAAAAGGAAGAGGAATAAATAACTACAAGGTTCCAACTCTGCACTTCCGTGACAATACGAAGAAACAGCGAAAATCCCCTCCACGAAGAGAGGGAGAAGAAAAGATACTAGAAACCTCAAAAGAGTCTCCCAACATCTACGACCTCTCAGATAAACAATTCAGAGAGGAAATATGGAGAAGAGTCGACCTACTCCAAGCAACTATGGAACAGACACCCAATAAATTAAGGGAGGAGATGAATCAAGCGCTGGAACGGTCTACCAAGAAAATACAGGAAGAAATGAGAGCAGAAATGAGAGCAGAAATTTCAAACCTTCGAACCGAAGTCTCACAAATAAAGCAATCAGTAGATGAAATAAAAATCTCACTAGATGCCCTCAACAGCAGAATGACTACAGCCGAAGACAGAATCAGCGAGCTTGAGGATGAGCTGCAGAAAGCTTACAGACAGCAACAAATAATGGCCAAAGACCTCAAAATGGCTATAGAGCGAATCAGAGCCCTGGGGGATGACTTCAAGAGGAACAACATAAGAATCATTGGAGTACCAGAACCACAGGGAAGTAACCCCAATGAAAAAAACATAGTCAAAGACATCATCACTAAGAAATTCCCAGAGCTGGACAAGGCAGGCGTCCAGATACAAGAAGTCCAAAGAGTGCCAGCAAAAAGAGACCCAAATAAAAAGACTCCAAGGCATATCATAGTCAGAATGGCGGATGCTGTAGATAGAGACACAATTCTACAAGTAGCAAGGTCAAAGAGGGAAATCACATACAAAGGAGCACCCCTCAGATTTACGGCCGATCTGTCAGAAGAAACCCTCCAAGCCCGAAGACAATGGTGGGACATAGTGAAAAAACTCAACGAAATAAATGCCTCACCAAGAATACTTTATTCAGCTAAACTCTCACTCAAACTCGAAGGAACCATACACTATTTCTCGGATAAACAACAGCTCAGGAACTTCATAGACTCAAAACCATCTTGAAAGAAGGTCTAAAGGGGCTACTGTAAGACAAGGAGGAGCCCCATAAGAACAACAAATCCCACAGAAAGATGACACAAAACCACATCACAATAATCTCTCTCAATGTCAATGGACTAAATGCACCTATCAAAAGACACAGAGTGGCTAAATGGATCCGGAAATTAAACCCAACATTCTGTTGCCTGCAAGAAACACACCTGAACAAATAGAGTAAACATAGACTCAAAGTCAAAGGATGGAAAACAATCCTCCAAGCAAACAACCCCCTTAAAAAAGCTGGAGTGGCCATCCTGGTATCCGACAACATAGATTTCAGGATGAAAAAGATCAAAAGGGACAGCGAAGGTCATTTTCTGTTTATCAAGGGATATGTACAACAGGAAGAAATCACACTCTTAAACGTATATGCTCCTAACAGACGACCGGCTAAATATTTAAAACGACTCCTAACAGACTTCAAAGAGGACATCACTAACAGCACAATTGTAGTCGGAGACTTCAATATGGCCTTATCACCTCTAGATAGATCCACAAGAACAAAACTCAACAAGGAAACACTGACTCTGAATGAAGAAATTGAAGAGAGAGGCCTAATAGACCTATACAGGGCCTTACACCCCAAAAAGAAAGAATACACATTCTTTTCCAGTGCACATGGAACATTTTCAAAAATAGACCATGTACTGGGCCCCAGAACATACCTCAATAGAATCGGAAAAATAGAAATTGTATCAACCATCTTTTCAGACCACGATGCGCTGAAGATAGAAGCTAACCACCCACAAATACGGAAAATCAAATCAAACACCTGGAAATTAAACAATTCCATGTTGAACAATGAGTGGGTCAAGAAGGAAATCAAGGAAGAAATCAAAAGATACTTAGAAACAAATGAGAATGAAGACACGAGCTACCAAAACCTATGGGACGCAGCTAAAGCCGTGTTAAGGGGAAAATTTATAGCTCTCCAAGCATTCCTCAGGAAGGAAGAAAGGATCCACATAGATAGCTTGACTTCACGACTCAAGACCCTAGAAAAGGACCAGAGAAAGGACCCCAAACCAGACCGAAGGAAAGAAATAATAAAAATTAGAGCAGAAATTAATGACATCGAAACCAAAAAAACAATCCGAAAGATCAATGAAACAAAGAGTTGGTTCTTTGAGAAAATAAATAAGATTGATAAACCGCTAGCAAGTCTCACAAAGAAAGAAAGAGAGAAAACTCTAATAAATCGAATCAGAAATGAAAAGGGGGACATCATAACAGAAACCAGTGAGATTCAAAAGATCATTAGAGACTACTTTGAAAGTCTTTACGCCACAAAAAAGGAGAACCTAAAAGAAATGGATGGATTCCTCGATTCCTACAATCTCCCAAGACTGAAGAAAGAAGACCTGGAATACCTGAATAGACCCATCAATGTTAAGGAAATTGAAACGGTAATCAAAAACCTCCCCAAAAACAAAAGCCCAGGCCCAGATGGTTTCACTGGCGAATTCTTCCAAACATTTAAAGAAGACCTATTGCCTGTTTTCCTCAAACTTTTCCAGGAAATTGAAAAAACAGGAACTCTCCCAAACAGTTTCTATGAAGCACATATCTCCCTAATACCAAAAGCAAACAAAGACACCACTAAGAAAGAAAATTACAGATCAATTTCCCTGATGAACACCGATGCAAAGATCCTCAACAAAATACTAGCAAATAGGATCCAACAACTCATCAAAATGATCATACATCATGACCAAGTGGGATTCATCCCAGGGATGCAAGGATGATTTAACATTCGGAAATCAATCAACATAATCCAGCATATCAACAAAAGTAAAGATAAAAACCATATGATCATATCAATAGATGCAGAGAAAGCATTTGACAAGATCCAACATCCTTTCATGATGAAAACCCTCGCCAAAATGGGGTTTGGAGGAACTTTCCTCAAGATAGTCGAAGCCATCTATCACAAGCCTACGGCAAGCATTATCCTCAACGGGGAAAAACTAAGGGCCTTTCCTCTGAGATCAGGCACAAGACAAGGATGCCCACTCTCACCACTCCTCTTCAATATAGTACTGGAAGTACTTGCGATAGCTATTAGACAAGAAAAAGAGATTAAGGGCATCCAGATAGGAAGGGAAGAAATCAAACTCTCACTATTTGCAGACGACATGATACTATATCTAGAGAAGCCTAAAACCTCCACTAAGAAACTCTTAGAAACAATAGACTTCTACAGTAAAGTTGCAGGCTACAAAATCAATACCCAAAAATCCATGGCCTTCATATATGCAAACAATGAGGCAGAGGAAAGGGACATGAAAAAAGCAATCCCATTCACAATCGTGCCCCAGAAAATCAGGTACCTCGGAATCAGCTTAACCAAGGAAGTAAAAGACCTTTACAAAGAAAACTACATAACGCTACTCCATGAAATCAAAGAGGACATGAGGAAATGGAAACATATACCCTGCTCGTGGATAGGGAGAATCAATGTTGTCAAAATGGCAATACTCCCTAAAGCATTATACAGATTCAATGCGATCCCTATAAGTATACCCATGACATTCTTCAAAGAAATGGATCAAGCAATCCTAAAATTCATATGGAATAACAAACGTCCAAGGATAGCTAAAACAATTCTTGGGAAAAAGATGATGGGAGGCATCACCATCCCCAACCTCAAACTTTACTACAAAGCAGTAACAATTAAAACAGCATGGTACTGGAACAAAGGCAGAGCCGTAGACCAATGGAACAGGGTGGAATATCCCTACACACAACCCCAAATGTATGACCATCTAATCTTTGATAAGGGAGCAAGAGATGTGAAGTGGAGCAAGGAAAGCCTCTTTAACAAATGGTGCTGGCACAACTGGACAACCACATGCAAAAAAATGGGTTTAGACCTTGACCTGACACCATGCACAAAAGTCAGATCAAAATGGATTAAAGACCTCAACATTAGACCACAAACCATAAGGTACATTGAAGACAAGGTCGGCGAAACCCTCCACGATATTGAAGATAAAGGTATCTCCAAAGGTGACACGGAACTAAGCAATCTAGTAAAAACAGAGATCAACAAATGGGACTACATTAAACTAAAAAGCTTCTGCACCGCAAGAGATGCAGTGACCAGAATCCAAAGACTATCCACAGAATGGGAAAGGATATTTACACAATACCCATCAGATAAGGGGTTGATATCAATGGTATATAAAGCACTGGTTGAACTCTACAAGAAGAAAACATCCAACCCCATCAAAAAATGGGGCGAAGAAATGAACAGAAACTTTACCAAGGAAGAAATACGAATGGCCAAAAGGCACATGAAAAAGTGCTCTGCATCACTAATCATCAGAGAGATGCAGATCAAAACAACCATGAGATACCACCTCACACCACAGAGACTAGCACACATCCAAAAGAACAAAAGCAACCGCTGTTGGAGAGGATGTGGGGAGAAAGGGACCCTTCTTCACTGCTGGTGGGAATGCCGACTGGTTCAGCCCTTCTGGAAAACAATTTGGACGACTCTCAAAAAATTAGATATTGAATTCCCATTTGACCCAGCAATACCACTGCTGGGAATATATCCCAGAGAGGCAAAAAAGTACAATCGAAACAACATCTGCACATGTATGTTCATCGCAGCACTGTTTACAATAGCCAGAATCTGGAAAAAACCCGAATGCCCCAGAACGGATGACTGGTTGAGGAAACTTTGGTACATCTATACAATGGAATACTATGCAGCTGTTAGAAAAAAGGAGGTTAAGAATTTTGTAGTCAAGTGGATGGGCATGAAAAGTTTCATGCTGAGTGAAATGAGTCAGAAAGAGAGAGACAGACATAGAAAGATTGCACTCATCTATGGTATATAGAATAACAGAGTGGGAGACTAACACCCAAGAACTGTAGAAATAAGTACCAGGAGGTTGACTCCATGGCTTCGAGGCCGGCCTCACATTCCGGGGAAAGGTCAACTCAGAGAAGCGATCACCAACTACATTGTAGTCGAAGGCCATGTGGGGGAAGGGAGTTGCGGGCTGAATGAGGGCTAGAGACTGAGCACAGCGGCCACTCAACACCTTTATTGCAAACCACAACAGCTAATTAGAGAGAGAAAACAGAAGGGAATGCCTTGCCACAGTGGCAGGGTGGGGTGGGGGGGAGATGGGATTGGGGAGGGTGGGAGGGACACTGGGTTTACGGGTGGTGGAGAATGGGCACTGGTGAAGGGATGGGTTCCAAACTTTGTATGAGGGAAGTATAAGCACAAAAGTGTATAAATCTGTAACTGTACCCTCACGGTGATTCTCTAATTAAAAATAAATAAATTAAAAAAAAAAACTTGGATAACTTCAAATATATAATGGAACATACACTTCAATGATATGCAGATTCTAAAAATGTGTTTTAGTACATGGTAAATTACAAAAATTTTAATGTATAAGTGATTTGAGCAAGCGGAGCTCAAATATAAAAAATATATAATCAGTATTGGTACTGTCTTGAAAAGAAGAATGTCATCTGGTATTTGTCAAATAGACTCTGATCCAATTTTAGAAGATTAAGAATTAAAATCAAATTTATTTTGAAAAAATGATCTTCTATAAAAATACTCTTACAACATGAATTCTACTTTCTGTCTGAGAAGGAAGTGTACAGTTTTACAAAGGATGGAAGCAAAGTTGCTGTTATTAATAATTAACATTGAAATGTTTATTGTATATTAGACACTTGTTATAAATGAATCATCAACATAATGCAGTCACTATCACCATATATGATTTTTGCAAGGAGACTTTCTTGCAAAGATATGAGTTAAAATTCCAGAGAAGAAAATTAAACGTTCCCCAAAGCTATACCCTCATTTATCGTTCTGGGAAAAAATCAAGTGAGGGGACCAGGACCAGATCAAGATTGACAGTCATGTTTCTATGAACTGTGTAGGTCTATTTTGACATCAGATAATCCTGTGCTCCCAGGAGTTCATGAACTGCAGTGGTAGACAAGAGAGAGGATGAAGTTGAGAAATTTTTAAGCGTGATTGTCCAATTTATGATTGCTGAACTCATTCTCAAGAGATTGGGTTCTTTCCACTGATATCAGAATTATGCCAATGCCCCTGATCATTCTTCATTAACTCCTCTCCTGGGCAAAAATAAGACTAAGAGAGAACAAAAACAGTCTTAAATTATTGAGTTTGAGCATAAAATTTAAATTAATTTTAACCCCAAAGCTACATATTTAAAGTCATACTTATCAGGTAGATTTTTTAACTTTTACTTTTTAATCCCCATGAGGATAAATGGCAATTCCAAATCCAAACTGTGATTAGAAGTACATTATTTCTGCATTTATATCATCTATATATTCCAGCTGCCACAAACTTTCGTGTGTAACTGTATATTTTTGTCTGTGAGAAACATGGTTATTAAATAGTCTCATATCTTTGACACATCAGTATACAGGTTTTTTTTTTCCCCAGTACTTCCTTCAACTATGGTTTCTCACACCTCATCTCCCTTAGTCATATTATTTGTGGCATATTTCATTTATTTGCAGAGATTTTCAGTAATTAAAATTGGTCCAATTCACTCCACAACTTCAAGTCTCATATTTGTTTCTTAACTTGCAGATATTCATCTGCTGTAATCAAGGTTGCTCCATTACTTGAGGCAAAAAGGAAAAGAAATTTAAGCTTGAGAAGATGATCACTAACACCTCCACATGGCTTATTGATGCCTCCCAGGTCAAATAGTGACTGCACTTCTGGTAAGATTTCTGGTGGTTTCTTATAAGCTAAACAACCTGTTCTCCCTGACCTAGAACTTCGACTCCTGGGTATTTGCATAGAACAGATGAAAGAACATAGCCCCAAATAAATAAAAACATTAGGCATAGATGTTTAAAGAATTATGGTGCACAACGGTGAAACACTGGAAAGAACCCATGTGCACAATAACAAGTGCTTGGTTAGGTGACTTGTTTCCTTTGACAGTTTGCTTGGGGCCACACCTGAAAGCGTTCAAGGACTCAGTGATTTGAAGACAGTACCTGTCAAGGATCAAACCCAGGTGTCTTGCACATAAACCATTGAGCCCCACTCCTTGGAGCTATCACCCTGGTCTTAAACTGTTTGGGTAGAAAACTAATAGTGACTACTTTTCAGTTGGTTCTGAGCACCCATTCTCCCAGGAAACCTGGGACGAAACCACTCACGACAAATCCTGCCTGCTAAGCAGTGAAGAGAATCAGCTTTGGAGTCATCCTCTTCTGCTATAGAGGATAGATGAAGCCGGATAACGGAGAGATTTGGTAGAGTGAAGCTAGTTCTTCCTCTAAGAAAGCTCAGGGACAAAGTTATGGGTTCTGGGTTTTGGTGACTCCAAGGCACCTCTCTTTAGGACAAGTGTCAACATGATATTCTCAGTTTAGAATGTGCTATAATTTGTAGACATCAAAAAGCTTCAGGCATTACTTTATTTCTATTGGTTTTGGTTTTTGAAGTCCTCTGAAAATTGCGTTATAATAGGGTAATTAGCAATGACCAGGAGATGTTTATGAGTGTTCTCATTGATATTTCAAATATTTTGGCACCCAGCAAATAGATACTAGAGATGCTTCTAAACTTCCTGCAATGCACGGAGACCCACTCCCACCCACCCCAATATACTTGTTCTGTCCGAAGTGTCAAAGGGTCAAGGTTGAGAAACACTGAGAGATATATTAAATATCTAAAAGTGTACTTTATGGAGAAGCCATAAATTTAAAGCAGGCTTAGAAAACCCTATTCAGGAATATGCTGCCTTATAAGGGTGAAATAAACATGCCATGTAATCAAGCTGTGGTTATTTACAGTGATCATAGCATTGTCTTCTCAACCTTCACACATCAAGTCATTTCAATAAGCCCAGACGCCTTTTGTGAGAAATAATTACAACTAGAAATGATAGCAAACCCTATTCTCAAAGGACAGTGTTGTACGGTAACCTAATGATGCAGATAGAATATCATTTAGTGCATTTTAAAAGAATTATGAAGAACATTGCCAATGACATTATGTTCTGTCCTTTAACAACAATATTTTAAACATAAAAGAACTATCATACTTTTAATTGATGCAAGTAGAAATTCACTTATTTTCAAAATTCACTTTCACCCAGGGGATGATTCCATTTATTTGTTTTATAATTTCAAAAATTTATTCAAAAATATTCTCTGTCTTAACTAGCAACAAATAGTAGGTTTTAGAAAAGACTATAGACTCCTAATACATCTACCTGTGTTCAAGTATATGAACAGGATATTATTCAGTAAGCTTTATCTTTATACAGAGAATGTACAATGAAGAATTTTTTGATGAAAATTAAATGTCACTTAATTACATCTTTTCTTTATTTCACAACTATTTACAATTAAATATTGTGCTGGATGTTGAAGGCATGGTAATGAACTGGAAAATAATGACCGAATGCATAATGCATTCTGAAATATATATTAAATAATAAATTTGTTATATTAACAGTAAATGTTGAGCCACAATGAGCTGCAATCACAAATTCCATATATCAATTTTTATGTATATTGACCTGGACTAGATCGATAGCACAGCGGGTGGGGCGTTTGCCTTGCACGCCGCCAACCTGGGTTCAATTCCTCCATCCCTCTCCGAGAGCCCAACAAGCTACCAAGAGTATCCAGCCCACACGGCAGAGCCTGACAAGCTACCTGTGCATATTTGAAATGCCAAAACCAGTACCAACAAGTCTCATAATGGAGACGTTATTGGTGCCTGCTCAAGCAAATCAGTGAACAGGATGACAGTGCTATGTATATTGACCAGAAATTTGAAAATAACTCTAAGGAAAGCAAAATTTCAAATATGTGTGTGCCATGTTCAAAATACCTGATCATCCATTGTAATATACACAACAAATATTTCCTTTTGTATTAATTAAATAATAAGTTAAGTTTTATTTTTTGTGTTTTTTATTTATTTTTTTGGCGGGAGCACCTGGCAGTGTTCAAGAGGCTCTTTACTCAGATGTAACTGACCCATCATGATGCTCAGAGCACCATGTACTGCCATGTGGGATTTAAACAGGGGCTGGCAGATGCAAGGCAGGTGCCCTAACCTCTACACTGCATTTCTGGCTATCTCATATAGTAAATTAAAAATAAAGTGAATACAATGCAAAACTTACAGAGGTCCATTCTTGGCAATAAATATATGAACTCATTTTTTTACACTTATAATATTTATTTGTGGATGTATTAATCTATTTAAAGTATTTCTTAAATATTTTATTCACTTTAGGCACTATCATGTGCAGTCTTATCATGATGAGTCAAATAAAGTGATCTTAGTCTTCTCATGGGTATTAGGAGCTTTGAGTAATTGATACAGTTAAGAGATCAACATTGCATACTAAATGTTTTCAATATAAAATATTAGTGATAAACAGTATTAGAGAGAAATGCTTAGGTTAAGAAATTTATTATATTTTTAAAATAACGTTTTCTTCTAAAAGGGAGGCTAAGGGGGTTGTTGTATGATCACAGCCTTACAAGCCTTTCTGTTAGTTAACGTGGCTTTAATTGACTGGCCAGTTTTGAGCTGCACAAGCACTGTCAGATTTAAGAATTGACTTTCCAGCTGCCAACACCCTGTCAAGAATCCAGATGGTGCTTTTGGAAGAGTACATCTTTCAGTAATTTGGCAGCATTTAATTCCATCATTAGTGAAGAGAGCTTCAAAAATTGAGCGAACTGTGTTCCACCAAGAGTTTTAATGTATTTATTTCCACCACATTGAAACTATACAAAATATGAGCATATGTGTTTGAGATGAAAGTATACTTGAGGAAATGTTCATACTTAGATTGTTAGCATTGAAAGAGGAACACTGCTTCTTTGAAAGTCATTCAAGTTGGGGTGCTTGAAAGTCTTATGATACTGATCACTTTCCTGGATGTTTAGGACTCTTTTTAGGTTACTTGTTGTAGCCAAAAGCTCTGTGCAGCTGGTGATCCGGTGACAGAAATATGGGAGCACCACTGGCATCAGGGAAGGCTGCGGTTATTATGGTGCAGTTCTGTTGAGATCGCATTCCAGCTGTACACAATGAGCGCCTTCGAGTTTCTTTGAAATTAAGATCCTCGATGCAATTATGCTGGAGTTCTTTCCAGCTCCCTGAAGTAAAATGACTCTTGAGTCCTCCCCTGCTGACTGCTGTTCATAATGCACTTTATGACGTCAAAGAACTCCCAAAAATTCTGTCACCTACTTTTCTTTAGTCAACTCTTTATTCAAAGAATTTTAAAAAGATTCCACACTCAGTAAACTTCAGTTTTACATACCCTGCGATAATTCCCGAGCCCCTTCCTGTAGCTCTGTATTAGCAGTTGAACAATATTTGCCATCCATAATAGGTCAGAACAATTCCCCAAAAAACTTGGACAGAAATAGCTTGGAAGAGGCAATGACTCAAAGCTGATGAACTCACTCAATGCAAGATAACAAAAATGATTGTTAGGGTAGGTCAGAGTTTCTGCAAGGTGCCTCTCCCCAAAAAATAAAAGCCACAAAAAAAACCCAAACTTGTCTTATTATTTAATTAATACAAAGGAAAACTTGGTCACTAAAAATTCTTTTATTATTGATAGCACTATAGCACTATCATCCCGTTGTTCATTGATTTGCTCGAGTGGGCACCAGTAATGTCTCCATTGTGAGACTTGTTACTGTTTTTGGCATATCGAATACACCACGGGGAGCTTGCAGGCTCTGTAGTGCCAGCAGGATACTCTCAGTAGCTTGCCAGGCTCTCCAAGAGGGGCAGAGAAATCAAACCCTGGTAGGCTAAGTACAAGGCAAATGCCTTATCCGCTGTGCTATTGCTCCGGCCACTAACAAGCAATAAAAAACAGTTTTTGAAAAAGGCTGCATTGGAAGAATTCTTATTACTTTTGTCTTTTTTGGGTCATACCCGGTGATGTTCAGTTGTTTTTTCTGGCTCCATACTCAGGAAATATTGCTGGTGGTGCTTGGGGACCATATAGGATGCCAGTAATGGAACCTGGGTCAGACATACACGGCAAACGCCCTACCTGCTGTACTATGGCTCTGGCCCCGAGCATGTGAAGAATTTTATTTTATTACAAGATATGTGAGCAAAATTTTCATGAGTGCAGCCTGGAAATTTTCTTATCTTACTTAAAACTTATTTAGAAAATACCTGATCATTCATTGTAATATACACAACAAAGATAGTGGGGAATTAAAACAAATGTATAGTTAGATTTATCTCTAAAAGAGAAGAAATTTTATATTTAACAAATAATCCTCCATAGAAAAAGTCTTTATTGTTTTCACCACGAGCAAAGAAGTGCCCCCCAAATAATCTGGGAAATGAAATAAATAGCATTGAGAGGGAAATTCACTCTCAGTTTAGAACTTAACAACAACATCAAAAAAAAGCTTAATGAACCAGAATTTAAAGTGTGATTATCAGAATTAGAAGACCCAATATTTATTTTTTCCCTTGAATCCCAAAGTTCATCAAAATCTTAGAAACCCATTTACAGTAACTAATCTCAATGGCATGCATGTAAATCATTTCTATTTTTGTTTTCTCTTAGGGTCACACCTGGCTATGTTCAGGAGTTACTCCCAGCTCTATGCTCATATGTTCTCTGTGCTCTAAGGTTTTAGAGAGATCATATGGGATGCTGGGAATCAAGTCCAGATTGGCCTCATGCAAATTAAAGACTCTACCTACTGTGCTCTCACTCCAGCCCCCTGCATGTAAATCATAATATTAATCATATTTAACACAATATTTATTAAATCCACTAAATTAAATAAGCATTAGTGTTTTAATACTTTAAAAGAAAAACAAGGTATAATACAAGTTTAAGCTGTTTTAATGTATCTATCTATTGCAAATAAAACAAAATTCAGTTTCTTTTGACTACTGGAGGAAAAATACACCAATGGGCATTATTCTAATTTCCTACTATTTTGCAAGAGGATGCTAGAAATAGTTTTGGAATCTTTATTTTTCTTAAGGATCCCAAAAGGTTATTGATCCATCTCTTTTACCATGTGTTAAGAGAAATGATTGTTTAATTAATATTAATATCTAGCTAGTGGGCTGGAGCGATAGTACAGCGGTTGGGCTTTCGCCTTTCATGCTGCTGACCCGTGTTCGATTCCTCCACCCCTCTCGGAGAGCCCAGCAGCTACCAAGAGTATCGCGCCCGCACGGCAGAGCCTGGCAAGCTACCCGTGCGTACTGGATACGCCAAAAACAGTAACAATAAGTCTCTCAATGAGAGACGTTACTGGTGCCCACTCAAATATATCAATGAGTAACGGGATGACAGTGACAGTGATCTTGCTAGTAATTTTTTTTAGACTTACATAAGGGCATACACAGGGTTATAAGAAAAAAATTCTTCTTAAGTATTCTTTGCACTGATTTCATTCTTACTTGTAAATTTAGTTTTGTATTCTGAGATACTTTGTTTTGTTTGATTACTTTAAATTATTTTTGTTTGTTTGTTTGGGGACCACATCAAGGCAACTCTTCGCTTTGTGTTCAAAGGTCTTTCCTTGTAGTTTCCTGGGGGACTATGCAATGCTTGGGTGGGAATTGGACCCAAGGTTTATACATGCAAACATTGTGTGCAACTCTGAGCCTTATCCCTTGCTCCTGAGATATTTAGGATGTAATTTTTTCAGGCTACTAATATTACAGTTCTAGGCCTTGGAGGGTTATTATTTTGAAAAAGCATAGTTCCTCAAATGAGGAATAAGATACAACTCTTGTTACAATACTTTCCAAGCTAAGCTTGGTCAATTGGCACAGTACCCTGGGTCATTGCCAGGGCCACACACTCTATTGCACCAGCACGCCTGGGGTAACATTAAAAAGTGAAAATGTAGGCTTTTTAAGATTAATGTATCCTTATCTATCACAGTTTCTTTTTGTTTCCTGTTTAGTCCACTGCATATTTATGTCTCTTTCATGGCACCTATTTTGTTTTTGTTATACCATGATTTCTTTGTAACATTAGATGTATTCTAATCTGTGTTCATCCTTAGTTTCCTGTTGTAGAGACATTGTTTCTTTATATTATAGACCTAAACGCTAAACAAAATATCCTACTAGTAGTATCCTCTGAATGCATAGTGAACTATTTCATCAAACCCATAAATTGCTTGAATACACAGATCCATTATCTTTCCTACTTATATTTTTCCAAATCCACACAAAAATGTAGCCAGTTGCAAATATTATAAGACTAAACATCAAAAATCTGTTTGAAAAAACAACAAAGTTCATTTCAGCCAATTGTGCCAATTCATATCTAGGAATATATTGCGTTAGCAGTGCCTTCTTTCCATCACAAAGGATAGAGCACTTACCCCAGGCAGAAATGTTTTATAACACATGGATATTTGTCATGCAATGACAGATAAATTTATTATGCAAATTCAGTTAATTCTTTTATTTAAATAAATCCATGAGTACAGATTCTGAATGAAAAGTCAAGAGAAAATTAAAGCATAACTTTGTAAGAGGGCTTTGCAAGTGTCAGGGTTCTTTTTTTCTGATCCTAGGTAGACAAGTGCAAAGAAATCAATTTTCTGCTTTCTTCCAGAGGAAGAGTAAATTGAAATTCACCCCTTGCTGAAAAGAACAGGCAGCTGGTCAATGAGACCTCTCCATAACACGAACCAAATAAAAGTCAGTGGGTGCAATTAAGATCATTGAAACTTCAAGAGGACTGTGTGGACCTTTAAATAAACAGATCCATAAATGGTACTTATTCTGAGACTGAATTGTTTCTAACTAAGGGCAAATGATTTGAGATAGACATCAGAACACTTGACTATATATTTTAAGCTTTCTCTAATTCAAACTAAGCTATAGATCTGTATATAATTTTGCAAAATTTTATGGCAGAGATTAAGTATAGACTGCAACAATTAGAGAATTTTCAGCAATCTTTAATGTCATATTTACAATATAGTTTGACTTAGACTGAAGCATCAGAGACATATTAAGAATATCCTCATAATACAGTCCCCAGTAGGTCTGTAAATTAAAGATTTTACTCTCAGTCAGATAATTAGCTCACACCAGAGTCCATATGTCTTGTACTCCAAAATAAAGATATTGCAGTGTTTTTCTTATATTTAGTCCAGTATTTCCCAGACTAGACCTTGTTAAAGCATAGCATAAATTCAGCTGACAGCATCTCTAATCTCTAAATTTTATCTTCATTTTAGTTTATTTGGTTTATATTTATAAATGGTATTTAATATAGTATTTATAAATGGTATTTATAAATGGTATTTATTTATAAATGGTATTTAATCATATGGGGCTGGAGCAATAGCACAGAGGGTAGGGCATTTGCCTTGCATGCAGTCGACCCAGGTTCAATTCCTCCATCCCTCTCGGAGAGCACAGCAAGCTATCGAGAGTATCTCGCCTGCACAGCAGATCCTAGCAAGCTACCTGTGGCATATTTGATATGCCAAAAACAGTAACAACAAGTCTCACAATGGAAACGTTACTGGTGCCCGCTCGAGCAAATCAATGAGCAATGTGACGACAGTGATACAGTGATACAGTGATTTAATCATATGTTTTGTTAGATATGTCTGTCATGAGTTGTATTTTTTCTGTTCACGTATTTTAAACAAAACTTCTGACTTAACATAAAGCAATCTTTTAAAAACTTCCATTTAAAAATTAAGAATTAAAATTGTACTTAAAAACTTTATAAAGTTTTCAATAAATGAGAGGTTGGAGTGATAGTGAGTGGGTAGGGCATTTGCTTTGCATGCAGATGACCCAGGTTTGATCTGACATCCCATATGTTCCCCCCAAACACTGCCAGGAGTAATTCCTGAGTGCAGAGCAAGGAGTTACACGTGAGCATCGCCAGGTGTGACCTAGAAAGCAAAAAAAAACACAAATGTTTTCTACAAATGAGAAAAAGTGAACCTTCTGCAAATTTAGCCAGTCATCCCCCTTACCTTCATATTTATTTTTAAAATATTTTAATTTTAATGAATCACTGTGAGATACAGTTATGAATTTTCATGATTACATTTCAATCAAAGCAATGTTTGAGAACCCATCCCTCTACCAGTTCCAATTCTTCACAACCAATGTTCCCAGTATCCCTCCTGCCACCCCCAGTCCTTCCCACCCCTTGTCTCTGTTGCAGACACATTCCCTCTTACTCTATCTCTCCTTTTGGGTGTTATGATTTTCAGTACAGATGCCAAGTAGCCATAATATTTGGTTCATAGTCTACTTTCGACACATCTACCATCCCAAGCAATCCCTCCAATCATCATTTACTTAGAAGTCTCTTCTCTATCCCACCTGCCATTTCCCCCAACACATGAGATGGGTTTCCAAGCCACGGAGAGATCCTCCTGGCCCTTATCTCTAATATCCTGAGGTGTTATTCTCCTATTATGTTACTATAATTGCTGTATTCGGAGATGTTCATTCTGTTGAGAGCAAATGGAATGTCAGGGACTAGTCTGTTTCTCATGAACATTGTCTTCATGAGATTCAGCTGCAGTCCGACCTTTCCACACTCACAATCGAAGTTGGCCAGCATTCATACCACTTGGCTAATGATTAGTGTTATTAGAATGTTGTCATCAGTGAAGCAGAGGTGGTGTAGTTGCCGACTGTGTATCTTCACTTCCATGCCTTCCCATTCCAGTCATTGCATGACATGCTTGAGGGTAGCACTGAAGAGTTTCAGTGAAATGGTATCACCCTGCCAAATCCCTTTCTTTACGTCGATGATCACTTCCTTGTAGGATGGTGAGATCCTGGTGGTGAATCTGTAATACAGCTCGAGGAGGATCCTGATGTTCCATTTTCTCTCAATGGAACGAAGATCTCCAAATGCAGCAGTCATGTGTATCTGGGTCGAGAACTCAACATGACAAATGACTTGGCACCACAGCTGTGCAGGAGGAAGAGGGCAGCATGGGATGCCTTCAAGAGCGTCAAAAATGTTGTTAAGAGGATGAAGAACTTCTGACTCCAGGCACATCTTTTTGAATCCACCATTCTTCCTGCACTAACGTACTCCTCAGAGACCTGGACCCTACAAAAACAGGATGAGAACACTATTCGGGTATCCCAAAGGGGAATCAAAAGAGCTATGCCTAGAATATCATATTTCACTCAAGTGAGGAAAGGAATCCAGGTTCTGACCTCCATCGACAATCGAGGATCAAGGACACTGCCTCATTTGCCAAGGTGTTAAAAATCAGATGGGACAGACCCATAATGCGATTTGGAGATGGACTAGAGCAGTTACCAACTGGATTCAATGGGATGTCAGAAGAATGCCTGGCTGCCCACCTACGAGATGGTCAGATTTCTTTGTCAAGACCCTGAATGAATGGTTTGATAGCATTGGGCTATGCGACAGGGACATATGGAGACATTACTGGCACCTGCTCGAGCAAATTGGTGAGCAATGGGATGACAAATGATATGTGATGTTACTATATATCCCACAAATATGGGTGGAATGGGTGCAGTCACTCTGTATCTGTCCCACTCTTTTTGGTTCATTTCGCTTAGCATGATACTCTCCATGTTGATCCACTTATATACAAATTTCATGGTTTCATCTTTTCTTACAGCTGAATAGTATTACATTGTGTAGATATACCAAAATGTCTTTAACCAGTCATCTGTTCTCGGACACTCAGGTTTTTTTCAAATTCTGGCTATTGTAAATAGTGTTGGAATAAACATACAAATGCATTTCAACTGTGCATTTTTGCAACTCTGGTATTATTGGGTCAAATGAGAACTCAATTTCTAGTTTTTTGAGAAACATCCATATTGTTTTCAGAGAAGGCTGGACCATTGGACATCCCCACCAGCAGTGGAGGAGAGTTCTCTTCTCCCCACATCCATGCCAGCACTGGTTGCTTTTGTTTTTTTGAATGTGTGCCAGTCTCTATGGTGTGAGATGATATCTCATTGTTGTTTGATCTGCATCTCTCTGATGATTGGTGATGAAAAGCAGTTTTTCATGTGCCTTTTGGCCATTGGCTTTCTTCTTTGAGAAAGTTTCTGTTCATTTGATTGCCCCATTCTCTGATGAGGTTGGATGTTTTCTTCTTGTAGAGTTCAACCAGTGCCTTGTATATCCTTGATATTAACCCCTTATTGGAGGGGTATTGGGTGAGTATCCTTTCCCATTCTATAGACGGTCTTTGTATTTTGGTCACTTTTTCTTATGAGGTGCAGAAGCTTCTGAGTTTAAGATAGTCCCATTTGTTTAATGCTGTTCCCACTTGCTTGGTCAATGGCATTTTGTCTTTGAAGATAGCTTTAGCTTCAATGTCATAGAGGGTTTTGCCAACCTTTTCATCAATGTATCTTATGGATTCTGGTCTGATGTTGAGCTCTTTAATCCACTTTTATCTGAATTTTGTGCATGATGTTAGATAGAGGTCTGAGTCCATTTTTGGCAAGTAGCTGTCCAGTTTTGCCAGTACCATTTGTTTAAGAGGCTTTCTTCACTTCACATTTTTTGCTCCTTTATCAAAGATTATATGATTATATACTTAAGGGTGTGTGTAAGGATATTCAACCCTATTCCACTGGTCTATGGATCTGCTTTTGTTTCAATACCATGCTGTTTTAGTTACTACTGCATTGTAGTAGCGTTTGAGGTTTGGGAAAGTGATGCCCCCATCTTTTTTTCCTGAAGAATTGCTTTAGCTATTCCTGGGGGATTGTTATTCCAGATGAATTTCAGAAGTGTTTAATGAATTTCTTTGAAGAATGTCATGTGTACATTCTTCAAAGAAGGTATGCAGCCAAGAAGATTTCAAATACATGAATTGACCTATCACTATCAAGGAAATTGAAACAGAAATCAAAAGTATTCCCTTAATAGGGATCACATTGAATCTGTATAATGCTTTGGGGAGTATTGCCACTTTGACAATGTTAATTCTCCTAATCCATGAGTAGGGGATGTGTGTCCATTTCTTCATGTCCTCTTTTATTTCATGAGGTAGAGTTTTGTAGTTCTCTTTGTACAGGTCCTTTACTTTCTTGACTAAGTTGATGCTAAGGTATTTGATTTTCTGAGGCATGGTTGTGAAAGGGATTGCTTTTTTTTGTATCACTTCCCTCTCTCTCATAATTTGCATATAGGAAAGCCATGGATTTTGGGGTATTGACTTTATAGCTTGCAACTTTACTATACAAGTCTATTGTTTCTAGGAGCTTCTTGATAGAGGCTTTAGGGTTCTCTAAGAGAGAGAATCCTAATAAACTGAATCAGAAATGAAAAAAAGGCCATCATAACAGAAACTAAATAAATACAAAAGATATTACTTTGAAAGTCTGTATGCCACAAAACAAGAGAACTTAGAAGAAAAGGATACATTTCTAGATTCTTAAAACCTCCTAAGACTGAGCCAAGTAGATTTCTCCACTTGCCCTTAAATATCTTTTACAGATGGGTTGTTCTAGTTGATTCCAATCAAACCATGAATTCAAAGTATTATGCTCTATCTTATGCCTCTTCTCATGTGTAACAATTTTTGCCTTTTCTTTCATCAAGTCTGTAATATGGGTATCAGGTTAACTGTCTTCAGAGTAAAAAGTTTTCTGGATTTTTATATTGCTTATTATGATTCTTATAGCAAGTTAATCTTTTCTCTACCTTTAGACACTTAATTTACCCCTATAAGTTATTTTCATGCTAGACATAGGAAATGCTTAGTTCAGAGGCAGTGGTAGAAGTAAGGATGGATGATCATTTAGGGTAGGGGGAATTGGGAGTAATGATGGAATATTGTGTAATGTGGATAATATTCTATTTCTTTTGCTTATGTTGATTATGCATAATTGCTCACTTTGTGAACATTTGTCACACTGTGAACTTTCAAGTAGGTAATGAATATTTTAAATTAATTTTTTGAAATAAAAAGAACAACATGTCATCATACTATATATCATGCTTTGTTATCCACCAACATTGATAAAGTGACCACATGATCATGAGACAGCTTTAACTTGCCTCTAAGTATCCCTTGAGAAATAATAGTAAATTTTCAGGCTTTGATTACATGAAAATATTCCCATGTACTATGAGTTTAACATTTATTAATTTTCAAAACCACTATGGTCCTTGCATAAATCTATGATTTTTTCATTAATATAATAAAATAATGTAATTTCTCCTATAGTTTTTAAATTTTATACACAAACACACCAACAACTCTGTCACTGCTTTCTTTATGAATCCACAGAAACTGGCATTTGGTATTTGTGTTTTAATTTTCCTTGAATAAAAGTATTTTATATTATAAATACTTTCTTTGCACTTTTGTTTCTCATTGAATTGTGCCCCATGAAAGCCTTTCCAAGTCCAGTGGTACAAAAAGACCCAATTCGTCATTTTTCTATGATTCCATTGCAGTGGGAGTGTATAATCATTTATTCAATCATTCTATCCAGTTTATTTTTCTATCAAAAACCTTGTCACTTATATCTTTATACATATATTCTTTTTTAAATTTTTTTTGGTCACACCCAGCGATGCATAGGGTTCACTCCTGGCTCATACACTCAGGAATTACCGTGGCGGTGCTTAGGGGACCATGTGGGATGCTGGGTTTCGAACCTGGGTCGGCTGCATGCAAGGCAAATGCCCTACCTGCTGTGCTATCACTACAGCCCCTATACATATATTCTTAACCCTCAAAATAAATTTTTTTGAAGTTTGAAAAAAAAATATTTATTTATTAAAAAAAACAGACTGGAGCGATAGCATGGCAGGTAGGGCGTTTGCCTTGCATGCAACTGACCCGGGTTTGATTCCTTTATCCCTTTCAGAGAGCTCGGCAAGCTACCGAGAGTATCCCGCCCACATGGCAGAGCCTGTCAAGCTACCCATGGTGTATTCAATATGCCAAAAACAATAACAACATGTCTCACAATGAGACGTTACTGATGCCCTCTTGAGCAAATTGATGAACAACAGGACAGGATAACAGTGCTACAGACAGTGCTATTAAAAAGAAACATTAAGACCATTTGAAATCATGTAGATTTCATCTACCAGGGCTTGATGACATCCTTTGTCTTTCTCAAGTTGTACAAAGTGGTATTTTACTATCACTTACCTGACTAATACTTTGGCCTTCTATTTATTTGCAGAAACTTCCCATATGAATGTTTGTGATTAGCCTGGATATAGTCTTTCCCCCACATACACTTTTTTTATTAACCATAACTTTTATACTCAATTCATAGATCTTTATAAATCTCTTTGTGAACAAGGGCTAGAATTTTTGTCAAAATTACATTCTCTTCTACTTTTCTACACTGGCATGTATTTTATTTTTCAGAATTTTTCAGGCAGCCTTCTAATTCCTGATTCTATTCTGCCAATATGTCTTTCTTGACCTGTCACAATTAGATTGTTTTTGAAATAGTCTTTATTTGGTATTAGTTACAATTTTCAGGTATGATACAGAATTTTGAGTTTGAAATGGCTTCTGTATATTTTTAAGTCTTTTTAATTAGTTTTAAAATGAATTTAGTTCTAATAGCCTCTGACTTTTTTTTTACTATATTGGATAATGGTTATGGTTATTTTTATTTTTGGATTTATTTGTAAATTTTATGATATTTACCATTTTGAAGTTTCACAAAGATAAATGTGAGTTACTGTCATTATTATCATCATTGTCACTATAATTCAACATTTGACTAGGCTTTTCATTCTAAATACTCGTGTCTTTAATTATTTCCTTTCCTGAATTCCTCACAGCCAACTGTGATCTTTTAACGGTTAATATCTCACATGGTGATCATTTCTTTTCCTCATTTCTCTTTCTTTTGACTCTCAAAGTTTTCTTTTTTTCCTTCTGCCACTTATGTATTGCCTTTGAATTTATATTATAAGGATCTTTAAGTTTTTGCTAGTTCATTTTTGTTTTTAGATTTTATTGTTTTATTTTACTTTGGCCTGGGAAGTAAACTGAAGTTTTATCTTTTGGTCAACTACTTTTTCTTGAACATGCATCCCCTTTTGTGATAATTTTACCAGTATTAAAACATCAGCATCCGTTCATTGATTTATTAAAGTATAAATATTCATTGGACACATGCATGAGGTTCAATTATACTGAATAGATCAAAGTTTGTATCCCTGCCCTCAAGGTGCATGCAGAGAGACAAACAAACTCCTGTGTGCGGTGACATAGAGCAGAACTGTTCTGAATGCTCAGCTGTGTCCGGAGCATCGTCACGATGCAGGTAAGTGGCTGCAGAGACACAGAAATAGGCACTGAAGCGCAGAGTGCCTGGGTCAGTGCAGCAAGCTCAGGGCATTGGGTGATGGTGTGCATGTGCTTGAAGGGTGATGATTCTAATCTGTGTCCTCTGTGCCTAAGCGCCTGCCGAGATGGCCCCCAGATCTGTAAGTAATGACTGAAAGGATAAGAGAAGTGAGTCTCTGAAAACGTCTTATGTCATTGGAATCCCTCATTCTCTTCTACCTGCTTGTGTCCTTTCCTGAGAAACTAGTTTTCCATGGAGCTTTGAACTTTGCCTGGGTAGCAACGGTGGGCACTCTTGTGGGAAGAAATGGCAGAGTTGCAGCAGAAATCTGATTCTCAGAGCCAGATGTATTGCCACAGAGTTAGAGAAAAGACCAAGCAAAGACAAAAGAGCAGTCCAGTAATAAAGTTGGGGGTGAGGGGAGGTAGGGTAACTGGGGGTATTGGGGGCGGGAAATGCACACTGGTGGAGGGCCAGGTGCTGGAACATTTATGACTGAGACCCAATTATGGAAAGCTTTGTAACTGTTTATCTCACAGTGATTCAATTTTTAAAAATGATATTTTTTAAAAAATCAGAGAAGGAAAGAATGGAAGGTGATGACCCGGAGATTCATGTGCCTTGTTGTCTTTGCATTATGCACTTGAATCTTCCTGCCTCCAATTGCAGGAGTAAAGAGGTGAACTTCAAGCAGCTCTTTGGATTTTCTTGGCTGCCAGACCTCCCAGGCTCCTTCTGCTACTCTAGCACAGGTGAATAGAAGGAACAGTGTGTGAGTGTGTGTGAGAGTAGAGATGGGTGGTGAGCACACCTATGATAAGCTTTCAGTGAGACCCACCTCCTTCCCTTCTTACCTCATCAATAAATAGAGCCCCAGCAGTACACCCTGCCTCAAAGACACTGTATTGCACCCCAAATCAGTTCCTGATTGTAGCAGTAAACAAATACCAGAAGAATGACTATCCCATGTTACTCTCTTTTCTTCCAAGACTTTATTATCTGATCCCAAACCCTTTCATTGTGCATCTAAAACTTAGAGTGCATTCTTTTATCTTTTCTTTTGCTTTTTGGGTTACACCCGGTGATGCACAAGGGTTATTCCTGGCTTCGAACTCATTAATTACTCCTAGTGGTGCTAGGGGACCACATGGGATGCTGGGAATCGAACCCCGGTTGGTTGCATGCAAGGCAAACGCCCTACCCACTTTGCTATTGCTACAGCCCCTATAGTCCATTCTTAACAAACTGTGTAAGCTGTCAATTTGGTTCTATGAATGTTCTCTTCTGCAGACAGGCTATCCTTGAACTTTCTCCAAGTTTGTATCTGTCTTTTTCTCTATACATCTTGCCCTCCCATGCCTGGAAGTGGTAAGGGAAGGCTTGATCCACACTGCGTTCGCCAAGTTTATAAACACTCTCAGCCCTGGCAAAGAGTATATCTCCTTCCTTACATCATTGCCATGCACCTTCTCAGAGATTTTGTCCATTCCTTTTAATCCTGCAAAATTTTGGTTTCCAATATGATGTCCATAATCTGCCCCATAACACTGGCATGTTGTTAGTAATCAAATAACTCATTTATATCTGCTTCTTAATGTTTCACATATATTTCAATGGTGATATCATTGGTAATAATCTCCAATAAGTCTTATAGTGATACCACAGTCTTTATTGTAACATCCATCCACTTTCACACACTCAGAAAATGCTTTATGTGACCCACTGTGTAATTCCGAATTGTCCAGCTTGCTTTTTCATACCTTATTGTCTGGATTCTCACCACTCATACCCTCTACATTTGACCCTACCTAAATAATTATCCCATAGCTTCCCTCATTCAGATCACACCATCTCTTAGTCATTCACATTTTCAGCTGGAGATACTTTCTAATTTTTTTTTAAACTTTTTATTAAATCACCATGTGGAAAGTTACAAAGTTCTCAGGTTTATGTCTCAGTTATACAATATTCAAACACCCATCCCTTCACCAGTGCCCATAGTCCACCACCAAAAACCCCAGTATACCCCCCGCCCCCACCCCCTACCGCCTACTGTATAACTAATGAATTTCACTTCATTTGCTCTTTACCTTGATTACATTCCATATTTCAACACAAAACTCACTATAGTTGTTGGAGTTTCCACCCAAGAGACACAGACCTACTACCAAGGAAGCATTTGATAATTAGTTTTCCATTGCTGGGAATGAAGAGATATGGAGCCCCACTGCTACAAGTACATAACTATTCTTCTTCTTCTTTTATTTTTTCTTTTCCATTTTTTTTTCACCCTCATCCCCCATCCCGCGCCTCATAGTATGGTGTATGCCATGCAGCAATGGCCGGCGTGGGGCTTTTGCTTAGTTCACAGTCCAGAGAGGTGGCTGCTACAATAATAACCTTCAATATTTCAACAAAAACTTACTGTTATTATTTGGAGTTTCCCCCCCAAGTCAGACCTGTTCAAAAGGAACCGTTTCACATAGCTGACAATTATAGATGTTAAGTTTTGGATTTCTGTATAAAGTCCAGGGAAAACTCTACCAGAAATTGCATATCCCAGTTTGCAGTCCCAGTGCATTGTTATTAGAAGCTGCGCTGGATGCCCGAAAGTGTTAGGTCTCTGGAATCAAAGTCTTTAGACGCAGAGGGTCCGTTTCCCTCTCAGCAGCTCCGAATTTATCTGGGCTGAGGGTGTGCCGGTTACACCCCCTTCCCATGAGTCCCTGGAAGCCCCAACTGTAGAAATCGAATACCTCTGGGTTAGGATTCTCAAAGATGGCACCTGCCATGCGGTTGCTGCCTTTGCTGTTTTGCCGCCGCCGCTGCCATTTTCCGTGCAGGAAGACAGGGTGGGGAGGAAAAAAACTCCACCCCCGGGCAGCACAGGGCTGAAGCCTAGTTCGTAGTCCCAGTGCATTGTTATTAGAAGCTGCGCTGGATGCCCGAAAGTGTTAGGTCTCTGGAACCAAAGTCTTTAGGCGCAGAGGGTCCTCAGCTGGAGATACTTTCTGATTTAGCCAGAAGGTTACCAGCTATCCAAGAAAGCTGCCCACTGTCCATACATCTTGCACCCTATCTCTCTTCTCCATTTCCAGGTCCTGGAAACTTCCCCTATTCTCATTGAAGGTGCCTACAAATCCTCTGGGCCCCCTCACCTGCACGTTTATTTTTTTGTTTTGAACTTCCTCTCCCAACTAGGAAATATATGGAAATGGCTCTCATTAGACCACTGGTACCTTACAGGACCCTTCCTTTGCCATTCTTTTCTCTGTTTTGTGTATATTTTTTCCAGTGACTAAAATCTGCAAAGGAGTTCTCTGTGTTTGCTCCTCCTGAATTCTCTCTACCGATGCTCTTGCCCATGCTCATCTCCTCAATTTATCGCTCAAGATCAGAAATCATCTATCTTAAGGCAATGAATGATTCCCAGCCCTTGCTGTGCTTGACCCATGGACCCTCTGAACTTTTTTCATCACTTTATTTGAGGGTACTAACCTTATTTAAAATTTCCTCTTTGGCTTTCCTTTTGCTTACTAACTGCATTTTTAAGAATCTTTGCTTCTGTCCTAATCTGTTGCATGTTATATTCTCCAAAAGTTATTTTCAAATTCCACCCCCTTTAGAATTCTCTTCTACTCCCTCTTCACTCACTCGTGAGTAAAGTGCTATAACTGCATCTATAATAAATTCATGATCCCCATATATTCACCACTCCTCCCAATCTTGTCAAACAAATAACACACAGTGGCCTGTTCTTAGCATTGTAGCACTGTCGTTCTATTCAACAGTTTGCTCGAGCGAGCAGGAACCAGTAACATCTTCATTGTGAGACTTGTTACTTTTTTTGGCATATCCAATACGCCACAGGGAGCTTGCTAGGCGCTGCTGTGTGAGTGGGATACTCTCAGTAGTTTGCCAGGCTCTTCAAGAGGGACAGAAGTATTGAACCCAGGTTGTGCAAGGCAAACACCCTACCCACTGTGCGATTGTTCCAGTTTTGCCTGTTCTTAATAAAAAATATTCTTAAAATTCTAAAATAACTTTTCTTTCATCTAATTCAGAATTGATAGTTTGAATGACAGCCTGACCACATTTCACCTTCTCCTTACCTTTCCCCAACCCCGTGCAATATACCTGTTGACCCACTCTGTCCTTTGCAAACAGCATTTTTCATCAGGAATACAACTTGCTTGTCCTTTTGCCTGAAATGTGTGCCAGAAATTCTCCAACCATGAAAATTTCTTCTTCCTACATCTCTAAGTTCCCACTAAAATGTTATCTTCCACTGATGTCTTTTCTAAGTGCTTTTCACAAAAGTAAATCCCCCACATATAGTACCAAATAATTGCTTACCCAATTGGACACTGTTTTGTTACTTTCCCAAAGACTCTTACACTCTCTTTTTTGCATCCATGTGTGTATTTTTTGTGTGTGCCTTCATTTTCCTGAGAGTGTATCCTTTGTAACTATGGTAGAATAGCCTATGTGAATATCTGACATAGAACAGGGGTATGGATAAATATTTATTGAATGAATAAATGGGAGATTGAATAAAATAGTACAAATGTCTGCCTTGGGGAGAAAGTAGTTTGGGCTTTATTTATCAAGCAGTTGGGAGTTTCCATAGATATTTTAAATATTTGTGTAGTAGACCACTACTTTAGAAATATTAACCTGGGCAGGCTGAGATGACAAGCAGAAAGGCTAAAGAATAGAAATCAGTAAGAAACTTTTGTAATCCCTCGGTGACTAAGTGAGCAGAGATAAATAGAGATGAACTATATAACTATATATATATATATATATATATATACGCAGAAGTATACCTACTGTGTGATTTTAAAATCATTGCTCAAACTTTTGATGAATGTTGCAATGCAAGGTTTTCATGGATTTTCAAAAATTGTGCTTTAACTTTCAAGTTCAACACTCAGAGCTAACTCTTCCTAAAATTTTGTGGAGATTAATATCTCCCTAAATCCCACATGGTTCAGGAGTTTCAAAGCATTTGATAAAAGTACACTGGACTTTGTTTTCTTAACTGATCTGCCAGTGTAGCACAAAATCTCTGATTTCAACTGCCTAGACTGTGCTCAGACTAGCTCTGGTTGAACCTTTCTCTTCCTCTAACCTCCGTGCCCTCCATCTTAATTGGGTTTTCAGCCCTGACAACAGACATCTGATTCTCAGCCCACCGATTAATCTGAGGGCTGCACTTCTTAAACTGATAAAGTCCAGAGCTCACCAAAGGGCAATATTTAGATGAAAGAACACAAAAGCTTTTTATTAAGTAAGGACTAGCGAGACCCTATTTCAGAAGATAATAGAGCTGTCAGTTTTCTCAATAATTAATGTACTTTTCTAGAAAAATTCAAGTTCAAAAATTCAAGTATAAGCAAAACATATGTGCGCCACTATGCATATGTTTTCTGCTACTTATTTATTTGGGGGAACACAAATTATGGCTTATTGTTTTGAACATTTAACTTTGTGAAAAGGAACCTGAGATCTCTGTGCATATATAATGAACTTGAGGAAGATGGAAGTGCACAAAGAAGGCTTACCTTAATATATTTAAAGGTCCCATCCATTGCTTCATGGCCTTTTGGCTAAGATCGAGTATTAAAAGTCCCATCCATTTTGTTTTTACATATAGCCACACAAATTTCCATATCATAAAGCTTTGGGGAAAGTTAGAGACGATAAAGAACAAAATTGTACTGGGCATTGATTTCTACCAATCAAGATATGCACCTTAAAAAATATCAATTGGCTTATTATACTTGTACACAGAATGAAGATTGCACACTCTGACTTGTCCCAGTGACACTTTGTTCAGCCTAAGGTCTCTATGGAAGACTGAAAACATACCACCACTGTCATCCCCCAACTTCTGGTCATCATTCTCCCACTTCTGGTCTGGTTACTTGACAGTAAAACCTTTAGCATATGCCCAACTACCATTTGTACAGTGTGGTTATGTGATCATATCATATTCTAGCTTAAAACTTTCATAAGTGTTCCCTTTTGTAGATATAAAAATATGTAAACGCTGTGAGTTTATATTTTTTCCAGATAGGTGCATGCATCTCATTGTGGATTACCCCAGTAAATAACTAATGAAATTTGAAAGATTCCTAAGTAGGTCATGCTCTACACTAGCCCACATGCTGTTTTCATTCTGAAACATCCTTTTTATCTAATTCCACTATTATCATTTGTTATTTTTTTATTTTTTTATTGAATCACTGTGAGATAGACCCTTTACAACGCTGTTCATGATTGGATTTCAGTCATACAGTATTCCATACCCATCCTTCCACCAATATACATTTTCCAGCACCCGTGTCCCCATGTTCCCTTCCATCACCCCCAACCTCCACCCCTTTCCTGCCTCCATGGCAGGTGCTCTCTCTCTCTCTTTCTATCTCTCTCGCTCTCTCGTACACCCTCTTTGGGTGATTTCAATGATAGGTTTTCCAGAAAGCTTCTCCTACTCTTCAGTCTAGTAGGTGTACTCCTCCAAGGTGCTGTGACATGTTCCTTACTATGAAATAGTCTCTATATATGCTAAACTCATACATCAAAAGTAGGGTTTCATAATCCACTCCTATGCACACAAAAACCTGAGATCTTTTCTCAGGTTCTTCTTCTCAGCAAATGTTATTATCATCCATAGTTGATAATATTTAAACCTAAGATTCATTCCTAACTTGTTACTTCTCTTAAACTCCTCTTTCCAGACACTAATAAATGCTTTACATTCCTCCTTAAATGTGTTATAGATCCTTCTGGGGATTACTACCATCACGGCCTTAAATCCAGTCCAAGAAATAGCATTTTCTAGGAATCAAGCCATCACTTACTACCAGTTGCCTTTGTTTGAGTTTCTTCTAGTCCTCCTCACCTCCCTCCTCTACCCAGTGTCACCAGAGAACTGTTTCCATCTATCAGTTGTGCCATGCCAAAACTCTCTGTACCCTCACATCACTCAGCAGAAAGATCCTCCCTGTCTGGCCCCATCCCATGCACTGCCCAGAATCTGACCATACCATGTCCAGCCCACTGGCCACAATTATTCTCTTCTGATTCTTCACAATAGCCAGTTAGGTGCTTCTTCAGGAAATTTTCTTTGGCTATCTTCCCTGGTGTTCTATTCCCGTAGAATATTGACATGTTACTCTCAATTTATTTGTGTCTCTCATCAATGTCACTTTTCTGTTACCTGGACACAATGTAGAGAGGGAAAGGTTCCCCTTACCACAGTATCCTTACTATTCCCCATTTCTACTCTCAGCACTGACCCTTTCTGGAATCCTAGAGTGTTTCTTTGCTTGTTTTCTGTCTCTCCAGCTAGAATATTAGACTAGGCCTTTTTCGTCTTGAAAATATATTCAGAACCTAGAACAGTCAGAACTTGGCATGTTATGGAAGTCAAATATAAACATTAGTTGAAGGGATGAATAAATGAGAAAATTCTGCCTCGAACCATTCCTGCTTCTGAAAAAAACAAGTGGTTTATAGATGACTTATGACAATTATTTCTTCTTTCTCATCTTCTAGACTGTGCCTTAA
Organism: Sorex araneus; assembly: GCF_027595985.1. Classification (NCBI taxonomy): domain Eukaryota; kingdom Metazoa; phylum Chordata; class Mammalia; order Eulipotyphla; family Soricidae; genus Sorex; species Sorex araneus. Next base: position 22,510,098 of record NC_073308.1, on the reverse strand, counting down.
GTTCTTTTCACTAATGAAATGTGAATAATAGGAAATTCCATTTATATTTTAATCACTTGAAAAAGGGCAAACTAAAATGGTAATTTACCCAAATCAAATCATCTTTCTTCTCTCTCCCATGAGATAAGTCTGTGAGAAGTATAGGATATTAGATACTATTACATGACCTCAAACCAGCAACTATTACTTTCTACATTTTAACAATAAATTAATATGTAATTATACTTCAACATGGAAAATGAAAGATATTTTAATATTGAAATGGAGTTTTCTTATTAAGATATACTCAAGCATGTTGCTCTGACCTGTTCCTTATAGAAATGGTTCCTTTTGCCTAACATACTTAGAGTTGCATGGATAGTACTCACAGTCCTAGAAAATTAATCCACAAGCATTATAAAAGGCAGCAATAATACAGTGAAAATTTCCTGAGAAAATATCTTTTTATAACTGATTAAATGTGACGCACTCAAATTCAGTTTTTCAGGTGTCGCACTGTGTTCTGTATGACAGTTGTACTAAAATACCTAGTGGATTTGTGTGTGTGTGTTTTGTAGTGTTTGTTTTTCTAGGGGGGCACGGGGCTTTAATGCTATCTGAGCATACTCAAGGACTATCTGTCTATAATTCTGTGTCCAGACATTCTTCCTGGAGGCCCTTGAGGACCTTTGGTGGCCGCTAGTATCTCAGTGGGGTCAACTGCTCTTAGGGTAAGCCGATTAACGCTAAACTACTTAGCAACTAAGAAACAGAGCAGTAGCAAATGGGCTAAGATCTAAGTATGACCCCAGCTGAAGCACAGATGAGGAGAGAGAGAGAGAGAGAGAAAGAGAGGGAGAGAAAGAGAGAGAGAGAGAGCTCGCACTTCCACCCACATTCCAATATCTGAGGTTACCTGCTATGTTCTATGATTTTCATGAAAACCATAACCCTAGTGGGAAATGAAAGGGGAGTTCTATGCATATTGGAGGTAAAATTCAGATGCAAAAGTGATTGAGAGAGCTTAGGGTCTTCATATAGTAGCATGACAGTGATCAACACATGTAACCTTGTGGGTAAGTGGGTAAGGGGTCAAGGGTTGATTAAAATTTCAGACCCAAGTTTCCTAAGAAAGTTTTATTTCATATGTGTGATATTTTCTGATAATTCAAAATTTGTTTAACCTTGTTTCTGCAGGTGTGTATTGTGTCAAGAAGATTGGGATGGATGAGTGTTCCACTTAGCAATTCTCTATAAAACCAATTTCTAGAGAGATTTATAAAAATTTTCTCAGGTTAAATATCACTGTTGTCAAGTACTCTTGTGCCAGAAAGAAATAAATCCTCTCCTCAGATGTTATTTAAATTAGAATCACATGAAATATCTCTCATATGCACTAAAGTTCATTAATAGAACAGATTATGATATTTCATTATGCTACTGATAATATCATGCTTAATATAAAATAATTCATAAAGTAATTCAGATGTGAATAAATATTAATTAAAATTTTAGTATGGACTCTATGTTAAAGTTGATAAAAATGAGCTAGCTAAGATGTATCATTTGCCCTTAAGATTATCCAATTTTAATACATGTACACTACCACAAGGTAATATTTCTATCTTCCCACCAATCAAGAACATTCTTTTTTTCCAGGACATACATTCCTCCAAATCTTCAGAAAATTAGAAGTCTTGAAATCACTGTAAGCATCTCCAACTATAGTGACCTGATGGCAGAATAAGGACAGTTTCATGCTGAGGGATAATATCAGAAATAACACTAAACCCAAAGAGTATGTATAAATTTTCTGAAATGTTAAAAATCGCACTCCACCTATTTTATCTGAATTCTCGTATGGCACAAGTACATATGTACAGATTCTGTCACTGTCACTGTCATCCCGTTGCTTATTGATTTGCTCGAGTGGGCACCAAAAACGTGTCTATTGTGAGATTTGTTGTTACTGTTTTTGGCATATCGACTATGCCACTGGTAGCTTGCCAGGCTCTGCCATGCAGGCAAGATACTCTCAGTAGCTTGCTGGGCTTTCCTAGAGGGGAAGAAGAATCGAACCTGGGTCAGCCACGTACAAGGTGAATACCCTACTCACTAGGCTATTGCTCCAGCTCATGTCCAGATTATTAAATGTTATTGTCTGCTTTTGTTGTTGACTGATTTTAAAATATTACTACTTATTCTACACAGATGTGTTGATTATACATCTTTAGTTGCCTCTGCTTTTGGAGACAATCTACGAGTATGTCTAAATAAGGCATATAAGGTTTTAGGTTTCAGATGTTCTTTTTTTTTTCCTAGAAGTTTGAGACCATGACAATTTTTTAACTATTCTTTCTTTAGACAAGTACTCATCCACCTCCCCAACTGGTAGTGCAGATTGCTCTCACATGTTTGCCCAAATAGTATTTATTGGTGATAAATATACAGGATAATATATAGGATAATATACAAAAATGAACATAAGCTCTGAAAATTCAATAGTAAAATAAGTCCAATAAGTCTATGCTTGTGAAGCTATTGTTCCTCTTGAAGAAACAAATATTAAGCAATGGTTAACGGTAAATAACAGCTCGAAAATAGAAATTGTATTAACAAGAAGTACCTTTGGTTTTCATTCCTTTGTCAATGTGGTTTGCTGTGGTAAGGATTGAGCCCATACCTCACATATGTGACTTGTGTTCTGCCACTCAGCTACACCCTTTTCCCAGGAGGGCTATTAAAGTAGGAGAATTAAAAATAAATTTAAAAAATAACACAAAACCTACTTGAAAATCACCTTGGAAGCAAAATGGAGAATGGGGGAGTAAAGAAGACTCATGGTGATGGATCAGGAAATCATTACAAATTAGGTGAAAAGGATCAGGTAGAGGCCAGTGAACATGGCAAAAGAGAACTGTTGGAAATATTTCTAGAAATGCACGCTAGGGTATTTAGCTGTACATGCGTTGGTAAGTAAAGATAATAAAATAATAAGGATAACCACTAAACACCTATTCATAATACTTTTATCATACACTAAGCATTTGAGTTCATGTCAAACATGTTCATTTCTGGGAAAAAAGTTGGCAGTGAAGGAGAGGAGAGAGAGATGAAGAGCTTGACAGGTAAATGGTGGACATGTTTGTAGAAAACTAATTTAAAGGAGACTTGGGGAGCATTGGGTGCTTCAAAGCTTCTAAAAATCTTATCATCTCTGAAAAACTCTCTCTGCATTATGGCTTGAGATGAAACTTCCTCTCGTGGCATATTATACTTTATCATCAACACTAACTTAAATGTGTCCTCTATATTCTACCAGGGATCTAAGGACCATAATGCATGCAGAGTTTTAGTGTAAATAATAGAAATGTAAAGCTTAGGAATATTAAATGACCAGCTAAGTAGTCCTGGCATTCTTTCCCTCCTAGTTGCCACCCAGAGACCATGGTTCTCAGGTTAGCTCTACACACCCTGCCTGCCCGTGGTTCCTTGGCCATACAGGGCACTAGCAACATGACCTCAAAACCTTTACATTTATTGACTGGTCTCTTTGCAATGCCTTCTGCTGGGTATCTGTAGGATAACATAGCCTCAGTAGTTTAGGTTTATTGGGTTACTCCTGTTACAGTGCTCCTATTCCTCTTTGTTCATTTGTAGCCTCTTTCTTAGTGTTCTGTTGACTTGTAAATAATGTTTTTCTCTTCTCCTTGAGTCTTTTGCATAGTTTATACAGAGCAAGTCCTTTTTGTATGGACACAGGAAGACTTAACAAATGTTATGCTTTTGTAACCTGGGAGTCATTTGACTCTACATGATATTTTCCTCCTGGGCATCTGTTCTCTCTACCTAAGCCTCAGCTGCCCTTACTTCCTAGTACCCCCAAAAGCAGGGTCCCGCCAAGGGATGAGACGGACCCAGGGCAAGTGGTGAGTTGTGTGCTACCCTGGCATCGAGATGGGCCTGGCCAAAGTGCCTAATGCTTAACTCTAAGTTAATAGCTTGATCATGGACAAATGCTGTCATGATCCAAACAGTGATAACCAGATTTGGACCCTGCTAGGGTGAGGAATGATTAATCTGGCCTGAGTGCTATGGTCTGAGCCTGTGGTAAGATGTTGCCAGGAGAGCTGCCTTGCAAGCCTCAATGTATCTCTTGCTATGTCCATGCAAAAATAACTAGTATTAAGATGTTAATGAGTATTTGGAATGGGGAGAGGAGAAAAAACCCTTAACAGGTATTTTGCCTACTGGCAGTCAGGAAGGGCTTTAAAATGCCCCTAGGTTATGTTCTCTTAAAACCTGACAGCCCTCAGGAAGGGCTTTATTATGTTGATTTTGCTACCTGGCTGGGTGTAACCTAGGGGCAAGGGCGAGAGAGGAAAAGGAGACAGAGATGGGAGAAAGAAGCAGCGGTTGATCCAGAGAGAGGATGGAGCTGGGAGTGCGGGAGATGAGAAAGATGGAAGATTGAATAAAAGGTAACTAATCAGCAACCAGCTTGGTCCTCGTTCTTCCTTCTCCTGTCCTTGACCACCGGCCATCCCGATCCAGTCCACACACTGTGGTTCCAGGGCACCGAGCGCGGGCGGTGAGACAGAGCCACCCTGATAGCCCGTGAGTGCACTCGCCCCTGGGGAGCCTTAGTTTTTTACAGGTATCCATGTGTTGTATGCCTTCCCTTCCTTTAAAATTTTTATCAGGGGGCTGGAGCGATAGCACAGCGGGTAGGGCGTTTGCCTTGCACGCGGCCAACCCGGGTTCGAATCCCAGCATCCCATATGGTCCCCTGAGCACCGCCAGGAGTAACTCCTGAGTGCAGAGCCAGGAGTAACCCCTGTGCATCACCGGGTGTGACTCAAAAAGCAAAATAAAATAAAATAAGATTTTTATCAGGAGTCACCAAAACATGGAGTTTTTCCTGGAATAATCCAAAATTACAAATTCCCTTCATTATCTTTTCCCACAACATTTATTACTATGTGGCAGAGTAGCTTATTAGTTCTTGTTTTTATTTATTATTTGTACCTCAAAACTCCTAGGAAGCAATCTATATAAGAAAAAATATTTAATCTGTTTTCCACTGTACCATGAAGTTTTGAGATAGTTCCTAGAGAGATTAAACATTAATTTTTATTTCTAAAATAAATTAAATAGTCCAAGCAAACAATCATAAAATACATATAGTAATGTTTTTAAATTATTTTTTATTATTAGTGGATCACTGTGAGATACAATTACAGAGTTATAAACTTTACTGCTTGTGTTCCAGTCACACAATGATCGAGTACCCATGCCACATATAGTAATGTTTAGTTTTAGGTTACTACTTCTAAGTTTTATCTGGTGCTATTTAAATTTGAAGACAAGTAAAGGTAAATTATAAGGAATTAAGACAAGATGCCTAAAATATTCATTTTTATGATGAGCTAGTTTGATTTTGTGAATACATCGAGAACATGGGTTTCTAATTTTCCTGTAACCTTGTGAACTTCTGAGAATGAATCAGGGGTCAATATATTAAGAATAAATGTTTAAATCAAACAATGTGCTTTTAGCATATTTCAGTCAGGACTCCATCAAAATATTCATTCACGGGAATATCTTTAAGTATATTTCATCAGGCCTGGTGCCCTTTCTCCCCAAATCCTCCAAAATATAATAGTTCTCACTGACTTTGTTGATAATTGGCTGTGCCTACTAAAATGAGCCAGCCCCTCACACATTCTGTCATATTATGTCCTTTTATTTATTATCCCAAATGGCAATTTCTACTCTCTTGAAAATGAAGATATGATTCATGTTGAGAAGAACTTATCCTGCAATGTATATTGTCTAATAGTAAATATGTTTAGAGTTATACAGGATATAAACATTTTATTATTGAATATTATTCCTTTTGTTGATGTTGTGCTTTGTGGGAGGTAAGAATCAAACCCAAGAACCTGTGTTTGCAAAGTTCTTGCTCTATCACTGAACTACATCCTCAGTCCTGGGTATTATTCTTAATAAGTTTCCTTAAATATTGAAATCCACAACAAGTCTAGTGTTTGTTGTACATTTAAAAACTAAAGTGAGTAATATAACTGTTTTGAAATTTGAAGAAAAAACAAAATTAGGGTACAAATAAACATAAAGTACCATCAATTCCCTATTTTTAAATACCACACCAAGATTATTTAAATAGTTTTCATTTGGAGAATCACTTATTTCCCATAGGTTTTTCTGAATTCTCTGTTATTATTACTAACACAATGAAAATTTAGAGCGTGAGCTCCAGAGTCTTGGTCAGAATAGAATATTAAGTGGGTGATTTTCATAGAATTAGGATTTATGACTCTAAGGATTTAGCTATTTTGAGTATATGCTCCTGCCCTGTCACTTTTCCTAGGAACATAGGAAATAAAACACACTCCTTCTCTTCCATAATACTCATGCTTCACTGTCACTGTCACTGTCACAATCATCCCATTGCTCATTGATTTGCTCGAGCGGGCACCAGTAGCATCTCCATTGTGAGATTTGTTACTGTTTTTTTTTGCATGTTGAATACACCATGTGTACCTTGCCAGTGTCAGCCAAGCGAGCAGGATACTCTTGGTAGCTTGCCGGGCTCTCCGAGAGGGGCAAAGGAATCGAACTCCGGTTGGCTGCATGCAAGACAAATGCCCTACCCACTGTGCTATCGCTCCAGCCCATTATATTGATCTTGGAAACAAATTTTCAAAGAAATAGAATAAATATTGTATCTGAAATTTGAAATTGTGCTTTCCAAGAGGAATGCACTTAAATACTGAATACCGTGGGTGGGAGAGGATGTCACTTAAATGTGTGATCTAGGTGATACCAGCTCCTAGGAGGCCTGTCTTGAGGAAGGGAGCCACCTATTATAAGAAATGATCAAGCACCAGAGGTTCTGGGTGACCAGGAGGAGCTGCAGCCCTTAAAGGAAACATATGGGGACATTGCAGCTGAGGTCAGAAATGGCTGTGAGGCAGCATTTCCAGGGCCATCTGTGTCCATATGTTTCAATCATATGTCCCTTGATAAACTTCTGTAGGAAAGTTCTGGAAATAACATCGTAATGCCAAGGAACAGAAAAAAAAATCTGTAAGATACAGCTTATTTCCTCTAAATCACCATCTTATAAATCTAATGCGACATGTTTTGTCTGTTACCCTATTTTCTGAAAAAAATCATATAGTAGCCAATGTTCACAAATAGTGTTATGATATCTTTGTTTAGAATTTTTTGGTATATCACAAGAAATATATAAACACCGAAAACTCTAAAATATAATATATAAACACTGAATATATTTTTGAAAGATTCCCAAAAGCTAAAGGTTAAGTATTAACAAATAAATTAAATTGAGAATCATAATTTATCTATTTATCTCATAAACTCTTCCTTTTAAAACTCTGGTAAGAGAATTTATGAAATTGATCAATTCCTACCTGATCACCAAAGGCATAATTCTAGCTAATATTGAACCCAGGAATAGGTCTTTAGTGAGTCTAAATTTTTTAGATCAATCCTCTCTTCTTCAAAAGTAGTATACATGCAAATTTAGTTAAAATTTGGACTGGAGCCATAGCACAGCGGGTAGAGCGTTTACCTTGCACGCAGGCTACGTGCTTCAATTCCTCCATCCCTCTCAGAGAGTCTGGCAAGCTACCAAGAGTATCCCGCCCACATGGCACAGCCTGGCAAGCTACCTCTGGTGTATTAGATATGCCAAAAATAGTAACAAGTCTCACAATGGAGACATTACTGGTGCCCACTCGAGCAAATCAATGAACCACTGGATGACAGTGCTACAATGCTACAGTTAAAATTATTCCTTCTAGTTCATATAATCCAAAAGTATACAACTTCAAAAATAAAAATCAATAAAATTCAATTATTTTAATAAGGTACTGGTGCAAGATCTTTTGAGAAAATGTTTAAGACGCCATTCTAAAATTTTAATATACAAACAAAAAAAAAGAAGGAAAAAACAAACTAGTTACTTGCTAAGTAAACAATAAATATATCAATTAAGTCAATAATCATAAGTGGAGATTAATATTATTTTGAACTTTTGGAAACATAAAAACTAAATATAATCCTTAAAATGTAAAAAAATTATTTGTCCATTAGATTATATGTCAATTACAGTAAGCATTGTAATCAGGCAAATAAAATTCTATTAAATGTCATGTTATTGCCCAATTCAATTAAACCACCTGGGATATTTAAAATAAGCCTTAGGCAAGAAAGAAACAAAATTAAGTCATTTATCTCTTCATGAAACATACGGACTCATGTAGGACTCCTTTCAGATAACATATACCAAATGTTTTCCTGATGTCCAAAGTCATTTTAATGTGCATATTTATAGCTCATAACTAACTGTCAAATTATGATGTTTTATTTAAGAGGACCCCTATTGAGGAAGACTCATACATTAGAAGCTTGTATATTTCTAAATTAATTCAATAATGCCCATAACAGATCATAGTAGAAAACCTTTGACATCAAATCTACACACTTTGAGTTTAATTCCCTCTACCAGAGTTTTTGGTCCATATTTAAATGAATCTGGATCCTGATTTGTAATCATATAGGTCCCTAGATTTCTAACTATAAATGTAAATGCCCATAAATATAAAAATTAGGCTGAAAAAAGAAGGAGAAAGTTTTGTGACCTTGGTTTTTTCCACTTCTGTCAATTTGTTACTGTTGATTGTAAAAGGGGTGTGCGTGGTTACAATAAAACACCACACTTCGCATCCACAGGGATGGATATTATTTTTCAAAATCAAAAGAGTTCCAAAACTCTCATTGTGAAAAAAAAACTCTCATTGTGAGTTGCAATGAGAATGTGAAATGGTACCATAACTATGGAACACAGTATGATGCTTTTTTTACAAAATAATCAAGAATATAATTAACATAGTATTCAGCTTTTTCTCTGGATATATGTCCAAAAGAATTCAAATTATAGATTCAAACATGTATGGATCCATGCTGGTTTACAAAGGCACAAAAAGGAAATCACCTCCTAAGTTCCATTTGTAGATGAATGATTTCATAATCAAGGTGCATGACATGCATGGTGTGAAATACTATTCAACCTGAAAATGGAAAGACATTTGTACACATGCAGCAGATGCATGAATCTTGCAGACCATTATGCTGTACAACAGAGCCATTCCCATAAAGAACTTCTTATGCCCTTCCTGGAGTCGGCCTGTCATAAAGGCAGAAGGTGGCATGGTGAGGTCTCCAAAGGAATGGGGTAGGGAGAATGGGACTTACTATTTAATGGATACACTAGGAATTGGGAAAAATATGAAACTCCTGAGATGGGTGGAAACTGGGTTTGCATAACAATGTAAATGTGCCTTATGCTATTGAACTATATGTTTTTAAAATGGTTTATGTAGTAACATTTTAATTCTACGCATTTTATGAGACGTTGGTGGCTCCTGAGCAGTGTCGGGGGACCTGGCAGCTACTTGCAGTGTAACTAGGCCAATGGGGCCAGATGGTTTTAACCTGAAGCTTGTTAATGCATTTATTTGTTTGCATGTTTGTTTCTTACGTAGGGAGACATTCAGCCAGGAAATTAAATGCTAAAACAATAATAAGCAAGTGGAAAAAAATGCAAGGTAAGTCATAGCTAATGCATACTGCATTTCACTATCCTAGAAACCAAATCTGTCAGGTGCTTTTTTATTATTTTTAAATTTCTATTATTATTTAACATTGTTATCAAAGCACCATGTTTACAAAGTTGAATTCTAAGCTTATAATGGTATAGTACCAGTTCCACAACCAGTGCAGCTCTTCCAGGTACAGTTTTCAATTTTCAAATTTGTATTATTTGTATTTTATTTTAGTCATCACGATTTACAGTCTTGCCATACTGCCAATGAGAGTTTGCTCAGCAAAAACCTGAAGCCCCCACCATAGTGTCCTCTGCCAATATCAGAGGGTTCTCATCCCCACCAGCCCTATTGTCCCCCAATCACTGCCATGGTAAGCTTATTTCTGTAGACAGTTCCTAGATTCTGTTGTTTGGCACCTTGTGTTAATTCCTGCTATGCTTCTTCATTAAGGATTTTTTGAAAAGAAAAAGTTATTCCTCTGCTAAGCATATGCTTTGGTTTGGCTTTGTTCTTTTAAGGTAGCAGAATTTTCAAGAGATCTCTATATTTACTATTATTTCTAGGACTTTTTCTGTGTGTACCAAGGTTGTGAGTTTGCTTTTGTAGCAGTTGTTCAATTTACCAAACAACACACGCCTAAAACATCCTGTTTCTCCTCAGAAACATGTCTAGGTGTTTATTTGGGTTTTGTTTTGTTTTGCTTTGCTTTGCTTTTTTAATGTCATTAACTGTTCCATGCTCCCAGATTAGTCTCTGCATATAGAGGTATTGCTCTCATTCCAAAATGTATCTTCTTATTTGCAGTGTAGATTGTTTTACCTGAATATGTTTGAATATGTTTAATTATCACTTGAAGAACTGAAAAACACATTGCAAGTTAAAAAACCCTTTCTCTGTAATAGGCATATTTTATTAGCCTGCAAGATGAAAAGAAACAAGATTTTTTTTTCTTCCAGCCGGTCTGATTTTTCTACTTATTATGAATAACAAAATCTAAGTACATAGGCAAGTTCAGAATAATTGGCTCTGTCCTTTGTCCACCAGATATAAACCACACTGTTAATTTTCTTTATTCCTTATTCATTCTTGATATAAATGTTCAATGGGACTTTAAATCCTTTTCCCAAGCTCGTCTTTTATCATGTTTCTAATTACCCAGCCTAATTGCTCAGAACCTTTAAGTGCTTGTGAAGTTTTTAAAAATGTTTTTTCTTTAATTATGATTCTTAGGTAAAGAAAATGGTACTAACCAAAAGTTAAAACCAAACACTGAGGGGCTGGAGCAATAGCACAGCGGGTAGGCTGACCCGGGTTCGATTCCCAGCATCCCATATGGTCCCCTGAGCACCGCCAGGGGTGATTCCTGGGTGCAGACCCAGGAGTGACCCCTGTGCATCATTGGGTGTGACCCAAAAAGAAAAAAAAAAGAACCAAAAAACAAAAAACAAAACTGAACACTGAATGGCTGAATTATTGGAATAAAGAAGAGTAAATTAATATGTGCCTTAAAATACCCTAAAGTAACTGATTTTTTACAATCTTTACAGACCACTTGATACTACAAAGACTGGAGGTTAGGGATGATTGGGTTGCTTCTGTATGTAACAGAGAAATGTTACAATCTACACACTAGAGCCTGTTCCTTTTATGTCTTCACCTTTAAACATGCATATTGTGTCAAAATAGGAAGAAAAAAATTATAGAGTTTTTCAGGGAGACATTTTTCTGCCAACACAGAAATGTAGAAGCTAAAATCAGATTTTAAGACAAAGATATCACCAGCAGCAAATGTACAGTTGACACTTCCTGGACTGTTAAGTTTCTAACTGAGTTCAAAATTGTAATGCAATAAAAAAAACAAAAAGAATTGATAGGAGACCACTATCAGAAAAAAAGCTGTTGTAGAAAACAGTGTTATATATGTTCGTGTCTATTTTGAAAGCTTTTAGTGAATAAAACAATCTTCCGGGAAATACTTTATCTCAGTTACAGAACTTGGTAGATGAAAGCTGGGTCTAGGAGTCAGAATTTTAGTGCCTAAGGAATGGTCTGGACTGGAAGGAGCTACCTGCTTCTAGAAGCTCTGATAATTTTGAGACACTCAGGAGAGATGTCGGGACACAGATGAGGTGCATGTGATAGATGCCATTCAGAGCTCAGGAGCCAAAAGGCAGAGAAATCAAGTGTGAAACTGAGCAGAAAATTTTGGAAAGAATAAAACTACTGTTGAGACGGGATTGTCTGAGGCACCACAGGTGGTACTCACAGCTGCACAGAAACAAGTTTGATAAGGATAGAGGGAGGAGATGTGGGCAGCTTAGTGCCAGAGGCCAGTGGAGTTCCACTGGTTGGGCTGAATCATGATGAACCAGAGGGCTGAACCCAGCACAAATCACGAGACCATAGGGAGGGCCACAGTAGTAACAAACTAGAGTCAAGCTCACTTGTCTCTTGCAGATAACCATTACCTGCATATAGGAATCAACAGGACTGGAGCGATAGCACAGCTGGTAGGGCATTTGCCTTGCAGGCAACCAACCCTGGTTCGATTCCTCCATCCCTCTCAGAGAGCCCGGCAAGCTACCGAAAAGTATCCCACCTGCTCGGCAGAGCCTGGCAAGCTACCCATGGTGTATTTGATATGCCAAAATCAGTAACAAGTCTCACAATGGTGACGTTACTGGTGCCCACTAGAGAAAATAGATGAACAATGGGATGACAGTGCTACAGTGCTGGAATCAACAGCACAGGGACTAGAGTGGCCAGAGGAGACTATAGTCAGTATATTCTCACTATAGACTATAGTGACAATGGCAGACAGCCCTCTGTGGGCCAAATCAAAATCAGCCTCCTCCTAGCAGACACAGCTCCACAGAATCACCATTGGAATGGGGAAGCTCTGTGCAAGGAGGAAACAATAGGAGCCTTTGTCAGGTGTGCTGCCCTTAGTGCAGGTGGACTAGACTGACCCCAGAGCTGCAAGAGTCTCTGTCCTTTGCTGTGCACTGCTAGACAAGCCGTGGGCTCATTAATGGCTCAAGAATCATCCTTCAAAGGACACTGGAAGTGAGATCAGCTGGAAGGACTCAATTCTTCTTTCACTTGTTTATTCAAGAAAATTATTTAGAACCCATGACCTGTTCCAGGTATTGTGTCAGACTGTACTCCAGTCATTCCTCCATTTCTAGGACAAACACCTGGGCGAGACTAAAAGTAGGAAGGAAGGACACTCTGAAATAACCCACTGCGATAGTATAATCTTCCATCTAGCTAGTTCCACCAGGAAATCTCCCTCAGAATATACTTCTCCATATAAACGCAAAACTAGAGGAAGTGAATACTATAAAAAAATTAAAGTCTTTCAGTAAAATTTACTTAGGGACCAGAGAGGGCAATTGCTTTGCCCTCACCTGACCTAAAATAGACCCCCAGCAACACATAAAGTCTCCCCAGACCTGTCAGGAGTGATCCCTAAGTGCAGAGCAAGGAGTCAGCTCTGACTTCTGCAAAGTTTAACCACATCCCCATCAAAAATAGTTGGGCCAATTTTGAAACAGGGGCTTTTGAGACCCCGACTTTATACTACACATATTTGACTTCTCCATAACTAGGAGTATATTAGTTAATATAAACCACTATAAAATAGTAAGAATTTAGATTGTAACCTGGTCTCAACTTCATCATGTAAATATAAACACCACTTAGTGCTCCAGAATTCAGCCTATTTAAATTCCTTTCCATTCCCTTTTATTTTTTTATATTTTGGCTTTTTAAACATCATCAGTGATGCTCAGGGCTTGCTCTTGGCTCTGTACTCAAGAATCACTCCTAGCAAGGGCTCTCTGCAGTGTCAGTTGTGGAACCCTGGCTCAGCAGCATTCAAGGCAAGCTCCCAACTCCATGGATTGTCTATCCAGTCCTTGTCCTTCTCTCATTTTATAGCTACAGGATGGATCTAATACCTGCATGAGATCTCCCTGATTTATGGCACTTCGCATGGTAGGCACTGTTCTTAGCACATGTGGTAGCGCATTGAATCTCTTTGAAGACCCAACTAAAGGGCCACTTCACTATTTCCACACAGTTGAGTATATTATTAGAAAAGGGTCTATCTGACAACACTAAAGTGTCAGGTTTAAGCAGCAAAATTGTGTCCTAGAGACTTCAATTCCAGGTTGCCACTGTTTATCAGACATATTAGGTATCCAAGTCAGCTCAAATGGTAACCTTACGTAAAATAAATAAAGCAAGTCAATTCCACCATGCTATGGTGGAGAAAGGAACACTGGAGTGTACCAAGAATCAGGCCAGGCACATGACCCTCTCTCCTTTACACCCAAATGCATTCTATGGGGAAGAGAGAAAAGTTATCAAAAGCTAAAAAAAGATCTCCTTTCTTCTTAAGTTGCAATATTTTGACGTGAACTTTAGAGAGCATGCAAATTCACCTTTGCTTAAAACACACTTGTTTGCTCCTATACATCTAACAGAAAGTAACAAAATATAATTAAGTTTTATAGGAAAAAAATAGATATTTTTTGCAGATTCTCCTTGTCAGCATAAAAGATGAATATTATCCGGTAGTTGTGCTTGCTACATTGCAATTACTTTCTCAGCAGTATATTAATTAGTCAACTCCAGTAGTCTAGAACTCTTTGATGCTAGGTAATGAGATTAATAATAGATTCCTATCAACCTTCCCCTAGCTACAACAGACATCAAGTACTTTAATCTGTATTGCCTGTATGTGACATGAAAAAGCTCTTTGGGTGTTCACAGCTAAACGGGGGCCATGGTGTTCAGTAACAGCACAATATCTAGTGCTTACAGAGTCAAATTTCCCAAACAGCGTTTTCATCGTCCACTCCACACCAGGTGTAGAACAAATTGACTGGTTTAAGTATGTACATAAAGTTCTAAGTGCTTTCTCTGTAGGAGTAATCTGGCACCAGCTAAAGCCTGATGAATTGTAGCCTCTAAGAAACATGTGGCCTGCGGGTTTGGAGGCACGAGGTGCGCAGCAGAGTGTGCAGAAATGCACCATGCACAAAGAAAATATCAACAATTTCTCCTCATAAGCGGTTCATAATTTACTGAAGAGAAGACTGGTGTAGTAAGTGAAAAGAATGCATGTAAGACATTCTGCCTGCAAATCAAGCTGGTTTCCATGTCCTCTGTATTTTTTAATATATATACACACATAGAAAGGCTCATGTTTTGGATTCAGATTTTCTGCATTACACAGCTCAGAGATACTCATTGGTTTTTTAAAATGTCATAGGGACCTTTTCTTGGCTGGTGGCACTGTATCACACCATGCTTCCTCTAATGCAGGGCAGCTTCCTTATCATGTCACCTCCAATGGGGCTGCCTTTGGCTATGGCCTGCCTCTGGAAGGAGCCACTGTAGAATATCAGATTCTTTCATACTAAATTACGTTTTCTGTCACCCGGAAGCATGGACATTATAAACATTAATTTTGAAGTCTTTTCATCTTCATTTTATTACTAAATTATTAGGGTTGCTATTGTGTTGTGTTGGCAGCCCTGATGGCTATGAATAGATAGCATCTCAGTGTCAGCATTTGTGTAAGAGCATGTGATGCTTGCATGTTGAAAGCTACACAGACAAATTGCATATATATTTTGTTCAACCAGATGTTATTGAAGAGAGGAAATGTGGCCTCTGGTATGAACTCAGAGACACTAAAGAATTCATGTCTGGATCTCTGTACTGTATTTCTTTCCCATGAAACATTAAAAAAACATTCAAAAATGCTCTCTTGCTCAGAAGTTTTCATGTAGGTACAGGCAAAAGATGCATGTGGAAATGATAATGATTTGCTAGACCATTCATTCATGGGGATGCTTGGTGAATGATTATTTCCTGTATTACTGTGAGGGAATGAGGGAATGTGTATTTGTGTGTGTATACATGTGCACTTTGTTAGTGGACTTGAAATAATAAAAATCATAAAAGGTAACATTGGTTTTTGACACTGTAAAATTCCAGTGTGTAGCCCTGTAGACCCTGTAGGTCTGTCATGGTAAACATTCATCATGGCAAACACCAGAGTCTATAGTTTCCACCCATCATAATACAGTTGACCCCTTGAACCTCTTTTGCCCATCCATATTCTTTTGATGGGAACCTCCAACTTGGTTCTACAGTTTGAGTTCATTCTTATTTTATTTTGTTTGATTGTTAGTATTCCATTAATAGTATTTGAACTATTTGTGAGATCTAGCTAGGTATCACTTTTCTATAGTGATATATATGTAGGTATATACATATAGATGTAGATGCATATCACCTGTTCTTTATTCACTGATCCATCAATGGACTCGGCTGTTCCCAGCTCTTGGGTATTGTGCTTATTGCTGTGATAGACATGGGGTACACACAGCTCTGCAAATTAGTCAAAAAATGTCATGCTAATTAAACTGAGATTCTTTTTCAGACTTTCCTGAATGGATGGATGATCTCCATCCTGATTTAAATCCAGGGACCTTATTGCTGTCCTATAAGACTCACCTGATGAAGTTAAATTGGAGAAAATCAAGAGCAAACTTTTTCTTGGCATAGTTTACAGTTATTATTTTGTCTTATTATTTGAATTTCATTTTGGTGCATTAAATTATTCCTATTAAGCCCATTAGAGCATTCTGAATGTTTCCCAAGTTGCCAAGTGATAGAGGGGACCTATAATACTTTCAATCTGTAATATTTTAGGAGTATGCTGAGGCGAGAAGGCTTTTATTACCTGGTCAGCATCATGGATGAGACAGTGATCCACTGGAAAAATGCAGCTAGCAACTAAGAAATTACCCTTTCATAAAACTAATTTTGTTGAATTCTCATCAATAAAGAGTACCCTGGTGTCAAGTACAGGCCTACCTACCCTCTTCAGCCCTCATAGAGGGACTCATTCATTTGACTGTGCATATTTACCAGCCTGCAGCTCCTTGGCTGGGATTACAACTTCATTACATAAGGTTCTAGCACAATTTTAGGGCCAGAAAAAAAGCTCTTTTCCTTCTTTCCCTTACCTGCCTAATGACTAGTGTTCCTCAACTTAATTTGAGTGTTTGCTATAAGGCAAGGTTAAAGAAATTTATTTTATTACTAGAAAGCATTAATATGAAAACATAGTCTAAGAAGTTCTAAAAGAGAGTATGCATTCGTTTTTAACAATTTATTAACTGAATAGTGCTAACACAGTTCTCTTCTGTTATTTTCAGAGTCCTCTCTTCTTAAAGAAAATATCTCCACAAATTTTTCTTTTTTGTGGTTGGGGAATTCTTATTTAAGACTTCATCCCTGTTGATATGCAAATGGACAATGCATTTAATAAAAAAGATTTTCCACTGCTCTAAGTATAAATTTTATTTAGTAAATCTTTGTTTTAAAGTCTTAAAAGCAGATACATGAGAAAACATTAAGACATTGTTGATTGTAGAAAATTAAACCTTGATGAGTTGTAAAGTTTTGTTTAAGCCCATTTTGGATCATGACATGGTGAGAAAATACACACACACACACACACACACACACACACACACACACAAGTAATGAATCCTCGGGTTTCCAAGATTCTGGTGATACCTGACTAAGCAGGTCAGACACTTTAGTACTCGGGTCTGGTGACGCTGCAATGTTTGGGTCAGTTAAAGTCAGGTCCTTGTGCATGTGCTCCTGATTCCTGACTGCATCTGCAACCTCAGATGGAATATTGTTTGCTTGTTTGTTTATTTGTTTGGGTTGAGGGCTGGTGGCTTCCCAAGAAATGCCCTGGAACCTTCTCTCTCTTTCTCTCTCTCTCTCTCTCTCCCTCCCCCCCTCTCTCTTTCTCTCTCTCTTTCTCTCATATACCATTTCACTCTTAGGGATCAAAGGGGAGGGAGGTGAGTGCCCTAAACCCAGACACCAGGTTCTTGTCTTTTTCCTAGGAACTCAAAGAACTAAAGAGATCAAATGCAAAGGGATTTATTAAAGCAGAGGGAAACACCTGAAAATTGGGTGCAGGAGCTCCTAAAGAAGACATACTTACTGGTTTGGGGGCAGTAGAGATTTTCGGGGTGCATTAACTAACATGCAAAATATTCATGAAGATGTGCCAGCACAGTGATCTAGCAGCACTGGGGTCCCGCTGGTATATTGGATCACTGCCCTGTACATCATTAGCATCTCACTATCCAGCCAGGAGACGTGTGAGTTAATGTGCATTTCAGCCATAATGAAGAAAAAGGTGGAAACTTCTTTGTACATGCACCATGTACATGTGTAGTTTTTTTTTTTTTTTTTTTGAGATCTGTTATTTGGAAATTCTGATAACTGCAAGAATTCTAAGAATCTCCTTTCTGGGCATTTCCATCCTCTTAATAATTTTCTACAAGGTCTCTCTGATGTCAGCAGAGCCATAGAGTTAGAGTACCCTTAGGCTATTAAGGAAAGCTTATTCCAACAAGTCCTGTCTTATAAAGAGATTGGGAAACTGAAGAAGACAGTGAGTCTCAAGCACAAAGAGAGACCAAGGAGAAACTCAGCTTGCTTATACCTTGCTAGTAGACTTCAGCCTCTAAAGAGGGGGAATCAAAAAAAAAAAAAATGTTGCTTAAGGTGCAGATCATCTATTATGGCTACCCTGACAAACTAATATAGTTGCAATGAAGGACAATTGCTATTTGCCCCTGAAAATGTAATGTCATTTGCATCTTTGGCAAATGTAATGGTTGCATCTTTGGCATTGCAGAAGCTAAAGCCTGAAGCTTGTCAACCAGAAGATTTCAGGCTGAGTTCAAGGAAGCATCCTCGGGGGTCTGACCAAAAGAAAAACAAAATCTGGACACTGATCCTTGTTTCTTTCAGCTTTCAGTTGTTAAACTAACAAAGGCACCCACAGAAATTCAGAGATTTAATTAGCTTTATTAGATGATTTATGAATAGTGTAGTGTTGCATCTAGCAAATAGGATTTAAGAGTCAGAAAAAGGGTGGAACAAGGTTATTAGCAAAAGAAAAGAAAGATTAATTGAGGCAAAACCACCTTCCCTCAAGGGTTCTTATCCTACAGTTTACCTCCCTAGGGGTGACCAGGAAACTCCAGATTGATTAGTGTAAATGGACAGAAATGCATTTAGGTTAGGTATTAAATCTTGGCAGGGCTTGCCATGAGTGACTCCATTTGGAACCTATTTATTTTAACCCTGGATAGAAATCTTCAGGTATCGTCCCCTCTAACCCCTCCACCCCCCCACCCGGCCCCTCACTCCGCCCGCCAAAAAAAAAAAAAAAAAAAGCCCAGCCCTGTCCAGCAGCTACTCTCTGTTGCTGCTTCAGCTGCCTGCTCCAGCTCTCCAGCTCCCCCCACCACACTCAAGTCTGAGGCTGCTGGGACACTAGGGCGCCTCCCTCACCGAGGCAGTGCCCTGTGCTCTGTCCCCATCTTTGACCCGAGTCCCCTCCCCCACACAAGCTGTCCTTCATTTCCCCACTCGAGCTGATCAGCAGTTTAAGGAAGTGAGGGAAGCAGTCTTTGAGCAAAAGGAAAACAAAAAGTCAACCTTGCCTGATTGGAATGCGTATATTATGGCGCTACTTCCTCTCTTCCCCTCATTCCTTTCTATTAAATCTGATAGTGCCTTAAATAGATGGCACAATCAATGAGTAATTAGTGAGGAGCTATCTTACAATACCTTTTAAAGATGTTCATCTGCTAGAGTTGATGCTTTTAATCTCCTGACCGTAATTGAAGGTTACTCTAAGGAATCAGAGAGGCAGAATTAATGTTAGCATTTCTTAATTCACATAGTCTCAAAACGTTTTCTCTCTCAATCTTACCTTATTTATCTCTCTTTGTTCGACAGAGTTTAAAGGTATTTGCAAGTCAAGAAATTAGGAAAAGTGAAAAATTCGGTTCAGTACATTTAATGTATATTAAATCTCATTCATCTTATTTATAGTGAGAAAGGGTATCTGAAATTAAAACTACATTTTTTTTAAAACTACAAAATTGTAGTTTTAACTACAATTAGTCTATCACAAATGGTATAAAATGGCCAAATATACTCAAATGCACTAATAAATAACTTATCAAATTTAGCTTTATGTTGTATCATCAGCTTTCAAGATTTTTAAGGCTTTTTATAAGCAAATATTCTGTATATTATGCTAAATATTGATAATAATTGTATCACTGCTGCCATCTAGACTTTAAGGGAGTATATTGCATGTAGATTTCTCTGTATTGGATGTGTTGCTGCATAAAATAGAAATAATACATAATCTGGCAGTAGTTTTGTTGTTTTCACTTTAAAATATGCTTATAGAATTTACATATTAATACTACAATTTAATAATACAAATACTTTGACTCAATCATAACTAATAATATATTTCAGTAAACCCAAATTTAGTTTGTTAACCTTTCACATATGAAGAAAGAAGCAATTATCATTATTTCAAGAAGTTTGAAGTTAAATGATCAGAAATATGAGCTCACATGATCAATTAAAGTTTACCGTTTAGGTTTATACTCTTTTATGTCAACTCCACAATTAAAATTACTCTGCAGTCATTTATATCTGGTGATGCATCACCCCCAATTCAGTAACTATTGATACATCTCCTTGGGAAGTGCAGGAGGAAGCCGTTAAGTGTCAGACTTTGGAGGGTAGCAGCAGAGGGCCAGATCCCAGGTCTGACAAATCCAGGCACTAAGTTACCCTCCCAGCATCTACGTTTCTCATCAGTATCAAGGAGCTAATAATACCTGACCTGCCATGCAGATTTTTTTTGACGATAAAAACCTGTGCTAGAACTAAACTCAGGTGCTTCTTAGACTGGGAACCAGCTCTTGGTCCTCGTGAGGCCTTCCTGAATTTTATGTACCTGTTGCAATCCTGGGGCTGGAGCGATAGCACAGCGGTTGGGCGTTCGCCTTTCACGCAGCCAACTCGAGTTCAATTCCTCAGCCCCTCTCGAAGAGCCCGGCAAGTTACCAAGAGTATCGAGCCCACGTGGCGGAGCCTGGCTTGCTACCCGTGCGTATTGGATATGCCAAAAACAGTAACAATAAGTCTCTCAATGAGAGACGTTACTGGTGCCCGCTCGAACAAATAGATGAGCAATGGGGTGACAGTGACAGTTGCAATCCTAGCTAGGCAATCAAAACAAAGAACATCACTTTTGCCATGAAATACTTATATTTTATCTTTGTTCTCACTTCTCTCTTTGTTCTCTCTTTGTTCTCTCTTTGTTCTCTCTCTCTCTCTCTCCCTCTCTCTCTCTCTCTCTCTCTCTCTCTCTCTCTCTCTCTCTGCAGAGAGTCTCTTGCCCGCACTCCTGGCTGCCTTCCCCGGGGCCCCTCGGAGGGGATTGGCTCCAGCTTCCCTCCCCACCCCGAGCAGAGCTCACGGCAGCCGAAGACCACTGGAACCTAGCTACAACCATGCTCGAAGCCCCTCTCCACACATTCGGACAGGCCTCACGCATGAAGGTACCAGCAGAGGAACCCAGGTGTGTGTAATTCCATCAATGGTCAGCACCCAGAGACTTAAAAGCAAGCTCCCAGAAGCGGTATCTTGTAGCCTACTTCTCCCTCTGGGAGAAACTGGCAATCTTCTGAGAGTTTCCTGCCCACATGGGACAGCCTTGCAAGCTTCCCATGGTGTATTCATATGCTAAATCCAGTAACAAGCTGGATCTCATTCCCCTGACCCTGGAAGAGCCCCCAGTGTGGCATCCTTGGGAGGGCCCAGTCGAGATAGACTTCTAAGATCTCAGGGAAAGGATGAAATGAGAGGTTATTGAGCGCGCTGGAGAAATCTGTGATTAACGGGATTTTGTGATTTGTGATTCGTGATCTCACTTCTCTCACTCAAAATTTAATTAATTTAGCTTAAAAAAATGAAAACAGAAGTAAAATATATTTATAGAGTTACAACAAAGATGAAAGGATATTGTTTGGCTCAGGTATACTTATACAATATATGTAGCACACCGATTTGAAAATGTACTAATTTGGAAACCACCAAGACCTTATAATTAAAGAGGCCTGGGATATGCCTGGGAATCCACCAAATTTAAATAAGGTACCCATATATTCCTAGAGGAGTTACTAAATATAAAGGAATGAAAAGCATGTCTTACCTGAATCACAGAAACTATTTTCTTAAAAAAGGTTGTTTTTTGTTTGTTTGTTTTTGTTTTTGTGGCGGCCACAGCCAGCTTTGCGCAGAGCACATGCCTGGCGCTGTGCTCTGGGAACACTCCTGATGGTGAGATTTAATGTGTATTAAATAACATTTCACTTATTGCAATTTAAAATTAAAACTTGTTAAGATCAGTATATCATAAATGGTATGAAACAATGAGTCAGTATATTCTAAATTATGAACATAAAGGCTCAACGGAGTCTAGAGGTGCTGGGAATGGTACCTGGGTGGCTAAACACAAGGCAAGTGCCTTCCAAAACAAGTTGCTCTGAAGCTAAATAAACATGTGCATGTTAGTCGTCCAACAGACTTGGAAAGTGAGGAATAACAGAGACGTTCCATTTGGGGCTGTTTCCATGTTGCTATTTATTTTATTTTATTTTATTTTATTTTGCTTTTTGGGTCACACCTGGCAATGCACAGGGGTTACTCCTGGCTCTGCACTCAGGAATTACCCCTGGCCATGCTCAGGGGACCATATGGGATGCTGGGATTTGAACCCGGGTTGGCCGCGTGCAAGGCAAACGCCCTACCCGCTGTGCTATCTCTCCAGCCCCCATGTTGCTATTTATTAAGTCACCCTTCTTTCTTCCCTTTCTGCAGAATAACAGGCCCGCGGCAATGTCCCCTGCAATGCCCTTCACCTTTCAGTATTTGCAGTCACACAGAGCCTGACAGTGTAGGACACTCCTGAGGCATCCGCACTCACTCCAGACCAGTCTCTCCATCATATTCTTGCAAGACATTGGCGACCTTG
Organism: Sorex araneus; assembly: GCF_027595985.1. Taxonomy (NCBI): domain Eukaryota; kingdom Metazoa; phylum Chordata; class Mammalia; order Eulipotyphla; family Soricidae; genus Sorex; species Sorex araneus. Next base: position 22,487,493 of record NC_073308.1, on the reverse strand, counting down.
CTGTTTTTCCAGGAAAACCCTGTTCAAAAGGTAAAAACCTTTTCAGAGCCTGGGGAGGGGGATCGTGTTATTAGAATATGGGGTAGAAGGAAGGCCCATCTTGCTTCTTCAGAAAGACCGTGATGATCTTTTGATGTCATTTTAAGGAAGGTGATGATATACTTGAAACATTGGCTTTAGAAAGTGGGACAAATGGACATTATTTCTGAATCCGCTACTTTTTAGCTAAGCAACCTTTGAGCAAATGTTCTATGTACTGTAGTCTCAGCTTCAAGGCACGAACAAGTGCTTCCAAGGCCAAAGAAATGGAGGCTTGTGGGAAATGGCATTCATTTAAGTAAGGAAGGGTGCTAATGAGACAGCCCATGTATGTTTTCCACACTTGTGCCATGTTTATGTCCTGGCTCTACAAGCAACTATAGGTAAATTCCCAGTGTCAGCTAAGACTGATACTCCTTAGGGCCCTGTGATCACCAACCTTGACAGATTTTCTTCTTTCTAGCTTTCTTATTTGTTGTACCAATCTCTTTATTTATTTCTGGGATGAGTTGATCACTTCAGATCCTTTCTTGTATGTCCAAATCCAGTAAAGGCCTTTCTTGACATTTTGGCTTTTTATACATAGTGTTTTTAAAAATAATGTTTGACTCAGCTGCCCATATGGACAGACCTTAGGGTCACTTCAAGAAACTGAGATTAACACTAATCACCTAGGGGCTCATCTCAAATGGCCGTGGAGGAAAGTTCTCCAAATCATGGCATGGAGAGAATGCCTATGAGAAGAAAATAGGTATAGTTACCGTTACTGGACATGTGAGAGTAATGTCCAACATTCACGCAACCAAAGAGAATTAACTATCTGATTTTCCAGATTTGCTGCCACAATATTTTTATAATAGTGATGTATTTTCCTCTTTACACACATGTAATGCACTATAAATGCAATATTAAAGTTTTTTCTTCTTTAATTGGATATTTAGCTTTTCTAGCTACGGGCTGAGTATAGGGAAAAAATATTCTAGGAACCTTGGAATATTCAAAGTATCATTTTGTTTTGTTTTGTTTGGGGGCCACACTGGGAAATGCTCAAGAGTTACTCCTGTCCCTACACTCATGAATTACTCTTGGTGGTATTTGGGGAAACATATGGGATACCAGAATTGGAACCTGGGTCGGTGGCATGTAAGGCATGCACCCTACCTGCAGTACTATCTCTTCAACCCCCAAATATTTAAAGTTTCATAAAAGGATAATTACTATGATGACAATTCATAGAATATATGGTGTTTTTAATATCATGGCTACAAACACACTTTAAAATGTCTCAGATAGATCGATAGATAGATAGGTAGATAGATAGATAGATAGATAGATAGATAGATAGATGATAGAATTTTCCTTCTTTTAATCTGAATTTTGTGACTCAGTTACAACAACAAAAAAGAATACAACTAAAATGATGGCTTGTCACTTATTTGTTTTGAGGGCCATGCATGGTGGTGTCCAGGGCTTACTCAATTCTGTGCTCCGAGATCACCCATGGAGGTGCTTGGGAGACATATGCAGTGTCTGGCATTGAATCGGGTGTAGAGGGGCTGCACGTAAGACAAGTACGTTAACCTCAATACTATCTCTATACCCCCTGGTACATCACTGGGAGGACCATACAGAAACACCATGACTTTGGTTTTAAGTTCATTTAGTTAACAAGTTGAAGTAACAGTAGATAACAGCCTTGATGTCAGTTTCAGTATCACTTGCTCCAGGAAAACCAACTTCCAGGTGACAACAGGCAGCCTTAGCAAGGCCAATGCCCAAGGGGCTTCAGTCTGATGTTTATTCAGGAAACACTGACACCTAAAATCCAACATGTATATGGAATTGAAAGGAAATCATCCACCAGCTAAGAATTCCAATGAGGCAGTCTTGGCGGCTAACGTGGCTACAATTTCATCAAATACTTTATACCAAAAGCACCCAGCACAGCTGGTCCTTTGTTCCAGACCTAGGAAGCTATAAAACAATGAAGAATCATTGTCTTAATCTGTGAAAATGTAAAGGTAATTTTTAGAAAACATTAGATAATTAATATAGATAGAATAGATGTCTGTATTATGACAAATCAAGAAACTAGATTAAACAAACAAACAAACCAAGAATGTATAGCCAAACACCTTTTATAAAACACTGGAAATTATCAGCATACATATTATATTGATTGTCAAAAGTTTTACTAAACACATTACCTTTAGAGTTCTATCAGATGAAGTATAGTTTTGAATGTTAAAATTTTGATTTTAATAAAGGTCATGACTATACATAAGTGATCTAACCTGAAATTTAATTTAGAGCAGTTCTTATTTCCACATTTTACTAAAATCGTTATTTCAATGAATGGATAGCAACATCAATATTTTGCACTAAGAATAAAAGTGCATAATAAATTACACCTACGAATCTGTGAACTAATACAACATAGTAAAATTTTTTATGGCTAATAGGTAGGCAAAAATTTAAAGAGGACTCACTAATATAACTTGCATTCACCAATTTTCTAAGAAAAATCATTCTCCATGTTTGATGGCAGATCTTTCTCTGTATAAAAGTTATAGAAAATTAGGAAACTTGAAGGTTAATAGCCATAGTGTAAGTTCTTAGGTTCGTTCTATCAGAACATGTATGGTAACTTGGCACCATAAAACTTCAGAATGAGTCATAAAACTTTAAAAGGAGTAACTTCTAATGAGGAATGGAATAGTTAGCCCATAAATTTTATGGTTCTGCAATTAGGTTGTGGTCGATAGAATGGGCTAAAGTTTAAAACTGTTTCATAGCATGTGAAAACATGAGAAACTGTAAGTAGTGTTGGCAAAATAACCCCCAAACATAACCACATGTAAAATAATCACGTTAAAAAATGTGACCCCATAATTTCATTTCCTCAATGGTTCATAACATAATATTTGTTCTTGGAAAGGAGTTATAAAAGCTTCCCATAATCTAATAGCTATATTTACTAAATAGAGATTTATAACCATTTTCAGGGTCCATATACCTGTACATAATGTTGCAGGTTTTCCCAAGTTTCCACCTACACTGAAGACAAGGAATAAATCAATACATAAAAAAAAGCACATTATTTTAATGTGTATTAATGTCTTAAATTCTTTCTTTACTCTGTAAGTCTAGATTCCCATTGCACGATATTTTCTGTTGTTTTTTGTTTTGTTTTGGAAGGCCATACTCAGAAGTGTTCAGGACTCACTCCTGGCTATGTGTTCAGAGAAAATATAGCACTGGTGTGCTCAGGGTGTCATATAGGGTACTGGGGATCAAGCTCAGGTCAACTGAATACTAGGCAAGTACCTTATTCATGGTACTATCCCCACAATTTTTATTGTGACTATAACTTTATACATTTTTTTCAATTTTGCAGTATTTATATTATCAGGTGGTTATTTTACTTTTGGTAAATGATGCCAGTACATATTACCATTGTTTTCAAGTACTTTTATCATCAGGAGAGTCACAAATTAGACTTTCACATGAGACATATTTTGAAACCTCATGTAATGCACTAAAATGAATATCTAAAATTCAAAAATAATAAAAATTATGTTCTACCTATGTTTCTATCTTAGTTTAGACTTATGCTTCTTATAAAACTAAGAGTACTCACTGATATAAACTGAGTATATTATGGAATAAAGTTTATTTTAGACGAATTATAGACTTTTAGAATCAGCTTACTTTGATGATTCAAAGTGCTAATTTACTTTCACCATTGGTAAGATAATTATTCCTGTAGCTCTCTGTATCACAAATAAATAACATGGTTCACTCTAAATTTATGAGGTGGTTGAGATACTAAGAGTTTGGGTTATTTCCTTACAATTCCACACCTAAGTAATAGTAGTAATATGGTGCGATTTTAAGTTCTCGTGACTCAAAACTCATTCTATGTAATGCCCCAGAGTGCTTCTGTCTCTCATTTGAGAGTCATAGTGTAATCCATCAATTCCTCAGTACTGCACAGGTTAGCTAAGTTGTCACAATAGATATAAATTACTAGACAATCTTTTAAAAAGATAGACTCTAAACTGCTTTGAAGAGTGACCAAAAACTTAAGGTAGGATTTTTTTATATATATATATATATATATACATATATATGTATACTTATATATATGCATATAGAGAGAAAGAGAGAGTTAAGATGAATGACAAGCAAGATATACCAATTGTTGCACTGACAAAATAGACGGTATTATGGCAGCTTAAAAAAATCCAGAATATATATTTATAATAGTCTTTTTCACCATCTGTCTCACAAGTGTCAAACTTGCTTAAGCGTCTGACATGCACAGCTGGTGATAGGCTGCTGTGATCCATCTGCATATATGCCACATGCCAGTTGCTTGAGTGGGACTAATTTGAGGAGCCTAAGCTCTAAAAATACTCATTTCTGGCTAATAAGTATTTATTCACCGATGTGTGTTCGCGCATGTGTATGTGTGCCAGTGTTGAAAATGTTTCTTTTAAAACAGTGTCTTTAGGAAAATGAGAAGTACTTGGATCTTTGTCCTTTGTTCTTACTTCTTGTAGCTTGTGCTTCTAAGTATTGTGAGCACAAGTTGATCATTTATGAGAGTGACAATTGACTTGCCAGGGGATTGTTGGATTTGGTAAAGTAAGGCAAGCAAAGTACTGTGGCTTACAGAATGAATATATATCAGCTATCAGTACTATTTTATTTACTACCTATTTCTGTATTAGTAACGTGTTGTGATTCAAGAAAATTTGGTTCATTTACATACAACTTGATGTAAATGAATAAAATAACAATTTTATTCATTTACATACAACTGTCAAGTTTCCCTAACACTGTTTGTTGAAGAGACTGCTCTTTCCTCACCTACATTCTTGACTCATTTGTCATAAATTAATTGACCTTGTATGTATACTCTCGGCAAGCTACCGAAAGTATCCCGTGTGCATGGCCTGGCAAGCTACCCGTGGCGTATTTGATATGCCAAAAACAGTAACAAGAAGTCTCACAGTGGAGACGTTACTGGTGCCTGCACGAACAAATCAATGAGCAACGGGATGACAGTGCTACAGTGCTAGTGTATGTATACGTGAATTAAAATTTCTTTTATACTTACAAGTAAATCAAATAAAAATGCTGCTTTAACTTCACAAAAGTTGTGCAAATTTTGTACCTTAAAAGTTTTATGAGAGGATAATTAATGATAATTTATTATTTTTCCAAGTTATCATCTTTAAATGAGTAAGAATTTCTATCCCTACTACAGTGAGAAAAAAAAATGCTGGAGCAAAGGTACCCATCTCTGTCCCATTAGACAAATCATTTCCAGCCAGACTGAGAGGGACACTGGTGTCCTACCAAAGGGAAGTGACAGGAATACTTCACTAATACTTTCTTCTAGAAAACCAGTGTAATGAATTATTTGATTCTGATATCTGCAAAGCAATTAGACATAGTGGCAAGTTGTTGCTTGAGATTGGTTCCAGGTGTAGAACCAGTAAGTCCCTCAGAGGAAATGAACACTTCATTTTTGCTAAGCTAATATGTAAATCAAGTGATTAGAATATCTGAATGTCTAGCATTATGTGTATCTTTCTTTCATTAAGGGCAGTTTAGTCATGACACAATTTTTTTCTTCCAACACTAAATATGTATCCATTGTCTAATATTCTGGCAATGTCATTTTTATTTCTTTTTAATCTTATTTTATCATGATTTATAATACTACCAGTGACAGGATTTCATGTGCACAACATTCCAACACAACTCACCCCACCAGAGTGTCCATTTTCCTCTGCCTCCCCAAACTCCCTCTCTACTCATCATGGTAAGCTTAGTCATTTAAATATGAAAGTGAAAAATGACACATGCTTTCCTTCAGAACGAAAATGATTGCTTTGGTGGGAGAAAAGTGGGAAGGTCTAAAGGGTTTCATAATTAAAGGCAATCTCTAATCTAAAGTAACTACTCTAAAAGCAACAAATTCCCACTGTTGGAATACAATAGGTAGTAATAGATGTAAGTAGACATATATGCACACATACGCTGCAGCCCCTAGATAGATACAAGTATGTATAATTTGTATGTATTTCCTTAAATTATACTTACATGAATTTTGTCATGTTATAAATACATATACTTATCTTTCTTGATCAATGATAGCAAATATTGACCAAAATGGAAACTTTCTTAAATTCATCATCTTAAAATACTTGGGGATAGAGTAGTATGATAGAAAATATATCCTAACATCTGTGCTTGGAGAATTGACAAAGATATAATAATTTCTCTTACATTTCACTGTACCATTCACTCTTCACCAAGTTGAAAAAGAAGTATTACGGTTTTGTTTGAAAACTAGAGGGAAATTCAAAGTGGTAGCATTTAAGAAGTAAAGCATTACTGAGATATTACTCTTGTATAGAACTTCAATTGTGAAGCATAATTATTCATTAAATGCAATTATAAGTGCATTTGGAGAGGCAGAGAAAGTAACAGTTTTCCATGTCTCAATTCCCCTTATACATCCATTATTACATTCAACAAATATTCTGAGAGTTCTAACTGGAAACTACTCACCTCCCAAATACTGTGGTTTATGTCCATTGAAGCTCGGCTCACATTTGAAATATGGACCCCCATACTGCTTCTTCTTCCTCCTCAGATGATCATAAATCCAATGAAAGTAACTTATATAGGACTGGGTAAATACTACAGAAGAAAGGCACTTGCCTTACATGCAGATGATTGAATCCTGGTAACAGACGGCCCGCAAACACAACTAGGAGTGATCATAGGGCCAGTAGTAAGCCCTGACCACTGCTCACATTGGGGGTGACAACCCCACAAAGAAACAACAAAAAAATAGCTGAGGGATAGATAAATAGTACATCCTATGAGTGCTTGCCTTGCACATAGGGGTCACCCCCTCAAAAATTTAACACACACACACACACACACACACACACACACACACACACATATATATATATATATATATATATATGTGTGTGTGTGTGCATATATATATTAGTATGGAATTTGTTGATTAAAAAATTCCTTTTGTTTAAATTTTATATTATTTTTATAAAGTTGTTCACATTGATTTGTTATATTCAATATTCCAATACCAATCCCACCACCATGACATCTTCCCACCAACATTATTACCAATTTTCCCAACCACCACCAGAATCTGCCCCAATAGCTAGCCTTAAATAATTTATTTTGTATTGCTTATTAGGAATAATTCGCTAAAAGTGATAAAAAATATTTCCTTAGAAGTGTGTGACGATTGTTGTATTTCACCATGGAGCAATTAAGGTCTTGTAAAAGAGATTACTAACATGTTTTTACAGGTTGTGCCTTGTGTGCTAGCATTTTCTTAAGATAGATTGCTCTGTAGTTTACATACCATCCAATGTGGTGTGATATTCCTGGTACATCAGTGATGTATAGTAAGATATATTGCTCCAGGAATTCTAAAATTTTAATTTGGTGGCACAGCTGAAGTTAAATTTTTAACTGGATGGTGACTTTGGGGTCCAGAGGTGTCTCTGCAGTTTGTTGATCTAAAATTTATTTGAGAATTTCTGGATCACAGATGGTTAATGAGCTTGTGTTCAGGGAGTTAGTTAGAACTAACTCACCTGAGTTAGTTCAGGAAATGACTGCCAAGCTTCTGGAAGAACAGAGGTATTGGGGGGAGGTCACCCATCCATGACTCCATGAAAGCCTGAAGATTTCAGTCACAAAATCTGTGTACCTGAGTTTTTCAATAGATCTAGTCAAGGATGAGGCTCGACTGAGCCTGTGGGATAAGGCCTTGAGCATGATAATGATTGGGTTCTGGAGGTGTCCAGCTGCTGGGGCCCACCCTCTGGAGTGCCCTGGATGAGTGTTAGTCTGGCCCAAATCTGGAGGCATCTCTCTGATTAAAAAATTCTAGTATATTTATTCTCAAACAGAAAAATATTAAATCTTTATGCTCATTGTCATCTGTATTATACCTAATACAATTGAACTATTTTTTATTGGAGGTCAGGGAAAGGATGGTATTGCCATAGTCATGCCATCCCATAAAACTTCTTTATCCATTCTATTCATTCATTGGTGATTGCTTTGTTTGTTTTCATATCAGTAGTGCCTGGAGGAACATAAGAGTGCATATCCAGATAATCTCATCAATGGCCATGATTCAGAGATTCATCATAATTCTCTCAGAAGAGAGCATGAAACGACTTGCCATAGCCATGCTTCCAGACCTTGCACCAGGCTATTTCATTCCACCCAGAGGGGTGCGGGTGAGGTCCTTTCCCTTTCCAACGGACCCAGCCCCAGCAGCAGAAAAACTTTAGAACTCATCCCCCGCCATGCTCATGGTCATTCTCCACACACTTGGGCAGAGTCTCACCCACAAGTGAACCTATTCCTGGACCACATGACAGCATTCATGGCTGCACGACATCTCATGACTCACACCACTCATATTCCAAGAGTATCAGCACCACATTTGATGAGGTTTAAAGTAGAAAGGCAATTGGGGCTGGAGCGATAGCACAATGGGTCCAACCCAGGTTCAATTCCCAGCATCCCGTATGGTCCCGAGTGCTGCCAGGGGTGATTCCTGAGTGCATAGCCAGGAGTAACCCCTGTGCAATGCCAGGTGTGACTAAAAAAAAACAAGTAGAAGGCAACCAGTCTTAGAGGGAAATATATTTTTTCAGATATATATGTGTATGTGTGCATATATATATACACACATATATATACATATATATATATATACACACAATGCTCAACCCTTAACAACATGTTAGTAATATCTTATAGAATGGCTTAATGACATGGTATGTGAACCATTTGTGAATAATGTTCGTATTTGTGGTAGGAATTGAACCCGGGTCAGCCACGTGCAAGGTGAATGCCCTACCCACTGTGCTATTGCTGCACTGCTGCCATACCACCTGTGGTCTGGGAAAATATAAAGGCAGATAATGTCGAGTTATCTCTGCAGATAAGGCAGAGAGTCTCTTGCCTATGCGGCTGGCTGTCTTCCCCAGGGACCTTGGAGGGGATGGGCTCCAGCTTCCCTCCCCACCCAGAGCAGAGCTCGTGGCAGCTGAAGACCTCCAGAACCTAGCCACAACCATGCTCAAGGCCCCTCTCCACACGTTCGGACAAGCCTCACGCATGAAGGTACCGGCAGAGGAACCCAGGTGTGTGTAATCCCATCAACGGCTAACATCCAGAGACTTAAAAGAAGCTCCCAGAAGATATCTTATAACCTAGTTCTCCCTCTGGGAGAAACTAGCAAGCTACTGAGAGTTTCCTGACCACATGTGGGAGCCTCACAAGCTTCCCATGGTGTATTCATATGCCAGAACCAGTAACAAGCTGGGTCTTATTCCCCTGACCCTGGAAGAGCCTCCAATGAGGCATTCTTGGGAAAGCTGAGTAGAGAGAGGCTTCTAAAATCTCAGGGATAGGACAAATGGAGAAGTTGCTGAGACCGCCGGAGCAATTCGATGCTCAACGGGACGATGATGATGATGAATGTCGAGTTGTAAAGTAAACCACCTTTGACGGGAAAGATTCCAACCTGGAGATGATTCAGATGTGAATGTATACAACTATCCCCAGTGTTTAAAGGCAAATATATCAATAATAAAAATTTAGGAATTCTAAGAGTAAAAACATTGTGAGCATATGAAAATTATCTAAATCAAAAAATGTTACTGAAAATTATAGCACCTAAAGAAAAAATTGTTTGTAATTTTAAGGAGTAAGTGTCTGAAGAAACAACAGATTAATTTAAAAATAAATTTATCAAAATATTGCAACTAGAAAAAAGAGAAAACAAAATTATTTTAAAACAAATAAAACTTTAGGAAACTTTGAAACAATATCATGAAGATCTATGCTATTAATATTTGAAGACCTAGAGAAAAGAACGGCTGAATGTTACAGAAATTAGTATTTGAAAAAGCAAAGGGTACATTTACAGTGACTGATATCAAACTCAGTAAATCCAGGGATGGGGAGAGATACTTTTATTTGAATGTTGCCACAAGAGTAAATATTAAACTTCCTTATTAAAAGAAAAAATGATTTGGGGCCAGAGTAATAGTACAGCGAGTAGGTTGCTTGCCTAAGCTGAGCTCATCCCCGGCGCTGCACATGGTTCTCTGATTCTGCCAGGCATGATCTCTGAGCCAAGGTCAAGGAGTAAGCCTTAAGTACCACCAAGTACAATTCATAATCAAAATTAATAATAATTTTTAATTAGAAAAATGTTTATAATTCTGTAAAACAGCATATTAAATTTAACAATACCTTGTAGAGTTCAACCAGTGCTTTATATACCATTGATATCAACCCCTTATCTGATGGGTATTGTGTAAATATCCTTTCCCATTCTGTGGATAGTCTTTGGATTCTGGTCACTGTATCTCTTGCAGTGCAGAAGCTTTTTAGTTTAATGTAGTCCCATTTGTTGATCTCTGTTTTTACTAGATTGCTTAGTTCCGTGTCACCTTTGAAGATACCTTTATCTTCAATATCGTGGAGGGTTTCGCCGACCTTGTCTTCAATGTACCTTATGGTTTGTGGTCTAATGTTGAGGTCTTTAATCCATTTTGATCTGACTTTTGTGCATGGTGTCAGGTCAAGGTCTAAACCCATTTTTTTGCATGTGGTTGTCCAGTTGTGCCAGCACCATTTGTTAAAGAGGCTTTCCTTGCTCCACTTCACATCTCTTGCTCCCTTATCAAAGATTAGATGATCATACATTTGGGGTTGTGTGTAGGGATATTCCACCCTGTTCCATTGGTCTACGGCTCTGCCTTTGTTCCAGTACCATGCTGTTTTAATTGTTACTGCTTTGTAGTAAAGATTGAGGTTGGGGAGGGTGATGCCTCCCATCATCTTTTTCCCAAGAATTGTTTTAGCTATCCTTGGACGTTTGTTATTCCATATGAATTTTAGGATTGCTTGATCCATTTCTTTGAAGAATGTCATGGGTATACTTATAGGGATCGCATTGAATCTGTATAATGCTTTAGGGAGTATTGCCATTTTGACAACATTGATTCTCCCTATCCACGAGCAGGGTATATGTTTCCATTTCCTCATGTCCTCTTTGATTTCCAACCCCATCAAAAAATGGGGCGAAGAAATGAACAGAAACTTTACCAAGGAAGAGATACGAATGGCCAAAAGGCACATGAAAAAGTGCTCTGCATCACTAATCATCAGAGAGATGCAGATCAAAACAACCATGAGATACCACCTCACACCACAGAGACTGGCACACATCCAAAAGAACAAAAGCAACCGCTGTTGGAGAGGATGTGGGGAGAAAGGGACCCTTCTACACTGCTGGTGGGAATGCCGGCTAGTTCAGCCCTTTTGGAAAACAGTATGGACGATTCTCAGAAAACTAGAGGTTGAGCTCCCATTTGACCCAGCAATACCACTGCTGGGAATATATCCCAGAGAGGCAAAAAAGTACAATCGAAACAACATCTGCACATGTATGTTCATCGCAGCACTGTTTACAATAGCCAGAATCTGGAAAAAACCCGAATGCCCCAAAACGGATGACTGGTTGAGGAAACTTTGGTACATCTATACAATGGAATACTATGCAGCTGTTAGAAAAAAGGAAGTCAAGAATTTTGTAGTTAAGTGGATGGGCATGAAAAGTTTCATGCTGAGTGAAATGAGTCAGAAAGAGAGAGACAGACATAGAAAGACTGCACTCATCTATGGTATATAGAATATCAGAGTGGGAGACTAATACCCAAGAACCGTAGAAGTAAGTACCAGGAGGTTGACCCCATGGCTTCGCGGCTGGCCTCACGTTCCGGGGAAAGGGCAACTCAGAGAAGCGATCACCAACTACATTGTAGTTGAAGGCCATGTGGGGGAAGGAAGTTGTGGGCTGAATGAGGGCTAGAGACTGAGCACAGCGGCCACTCAACACCTTTATTGCAAACCACAACAGCTAATTAGAGAGAGAGAACAGAAGGGAATGCCCTGCCACAGTGGCAGGGTGGGGTGGGGGGGAGATGGGAGTGGGGAGGGTGGGAGGGACGCCGGGTTTACGGGTGGTGGAGAATGGGCACTGGTGAAGGGATGGGTTCCCGAACTTTGTATGAGGGAAGTATAAGCACAAAAGTGTATAAATCTGTAACTGTACCCTCATGGTGATTCTCTAATTAAAAATAAATAAATTATAAAAAAATAAAATAAATAAATTTAACAATACCTAGAAAAATCAAGTCAATGTGTTGCATACCCAAAGTCGATTTTATGCATGTGCCATGTGCGCTTTGGTAAAAATTCAATTTTATTTTTAAAGTTCTTGGTAAAAGAAATCATTTTCATTATGCACCTTGTGGATAGAATGCTGCTACTTTTTTATATTTTGTCTTTTATTTTCCCACAATTTAAAGTTTTTATATTATCTGTACAATTTATTTAATAGTAAGCCATCATAAAGTCTTCTGAGTACAGGAATATCAGATCTATCAAGTGTAATTTACCAATCTTCAAATACAAGAAGTAAAACATTACAATGTAACATTTGGGAATATAACTTAATCATTAAAGATGCCCATGATACTTCAGATTTATATATATCAAATGCTTTGTGTTAATGATTTCATATATTAATAAGGAGAATATTGGTAATATGTCAGATAAAGCAACTTCTGTAATTTGTTATCATATTTCTACCTTGAAGTCTAAAATTATGTAATATCAGTCATTATCTATATTTCAGCATTAAATATCTAAAGCAAAAAGGCTGATCTGCTTAAAGTTATTAAACAAAAGACACACCTTAATTTTAAAGAAAAAATATGCTTAACTACAGCCCAATAGAACTCCGAAATGCCAAAAATAAAAATCATATTTACAAAGAGAAAAAGAATGTAGGAACTGCAGCAATGGGATGTGAGGGTGCTCTCAGGAAGGTGGGCAGCACCAGCCCCACTCGCCACCGAGATGTAATCCCGGGGGCCGCACGTGTGCAGCCTCTCCACAACTGTATGAGTATGACTCCAGAGGTCAGCTAAACTATATTTGGTACAGGCAGCTCCTTGCAGAATGTCTCCAGACTGAGAACTAAGCCGCGGCCCCATGCCTGCCCAGGAGGGGAAAGTTTTTTCTCTCTCCCCCGGAGGTGGGGGGTGGGGGGATAGGGACAAGGGATGGGGGAAGGGTATGGTGACCGCCATATTATGAAGACCACAGATGAGAGTTACAAGCTTGCAATGATCCAATTTCTGGAAGAAATTTACCTGGACTTAGTTGCTAAGATACAGAAACCCAAAATCACGGCTGCACAATCTCATATCTCTTCACAACACATCTGACTCTAGTGGGGAACTCCTAACAATAATAGTGGGATTTTTGTTGAAATATTGAATCTAACCAAAGTAAAGAGACAGTAAAGTGAAATTTATCAGTTTAGGGGGGAATGGGGGTGGGATGGGAGGTATACTGGGTGTTTTTTTTTTTTTTTTTGGTTCTGGAATATAAGCACTGGTGAAGGGATGGTTGTTTCAGCATTGTATAACTGAGACTTAAGCCTGAAAGCATTGTAATTTTCCACATGGTGATTCAATAAAATAAAATTTAAAAAAAGAGAAAAAGAATGTAATAACTAAAGGAACACTAATGCTAGCAGTTGTGGAGTTGGTTTTTTGATTTTTAAATCAGAAACCATAAAAATCAGAAGTCACAGAATGCAGAAAATAGACTTAATAATCATATTTATTCAAAATTAAAATTTAAAAGGAAACAGAAAGAAAAGGGAACTTCTAAAATATAACATAAAAACCTATAAAATCTGATAAAATCTGATAAAATATACACACTGAGGACAATTAAATACTCTCCTTCCCCCAAAGATGTAGGACAAGTCAAGGCTGTCTATACCACCACACAGGTCGATATTATTCTAGAAGTCCCAGACACTGTAGAGATGATTAAGTGAAAAAATAATGCCATAGCAACTGGAAAGTAGCACAGCACTGTCATCCCGTTGTTCATCAATTTGCTCGAGCAGGAACCGGTAAGATCTCCATTGTGAGATTTGTTGTTACTGTTTTTGGCATATCAAATATGCCATGGGTAGCTTGCCAGGCTCTGACATGCAGGCAGGATACTCTCGGTTGCTTGCCTGGCTCTGGGAGAGGGACAGAGGAATCAAACCTGGGTCGGCCACGTGCAAGGCAAACGCCCTACCGACTGTTGCTATCGCTCTAGTCCGTTTTTCCCTCTGTAATCCTTAATATATAATAGACCCATAAATGAGATAAAAGTGACTTGAGAAATAGAAAAGTGTGAGGGAAAAGTGTTATAAGCCTAATAGCATTACAGTTTGCTCAACAAATTTCATTACTTGAAGAAAATCCACTAACTTGAAACCGAGAGAAAAACAGCAAACATTAACAGACTACTTTGAGTACAAGGTGGACATTTGTGTGAACAAGGTCAGGAGTGCAGAAGTGGGAAGCTAGTACTAGGATTAGAACAGTTTTCCATGTTTCATGAATGTTTGTGGCTCTGTCTGCTGCTACAGAATCACTTTTATGCAAATAAAGTAACTTTTAATAAGTCTAAGTGCATAGTATACTTTAAAAAAATCCTGAGTGGTTTTCCAAGAAGTAATATTTTTGGAGAGAATAATATGTCTTTAAATTGGCAATTTCAGCAAGTAATTTTGTATGTTATTAAACTTGCTAAGAGATCCAAATCTTACATTATTTTAATGCTACCCAATAATGTCCAATATTCACTATAGACTTCAATTCTTTGCAACTGCTTTAAATGAACCTGTTGCAAAGAGAAGATGTGGATGTTAATGTGGATCACTCCAACAAGAAATTAGAAATGTTCATAAGCTCTCAATTACCAAAAACAACATTAATTTTAATGGTAAACCTCATCAGGCCAAGTAGGCAACACAGTTTCATCATTTAGAAAAGGAAATATGTTTATGGGTAGTGAGACAATTTTTCACTATCTCTTATGTATCACTTATGTATATTATGTATATAATGTATACATTATATATACATTAACAACTAATTTGTTTCAAATAGCCTTTTCAAATATGTTTGCATAAACAAGCACTTAGGGAAGACGAACTCACCCGCCTCCCCAAAACAAGAACCACTTTCATGCTAGGATATTAAAGATGTTTTTTCTCTTAGTCGGCTTTTCTGCCTCTAAGTATCTATTTTTGTATTCCAGGATAATAAAAATATATCTCCCCCAAGGATTGCTTATATTCAAGCAGTGTAGAGTAATCAAGATAGTATTTCTGTCTGGAGAGTACAAAGGGCAGGTGTGCCATCCTCTTATATAAAAAGTCCTCCTGGTACCAGTGTTCAGATCCCGTGTCACTTCTACTATAGCAGAGACCACCACCAGTTTTCGTAACCTAACCAGGAAACTGGGCTCAGTGTCACTGACAGCACATTGCTACCCTGGTTGCCATGGCTATGCCTAATAAACCATCTTTTGTCTCTGGAACAGAATATCTTGTTTTCTGACAATAACTCTTACCAACAACTCTATACTTTTTTGATCCTTTACTGGCTCTCAAAATCCAATGCAATGTGCATCTTAACCTTAGACTTGAAAGTGCTCTTGTATAGTTTTATTTGACAAAAGTCATAACAAGAAGTTTTATTTAGAGGCTAAAAGGAAATTTGAAAAGGAGGTGAGAAAGAAGTGATGGTATAGGCAGTGAAGTGGTATTTCTCCAAGGAGTGGAAGAGGGGTGCCAGAAGCAGTGGAGCTAAGGAGTAAGCACCTCCATGGAAACCTAATCCACAAGCTTAGTTCTAGGAGGTCATTAAGGACAGTGGTCTGGGCTCTGTCAGAGAATGGTCACATTGTATGCTTATGGTGGGTTCAGGAGAGAAACATGTGGTGTAGATCTGAGAGCAAGTATAGATACTCCCTTTTTTGAGTTGGGAGAATTCAGGATCAAGATAATTCTCTCTCTCTCTTTTTCTCTCTCTCTCCCTCCCTCCCTCCCTCTCTCTCTCTCTCTCTCTCTCTCTCTCTCTCTCTCTCTCTCTCTCTCTGTGTCACACACACAGATACACACAGACACACACACACACACACACACACAATTTCTCTACTACTAGAGCATGTTCAGTTTCTCTTTCCATTGTAGCATGCTGCCTACCATCCAGAATGTTGGAGCTGTCGGGATCTAATTGTCCCTACAGACGAGAATTTAGAAGTCATTTGTGAATTAATAGCACCATCCTGAATTATGATTGAGATGGACTCTGCATTGGCTAGCTATACTTTTAGGTTAATGAAGATATATTAGATTTAAAATGATGGCTAGGTGATTTACATTTCAATTGACTCTGGGAATTTAGGGTTTATTGCCAGGGGGAAAACCTTAATTCTCATATATTATGATTGACTACTCCATTGTTATGGAAATATAATTTGATTTTAGCCAGGTCTCACAATGCAATTTAGCTTCTCTTTTTTTTCTCTCCTTTAGTTTCTTTCTTTCTTTCTTTTCCTTTCTTTTCTTTTTTTTTTAACTTTGATCCTCTCTGTCTTTTATGTAGGGTAGCATCTATTTTGGATGGTGCATAAATGATGCGCCAGAGTGGCCATCTCAAACCACACAGCTGCTCTCCAGGCCCGGTGTATTTGGTTAATGCAACATCTGCCTTGTCTGTCTCGTGCTTGCCCATGTATTAATACCCAGGTCTGCACAACTCAAGGAATCTCTCAAGCATATAATAAATAAGTTTCAATGAATTAGAACCTCCTGCTTCAGCTGATATTAAAAAGAAGAAACTTTTGTTGTTTTTGTCTTTCTCTTTGTCTGGTTTAAATTTTCTCTTGTTTCCCAAAATGCAAATAGTCAAGGATTAAAACATACTTTTAAAAAGATTAGTGGTTTTTTTTTCCCATCCCCAGGAAACTTTAACATTCCCTTTCAAGGAAAAATAACTTACTTACAAATTCCCTTAGAGACTGGAGCGCTAGTGCTAGAGGCAGCGAGCTTGCCTTGCACGTGGCCAACCTGGATGTGTTCTATCCCAAGTATCTCAAAGAGTTCCACAAATATCACCATGGTGAATTTCTGAGTGCAGAGCCAGGGGTAACCCCTGAGCATTGCAGGTGTGGCCCTAATGAAAAAAAAGAAAAAACACTTTTTAAAAACATGAAGGGTATTTTTTTTTTGTCAAATCAAAGTGGCTTTGTCACAGAAAATGGTTTCTATTGAAGGTGACTTACTGTGAAGTCCAGAGAAAAGAGGCAGCAGCCTAGAGGCTGGAGTCTGCAACTTCCTTCTATCCCCGCCTCTTTCACCCAGAAAAGTGCCTGAGAAATTTCCTGATGAAAGTCTGTGATAAGCGCCTGCATGGGACACAGCACACATCTCACCAGCCACGGGAGGCAGCATCAAGCTCTGCCAGAAGTTCCCTTGCTCTGCACGGCATGAGGACTGGTCCCTGCCATCCCATTTCTCAGGTAGCCATGGACTCTGGCTGGACAGAGGAACTGTTCTCTGTAGGAAAGGAAGGCCAGTCCTATCTACTCCCCAGGTCTTGGAGGCCCTACTCTCACAGAAGAGAATTTCTGAAGGAGATGAATAGTGCAGAGTGAAAATGCATTTTCATTCAGAGATGATGAGAAAGGAAAGAGAGAGGGAGAGAGTAACATATTCAGGAGAGAATGCAGGCAGAGAGAGCCTGGAGTGCTCATCTCGGGAGGAGTTGGGGGGCATGCACAGAATGAGGGAGCACTGCTTCCCATTGTAGGCTTGACTCCAAGTTTCTCTGCCCCACTTAGAATTTTCTACCTAGATAAGAGTCCACTGATATGGTGTCAAGAAACTTGGCATCTACCTTCATCACTTATCACAACCGTCCTTCATTCCTGCTAGAATTTCTCTGTGAAGGGAGGTCCAGCCATTTAGTCAGATTGGACATCAGATTTTGTGTTCATGGAGTGGGTCCAGCTGTGATTTTAGCTGATTTAGGGCTAATAACAGAATAATTTCTTCAAACCCTAACTTGATTTTATTATGTCCCCACTACTCATTGCCAGTGCCACACCCCCACCTCCAAATCTTCCTCCCTATTTCTGTTTTAGTTTCATTGTAACTTGAAACACTCTGTGTTTAAGTCATACTAAAAATCCTAAAAGGGAAAAATAAAGACAATTTTGTGGTCAGGACACAGTAAATTAACAGACCCTTAAGGGCTACAAGACTGAACCTTAGGAAATAGATGAGTTTAAAGTCTAAACCTTAACTAGTTCATCTTTCTATGAGAAGAGACAGAGGTTCCCTTCACGGTTTTCCTGTTCATTTAGTTATCCTATGGGTAGAACAAGTGCACTTCTTTACCTACATTATGTTTTAAGTTACTGGGAAATCCAACTAGTGACTTTCTTCCCAACTCCTATAGGAAACTTGCTTCCAATATTTATAATTAGGAAGATCAAGCACATCCAACCAAACTTGATATTTCTTTGTAACGAAAATAACTTTTATCTTTCAAATATATTGTCTTCCAAAAATATTTGCTTATTTCATCTGTGAGTATTAAAATATCATCAAGTACCTTCATTAATGGTAAAAATACTAACTTTTGGTTCCATCAAACTTTTAGCAATGTGTTTAAATGAGCAACTTTAATTACCTCTATTTAAATTCACCTACTAGTTCTTGTGAATTAATTTCCTACAAATAATAGAAATTTCAGTCAACCTAAACTCAGCCATTAAAAGAAAACAACATTATTAACTATTTTAGTTGCATGAAAATGTAGGATAAAATCAGATAATAGAAATACACAATCATTGGGGGCTGGAGCGATAGCACAGCGGGTAGGGCGTTTGCCTTGCACGCGGCCGACCCAGTTCAAATCCCAGCATCCCATATAGTCCCCTGAGCACGGCCAGGGGTAATTCCTGAGTGCAGAGCCAGGAGTAACCCCTGTGCATCGCCAGGTGTGACCCAAAAAGCAAAAAAAAAAAGAAATACACAATCATAGAGGTGAGTTTTCTCGTCTCAATTTGTATGAGTTTTATTTTTGGTAATGACATATTTAATGATTTAATTATTTTGTGTCTATTATTTTTTCATTGTATACTGATATTTCCCCTGTTGTAGGATGCAAAGACCACAATATCAATGATGTTTTATTCTGTAGCCCAGTTTAATAGATCCTAGCTGCAAATAAAAGAACTAATAATGATAAAGAATAACTAGAAGCACCTATGTTTTCAATGTACCAACCATCTCAGATGCAATTTTTTTTTAACTGGAAAGTAGAAAAGTTTACTGGGAAATAGAAAAGAAAAGGAACTCCCCACATGGGGAGAAATCAGATGCAATATTTTTTTCTTTTGGGGTCATATCCGGCGATGCTCAGGGGTTACTCCAGGCTCTGAACTCAGGAATTATTCCTGGTGATGCTGGGGGACCAAATGGGATGCTGGGAATTGAACACTGGTTT
Organism: Sorex araneus; assembly: GCF_027595985.1. NCBI lineage: Eukaryota > Metazoa > Chordata > Mammalia > Eulipotyphla > Soricidae > Sorex > Sorex araneus. The sequence goes on along the minus strand of NC_073308.1, from coordinate 22,467,916 downwards.
GCCGCATGCAAAGATAATGCCCTACCTGCTGCACTATTGCTCCAGCCCCAGATGCAATATTTTCTATCCTAAAACTCTGCTCACGAAATACTCACTGGATCATTACTTACCTCCTAGTGGCAAAGCCAAAATGGAAATGCAATTCTGAGTGTGCTCTTTTTGTATACTAACCCTTTGCTTAAACTTCCTCTACTAATTCCAGATTTCCTCTTATTTTGATTTTTAAAACTGTAGAATTGATAAAAGTTGAGTCTTTTGTCTAAAGTATTAGTTTCTAATATGCATAGAATTATTCAATGCATGACTAAGTATAAAACCAAATGCCATCTCTAATTGCATGTATGCTAGTTTAACTTTAAAATATACTTTTTGACAAGAAATTATTTTCATCATTTTTCAGTTTTATGAAAAACTCTCATGCTTTTTCTATTCTTCCAAATTTTCTTTGCCATCATGTGAATAGACATAGCTTTCTGGATAATTCATTAGAATACTTTTTGAAAGTAGTCCCTCTGAAGTTCAGACCAACAAAAATCAAAGCACACAATTAAAGATATTTAATGGAAATATGCCACTTCCTTAATATTTGATATTTTACCATGAAACTTATGTTGGCATTTCATCTTAAAATTAGAACTTTGGCATTTCTGATTATAACAAATATTAGCAATACTTTGTAATTTGTAGTGAAATAGAAAAAGATGGAAGAAAAAATAATTTTAAGCAAGAAGAATTAAAATCTTGCTGTTTAGTATAAAGTTTATGCATCTTTGATAAGGTGAATATATTTTTAATAATATAAAATCAGGAAATATGAACTTATTGGGGACAAAACAGCAGGAGGGAAACATTTCTCTGAACTGTGTTCTATTTATTCAATTATCCGGAATCCAGCCACAGTTCAAGGCCACTCTCCACAGGTTCAGACGAGCCTCACTCATGAAGGAACCGGTAGAGGAACCCAGGTATGCAGGACCTGGGACCGAGATCTCCAAGGCTGCTTGGATCAGAACTGGGCCTCTTCACCCAGATTGCCCATTTTCCAGTAGCTAGGCAGTCACACCCAGAAACTGCCCAAATCCAAGCTCCTGGAAGCGCGCGGCTGAGATGTGGTCGAGGCAACATCTAATAGCCTACCTCTCCCTCTTGGAGAATCTGACAAGCTACAGAGAGAGTCTATTGCCCACTTAGGAAAGCCTGGAAAGCTCCCCGTGGTGTATTCATATCCCAAATACAGTAACAGAAATATATATATATATATATGTATATTTATATATGGCCAAGAAATATATGTATGTATATGTGTGTATATAATATATATATATGTATATATACAGAGCCTGGCAAGCTACCGAGAGTATCCCGCCCACCTGGCAGAGCCTGGCAAGCTATGCATGGCATATTAGAGATGCCAAAAACAGTAAAGATAGGTCTCATTCTCCTGACCTTGAAAGATCCTCCAATAGTTGGGGAAGATGAGTAAGAAGAGGCTGCTAAAATTTCAGGGCTGAATGTAATAGAGACATTACTAGTGCCTGCTCAAGTAAATCGATGAACAAGGGATAACATTAATACAGTGATACAGTGTTCTATTTAGCAGCTAGATGGTTGTGGTTAGTTATGTATACAGATTGTATAATAGCATATATAATATAGCATCACCATTATTGTGCTATAATTGTTATTATATAATGATATATTATTGGCTATTGATTATGGTACACTATTTCCTTTAAACTAAAGTAGGGGCATCACACTCTAAAACAAATGATGTTTTAGGAAATAGAATGCATTTTTGAAAAGCAGTATTTTCTTTAATCTGGAGAACATCAGTTTAATGTAATTGTGAAATCTGGTCGTTCTAAACATGTGTATTCCAGTTTCAGCAATTTTTCCAGCTTCTTCCTCTGTGTATTCAAATGGCTATCTCACTGCCCACCTTTTCTTTAAAAACAATGACATATCAATAAACATAGCAAAAGAAATAAAGTGTCAGGATATTCAGGGATTCAAATAAGCTGGGGATAATTTTTATTCAGCAGAAAACATTGTTTTATGTGTGAAGTTCATAATCACTGCAAGACTCAGCCCCTGTATATAAGAAGAATGGCTTTAAAAGACAAAGATGCATTGCTAAATAAAATAAGCAACTGGGCAGGCTTTATTTTTTTTATCAGACATTGAATTATAAAAGAATAAAATAGGGGAAGAATTTTATACAAACTACAAAAATGAATTTGTCACAGTAAAATGTTAAATGGTTAGAAACATACACAGGCTTACCAAATGGCTATTCCCTTCCATACACTCACAGAGAGAAAGATGGTGCAGATTCTAGATGCTGAGATAAAGCTGAATTTCACCCTAAGCATTGAAGGCTCACCCGGATCTTGAGAAATGCAGAAGTCATAAAAGAAGTTGATTCTCTTGAAGGGATATTTTCATCAACCATGTTCTTCTTCTCAGCTTTTCCTCCATTTCTTCCTCCTTGGTCTCTCTACATCAGATATAACCTTCATTCTCATTAAATTATGAATGCAGTAAGCACCCCAGATAGAGTGCTCCTTCACACACCAGAGAGTGTGCTTCCCTTGCATGCAACTGACATAGACTTGATCCCCTGAACCCTATACCATCCCCTAGTCCTGCAGAAGTGATTCCTGAGCTCAGAGTCAGAAGCCCTGATGAAGTGTTTCATGTGCCACAGCCTCCAAAAAAAGAATAAGGAGGTGTTAGAAGTCCTTAGGGGTAACTTCCTTATTGTTCAGGTTTTTCATTTGAATTTGATTCTTTATTTCATAAAATCAAGTTGATGTGAATTTTTAGCTTAATATTTTCATAGAGGAAAGATCAATAACATTTATTTTATGCAAGACACAATTTTTAAATGGAAAGTGATAGTTAAAATTAAATGTATGAAGTTAAAACGTGAAGCTTCATCTATTTGCATTTTTAGTTCAGATGAGGTCACCTCCTAGCCCAATAATGGATAACTGAAAATAAGAAGCTAATTTATTACATGAAAATGCTTGAAGATAACTTGGTTTATTATCAGTTTGGGGGTGGAAGGAGCAAATCAGAAAGCATTGGCAGCAGTATTAAGCATAAATGTATATTGATGATTATTGAAATATTAACATTTTTAAAAATTATTGGTTGGAGTATATCCCATGAGAAAAAACAGGCAGAGATATTTCCTGATATTGCCTGAGTTTGTGCATATCTTGTTCAGTCTTCCTTCTTCTTACTAATATGCTATTCTACCCACGACTAGGAGATAAGTTTGTCATATTCAAAGTTCCAAGTAACAAAACCACCATGAGGGGAAGGTCAGTGAGTTAATGTTCCCTGGTACTCACATTGGACAGAGTTCAGCTGGAGCTGATGGTGGCCAACTAGATTGAAAGCAACAATTTATTATACTTAGGACTAATTTTTCCATGTCAATTATGTATATACAGAGCAAACAGACTACATAATATGCATGCTAAAATATGTCACTTTCTCATCTGTGTCCAAATGCATTGGGTGACATGGAAGGTAGACTGGGAGTAAAGAAAAAATGTTTTCTTAAATTATATAAAATAGTGACCCTATGGGTAAAAATAGTTTTCAAAATATGAGTCAATTTATTTTATTTTATTTTATTATTTTTATTGATTTTTTTAATTAGTGAGTCACAGTGAGGGTACAGTTACAGATTCACACATTTTTGTGCTTGTTTTACCCTTATGCAATGTTCGAGAGCCCATCCCTCCACCAGTGTCCATTCTCCACCACTTATGAACAACCCAGCATCCCTCCCACCCCCTATCCCATCCCTCCCACCCCACTCCACCTCTGTGGCAGAGCATTCCAAATATTTCTCTCTCTCTTCTTTTGGGTGTTGTGGTTTGCAATAGGGGTATTGAGTGGCCATCATGTACAGTCTCTAGTCTACTTTCAGGTTGCATTTCCCTCCCCGCTCGGGATTTCCAATCACATTTTACTTGGTGTTCCCTTCTCTATCTGGGATGACTTTCCCCCAGCGTGTGAGGCTAGCTTCCAAGCTGTGGAGCTAACCTCCTGGTATTATAAACTACTATTCTTGGTATTAGTCTCCTACTCTGCCATTTTATATTCCACAGATGAGTGCAAACTAAGAAGTTTTTGCACTGCAAAAGACATAGGGACCAGAATACAAAGGCAATCTACAGAGTGGGAAAGGATATTCACCCAATACCCATCCGATAAAGGATTGATGTCAAGGTTTTACAAAGCACTAGTTGAACTCTACAAGAAGAAAACATCCAACCCCATCAGAAAATGGGCCGAAGAAAAGAACAGAAACTTTCCCAAGAAAGAGATACGAATGGCTAAAAGGTACATGAAAAAAATGCTCTGCATCACTCATCATCAGGGAGATGCAGATCAAAACAACTATGAGATACCACCGCACACCACAGAGAATGGCACACATCCAAAAGAACAAAAGCAACCACTGTTGGAGAGGATGTAGAGAGAAAGGGACCCTTCTGTACACTGCTGGTGGGAGTGCAGACTGGAAAACAATATGGACACGTCTCAAAAAATTAGAAACTGAGCTTCCATTTGATCCAGCAATACCACTTCTGGGAATATATCCTGGAGAGGCAAAAAAGTATAGTCGAAATGACATCTGCACTTATATGTTCATCGCAGCACTCTTTACAATAGCCAGAATCTGGAAAAAACCCGAGTGCCCAAGAACAGATGACTGGTTAAAGAAACTTTGGTACATCTATACAATGGAATACCATGCAGATGTTAGAAAAAATGGAGTTATGAACTTTGCATATAAATGGATCAACATGGAAAGTATCATGCTAAGTGAAATGAGCCAGAAAGAGAGGGACAGACATAGAAAGATTGCACTCATCTGTAGAATATAAAATGTCAATTTATTTTAGTCTCAAGTAGGTATATATAATAACATTGACAAGTATTCATATTTATAGTTAGAATACATTCTCTTATTATTTTGACATGGTTTAAACTGGTATCAAAAATATTATAATTTTTTTAATTGAATTTTTTCTTTACCAATGAGAAAGAATATATATGTTTAATAAATTATTGTAAGTGGTTGGTGAGGAATTCTACTTCTTTTGTCTTACATGGCTTTTTTCTAAATTACATTTTGTATTTAGTTTAAATTTATAGTAATAAAATATCTGGCAAGTGAAGAAAATACTTAATTATTTACTAATGGCATATGTTAAATTAATAATTAATTTTGGAGTAAGGACTTATGTTATTTTGACACACATTGAAATTCATTATGACTAAAAATATGAAGAGTACAAAGTATTTTATATTAAACTCAGTTTTTTTAAGAAGCAAATATAGCAATAGTATAATTATTTTATGCAAATAATCCATTTTTTCACTGATTTAATGTGTTCAGACTTAAGAAAATAATTAGGTAAATATTTCAATCATTCAATCCAGTTAATGCTATTAAATATTATTACAGCATGCATTCCATGTTGAAAGTTAGGAATAACAAGGATTAGGAGAAGGAGAAAACAAATGCAATTTTAATAATTACAATATCAGAAGTGAGGGCATCATATAGGTCTCCCAAGATAATTATATTTTAGTTTTATTTTAAAATTGGTAGACATTAAAATGGGTTGCTTTCCAGGTTCTGATTTTTAGTCTATGGATTTAAAAACTGTTACAGACTTAGATTACATATAAAGTTTTCATAAAATGAAACATGCCAACTTAAAATAGAAAACTAGATGTCTGCATTATAAATTTATGCACAAAATAGCAGGTGTGTGATTGTGCCCTATTATAATCAATAAACAAAAGATGTTTAAGTGTGAGGCTGTGTGTGAACTCAGGAAGATGAATTTGGTATTGTGGGGGGCAGGCTTGGACCAGGGCCCTCCTGCTTCTATAAATTTCACAGGGAGAGCAGGGACACTCCACATGATGTAAAAGCACAACAGAGGAAAGTGAGTGGAACCTAGAGTGGCATTGACTAGGAGAAATATAACATAAGCAAACCATATATGTAGCTTCACATTTCCTTGTGATCATCTTTATAAAAGTTAAAGCAAACAAGATGCAAGTAAACTTACCAACATGGTCAGATAACCCAGTTTATCAAAATGATATAATATGGTTTGAACATACAGTCAATATACAATTTATATATTCATATGTAATATCACTGCATATTATGTTATATCACAATGTATTTTATGTATTATATATAATATATAGATTTTATAATATATAATATATGCATAACTTCTCTAAATCTATGAAATCTAGTCTACTGTTATACTGAAAGCATACCTCAATTGGATAAAGAGTATTCCAGTTGTTTATTATCCACATGAATTTGTTTAGTACTGAAAGGTCAATGCAAGATTCTCTCCCTCTACCTGTGGTGGGTCTTTGTTATCATTTTGGTGTGTGTGTGTGTGTGTGTGTGTGTGTGTGTGTGTGTGTTGTAGGGCCCCAAACCAGCGGTCCTGGGAGGTAGGCAGCATATTATTCTGGAGATTGAACTCAGGATCTTTTGCTTGGTAGTCATGTAATCTACCTCTAGGCCTGTCTCTCTTGTGCTCCTAAAACAAAGGATTACTTAATATATTAATATATAAGAGAGACTCAGAAAATAAATGCCTTCTGATTTATAAATATTATAAACACCTACTCCAAAAACACTTTCTTCCCTCCTTTATTGGACCGTTTTCCTCCATTCACCACTATAAATTGTTTCTGCCTTCTAAAAGCTATGCACTGACTATTACCTTCTGTTGGATGGGCTTGTGCCATAGATACATTCTATATCTTAGTTGGACACTCTTTATCTGCTCCTCTATATTGATGTTTTATTTTACAGTACCATCTTTTGATGGTTTTTTGGTGTCCTTATTGTCCTCTCTCAAACATATACAGAAGTATCTCAAAAATTTTTTGCCAGTATTGTACAAGTATAATCTCTAGGTTCTACATATTTTATAAACTTCCATTTCCATATATCTGGTGAGTATATCCAACTACATAAACCTATCATCATTTTTGCAACAATACTCTTCTAGACAATAGATGGTATTTTTTGACCAGCTTTTGTTCAATTAAAAACTTGAAATCCTTAACTAGCACTCTCGCTAATCAGCAAATCTTCTGGGTATCACCTTTCTTCTATTCCTATTTAAAATGCCACAATTATCTTGTACACTGATATTTCTTGGGATGGCACAAAATCTTCATTGATTTCTGTTCTCTTAATCAGAAACACTCAAAATCTATTCTCCCAACTTCTGTCAAAGGGATGAACGATGAGTAATTGACCAATTTTTCTCTCCTGCTTAAATGCAGTAGTTACTGTTTTTGCTTGAAAAATAAGGTCCAGGCTCTTTCACACACATCCTATCATAACTGTATTTTTTTAGTGTCCTATAATTTTCTGAACTGAACATCACACTTTACAAATACAGCATTTGATATAGTTCTCTGCAAACATCAAGTAATGTATGTCATCTGAACTGTGTAAACTGTGCTTACACAGATTTTTTTTCTCTACTTTCCACATCACTGTGTTCATCCATCAAATACCCACATATTTTTATAACATCATTTTCTTAAAGTATTGTAAATTAACCAACATAAAAACTGCTATGGACTGGGTTGGGTTATCCAGCAATAATCTAAGAATCTATCTCTCATAGTAGTGAACCTATGTATTAAATTATCAAAATTGTGTAGACCTGGAGAAAAAATAATCAATGAAATAATCACTATTCATCTTTTATCAGTAATATATAAAACATCATCTTCTACAAGAATTTAATGATCTCACCAAATTCAAATTGTAACAAGGATTTGTATGTACCACATGCTTTTACATAGAAACACCTAGACACATCACATACACTAAAATGAAGAATGGATTGTTGTTTTAAAAGTGAAGAGAGAGATTCACAAATGATTCTCAGAAGGGAGCACCACACTGCAGAGATGTCTCCCCACCCTGCACCAGGCTGGTTTCACTGGGGAGTGGAGCAGGTGTGTCCCTTCACTTGCACCGGAAGAACCCCGGTAGTCATAAACCTGTAGAACCCAATCACCTTCATGCTTACAGCCGACCTCCACAGCTTTGCCCCAAGCCTTCCATGCATGAGATTGAATTCTCTGAAAAGTCCAGGTACACAGGACTTATGACTGAAAACTCCAGGCTTTCCGAGTCGGTATGGGCCCTCCACCCATCTCCCCATGCTTCCACTTTCCTGGAAGTCATGCCCACGAACTGCCTCTGGGCGCCATTTAATCACATTAACAACCATGGTCCAGACTCACAAATGAATCTTAGAAGAGAGTAGTATACCACAGAGATTCCTCCAGACCCCCAAATCACTATCCAGTTAAAAAAAAAACTAAACTAAACTAAAACTTCTAACTCCTGTTTTAGTACCCTATGAAAAAATTGTAGAAATCCAGGAGTGTGCAGCTGCACCAGATTTCATACAATTATGCCACTGATATACCAAGAGTTGTATATCACAATTGATGGGGTGTAAGGTAGAAGACAACCAATCTTGAATAAAAAATATATGCATATGTATATTAATTAGCACACAAGACTCAAACTCCAACAACACGTTATCTCTAATTCTCTAATTCAGAAACTTAGTGGTGCCAAGATGAAATATAAAATTTTCACACACTTTCCTCTAAGGAAAACTTTTTGGATCATTTTTAGTCAATTATTCATAACAAGCAATACAAAATAAATTATTTAGCATTTGCCTTTGGGGCCGGCTTGGGTGGTGGTGGGAAAACTCAATATAAAGGTGGTGGGAAGGTGTAATGGTGGTGGGATTGGTGTTGAAATATTGAATGTAATCAATTACTGTGAACAACTCAAATAAAAATAAAGTTAAAAATAAAATAAAAGTGAAGAGATACTTAACAGAATTAATCCCCAGTGGAATGCTAATAAAAATTCTAGTTACATTTTACCTTCTTCTAGTAAAGATTACATTTATAAAAACAAGTTTCAGCAAATGCTCATGAGGCTTTGAAGTAATGTTAACAGTCCATCACTTTTGGTAGATTGTAAATATATCACCACTGTATTATCATATATGCATCCCAGAGAAGAAGCTTATCAAGAAATAAAAAATGAAGCCACCAGAAGATCCATTAATCTAGGGAGCCCAAAGTGATTGTTCAGGTATACGGTACTTGCCTTGCATGTGATCCACCAGGTTTAATCCCTTGCACCCACATGGTCACCTGAGTATCACCAGAAGTGATCCCTGTGCCCAAAGTCAGGAATAAGCCTTCATCACTGGTGGATGTGTCCTAGAAACAAAAACAAAACAGAAAAAATTCAGAAATCTCACTTCTGGGTATATATAGAAATTATAGCAGTATTATTAGCAATAGACAAGGTATGAAAACAATCCATGTCTCTTGATAGATGCATGGATAAAGAAAATGTGATAAATGAATGGACTCTTTATTATAAAATATGATACAGCTTTTAAAATGAATGATAACCTGTCATTTGTGGCAACATAGATTAAACTGGAGGGTATTATGCTAAGTAAAATAATCCAGGAAAAACACAACCCACATGATATCACTCATATGTGAAAGCTAAAATAAATGTCAGACTCACAATAAAGGGGAGAAGAAAATTGGTTTCAAGGATCTGGGTGTAGTAGAAGTAGAGAGATGTTGATAAAAATGTAAAAGTTTCACCTGTTAAGTAAATGAACCCTGAGGATCTAAAGTAGGACATCATGACCATAGTCAATAACACTTTGTGTTGTTAGCACAACAACACAATGTGCTCAGACACTAGATCTTAAATATCATCACTCAACAAAAGTACCTATGTGTGGTGGAGGATGTGAACTTTGATTCAGTGCAGCAATTTATTCACAATGTACACATTTGTTAAATAATTGAGTATATACTAAATGTCTCCATTTTATCAAGAAATCTTAAAAGTCTTAATATGAACGTAGATTAGATGCAACTCACTCAAAAGTTAGTTTTGTTTAGGATATATCACTTAAGATTGTGATGTTTTTACTCTAACCTTCCTTGTCAACAGCACTTGTGGAGCTGTCTTTAGTTTGAGTGAACAGAGATAATTATAGCAAGCATTCTAGACTTGTTCTGAAGTTCCCTCCTATGATGCTTAGAATCAATAAGCATCCCTAAACTTCCATTTTCTTAACTATAAAAGGAAAAAAATAGCCCTGCTAGATATCCAGGGGTCTGTGTCTATAATTTGGTGTTTCGTCCACAAGACACACTCTGAAGAACACAGAGGAAGGACACTGTCGAAGAGAATAAAACTGGTTTAGATTCCAGAGCATTCACTTGCACTCAGACAGACACATTATTTTGCTTATAAGTTTCACAAATCTAAATTTGCATAGACATTGGTATTTATAGTATAATTCAGAAATAAGAGGTGATGATGGATTGAAAATGTTTCTTTCTTTGTGGGGGCTCTTAAGCAGTACTTGGGTCTAGAGGCTACTTGTGATTCTCAGTCACTAGGGCCAGAAGCTCAGTGTAAGAGCCCGGAGGATACTGGGCTGCTCAGGCCCCGGCTGCATATGGTCAACCTGATTCAGTGCCCAGCTGTGCATCACTGAACACTGCCAGGTGTGGTCCTTGAGCACAGAACCAGGAGTAGGTAACGAGCAGTCCCCACCTGTCTGGTCCCTTACACGGACTGCAGAGGTGATGTACAGGGCACTGGTTCCCAGGAGCTCTGGATTTGAATTTCAGCTGTAACTTGGACATGGGGTCAAGCTCCAGGAAATGTCCCCGCACAGTCACTGCTCAGGCACCTGTGTGTGTATGTGTGTGTTAAGAAATAGTTGTATTTGACCAGTTTTACAGCTGAATATTCTATAGAAACTTTACTGATTGTACAGTTCATATATTGCGCCCGCATGGCAGAGCCTGGCAAGCTACCTGTGGCGTATTGGATATCCCAAAAACAGTAACAATAAGTCTCGCAATAAGAGATGTTACTGGTGCCTGCTCGAACAAATCGATGAGCAACGGGATGACAGTGACAGTGACAGTTTATATATAGCTCAAATGACTCCAGAAAGCAGAGCCCACCAATGCAAAAATACTTTCTGGCTAGAGCCGGGAAGGGGTCAGGTCAGGTCTACATATCAACTTCCAAAGTGTACACAAATAAGGTTTAAATTTTGTCTCATTTCTCATACACTCATGATTGCCAGCTCAGGGTGTTGACTCAGACCAGCCCTAGCTTCTGGATGGTCAAGAGGTATGTGTCTGCTGACTGCCAGCTCCACTGGGGCCATGGAAGCTGAGGGTAGATGCCAGGAGGGAAGATAGCAGCAGTTGTTATTCTATAAAACAGAAGTACACAAAGGAATAAAGCAGGAGTGACGACCCACAGTAATCAGGGGATGGACCCTGTCCTGCATATGTGGCCACTATCCCCAGCTACCTAAGTACTGTCCCCAGGCTGTGAATCTCTTTCACTGAACTGAACATTCAAAAAAGTATGACACTATCTTCAGCCCTGCATTCTGTTTTTACTGAATTTTCATTTTATAAATATAAATGTATCTGTTGAATTTTTTAAAAAATTGACATGTTAAGTGGAATCAAATTTTCTCAAAATATGTAAGAAACTGAACATTTTATTGACCATAAATAGCCAGACTTGACAGGTATGATGCATAAAATAATCTCCACAAACTTTCAAAAGCAGGTATTTTCCAAGATAGTTGTACACTGTGAAATTAACCTGGAATTCCAGTCACTATGTTCAGAGTAGCTCCTCATTGTATTAGTGTTTAGTCTTCAGAGTGGAAAAAAAAA